>NC_040898.2:14766216-15136216 GCF_900634795.4 Betta splendens | reverse complement strand
GTGTGTGCATGTGTGAGTGTGTGTGTGTGTAAGTGTGTGTGGGGGTGTGTTAGTGTGTGTGGGTGTGTGAGTGTGTGTGAGTGTGTGTGTGCGTGTGTGTGTGAGTGTGTGCATGTGTGAGTGTGTGAGTGTGTGTGCGTGTGTGTGCGTGTGTGTGAGCCCCCCCTCCACTACTCGCTCAGAAACGAGAAGTGGTGCACGCGCAGCTCTGACTGAATAAACTAGGAAATCCCATTTGTCAGTAAATAACGTGTCTGCGGAGGCCGAGCGTTGCTGGAACACACACTCCCTCACAATGCATTACGGCAAGTTACAGCGGATCCAGTCAATATTGACTCAGTGGAGTCAGGGAGCGAAGGCAAAGAAACAGAAACACACAAAGCAAATGCTTTGACTTTTGTAAAAATAGTGCTCTTTAATATAAATTACTGAAATAGTTTAGAAATATAAATATGTGCAATGTTCCTTTGTGTTTATTTTTGTAATGTTTCGTCATTTCAGATATTACAGCTTGTATTGTGCCAGACTAGTGGCCAGGCTTCTGGGAGGGAGTCTTTATAAAAGACACAATGAGTCACGTACACGCGTGTGCGCTGCTGCGACACACGTCACAGACGTGGCTTTGACCAGGACGGAGCTCCGACCCCGACTCGGCCCAAACCCGCGTCCTGCATCAAAAGCGTGGGGGCACCGTGGGGGGCACCGTGGGGGGCACCGTGGGGGGGCGCGTGCTCCTCGTTCGCTCCCGCTCCCCTCCGGGCTCCGTGCGGCCGCTCCTCCAGGAGCTCCAGGCAGGAGACGCAGCAGGAAGAAGGAGATGAGACGAGGTCGGCGCTCAGCGGCTCAGAACAAACCTGGGCCGACGTTTACAGGAACCGCGCCTGTGGAGCTGCTTCATTTCCTCTAAGTCTGGGACATCACTCACGTCAATGTTTTTGTTTAGCTGTATACCAGTAAAGACTCCCCCCCCCCCCCCCTCCTCGCCCCCTGCCCAGATCTTTTCTCCTCTTCAATTTCCTTTTCCTAATCCTATTTCCGAGCCGTCTTCCAGTTTCTTTTCTCACCCTCCCCCGTTTCCACGGCGACCATCGCCGTCGTCCCCCGACGCTTTACAGTGTCGCTGACAAACTTCCAGCCAGTCTGGACCAGAATAGGTTGTGATGTTTAGTTTGGGTCCGCTCCAAGGCTTTTGTCTCAGTAACGAGCTTTTGTCTCGGCCACAGAATTCTGCTTTCTGTCAGTGAAGGTCACAGAG
This sequence comes from Betta splendens, assembly GCF_900634795.4. NCBI lineage: Eukaryota > Metazoa > Chordata > Actinopteri > Anabantiformes > Osphronemidae > Betta > Betta splendens. Next base: position 15,134,961 of record NC_040898.2, on the reverse strand, counting down.
GCCGCGGGCGGCGCCGCGTAATGGAGCGGGACGATGAAAACAAACAGGGGGTGAGAAGATGCTCGGTGATGCTGATCTTTGTTCTTGTTGTGTGTGTGTGTGTTTGTGTGGCTGCAGGACACACACACAGCGCTCCTGTCCCATGATGCAAAGCGTGCTGAACGCCCCCGATGGGAGAAGGTTCCGTCGTCACCGGGTCACTGGTCCCGACCCGTCTCGTCGTTGTGCCTCTGTTCATATGGACCGTTAATCCTCTGCGAGGCTCCGCTCTGTGTCTCAGCCAGGTTTAGGTGACACTGACCTTTGACCTCTGGCTTCATCTGCCACTTGCACTACTGCTCGTTTGCTGTGAGGCAGGGTGGAGGAGGGGGAACCAGAACCGGCTCCTCAGCCCGGACCCCGTTCCGCCTGCGGTGAACACATCCTCGACCGGGCCTGATCTCAGACCAGTCCGCGGTTCCGCCGGCACACGTATGCGCGGCTCATATGGGCGCGTCGTACTCCTCCAGGAAGTCTCTGAGCGTGTGCGGGAGCTGCTCCGCCCCCTCCGGGCCGGCGAGGCCGCGGTCGTTCAGCGTCCTCCTGCACATGTGCTGCAGGGACGAGAGCGACGTGAGGAGCGGCCGCCTCAGCTCCAGGGGGATCCTCTCGCCGCCGGTGTGGATCAGGTACACGCTGCGCGCCTCCAGCGCCTCCTCGGCTGCGCACGCGCCCCCCCGGCGCCTCCCGGCCTCCGGCCCCTTTCCCATGTAGTGCGCTATGAGTTTGAGCACGCAGTCGAACTGCGGCAGCTCCTGGGTGTTCTGGGCGTCCGGCTGCAGGTAGAAGCCTCCTCCCTCGCTGTGGATGCGCAGGTTCTTGGTTCCTCGCGCCGTCTGCACGGACAGGGTGAAGAAATGGTGGTGGTCCGACGAGTCTCGGATCAGGAAGGTCCCCGGCGGCTCCGAGCGCAGCAGGGAGCTGGCCTCCCGGCCCCCGACCGCCCCCCAGTAGAAGCCGCTCTCCTGGAGCTTACGCAAGGCGTGCATCACCTGGAGGAGAGAGAGAGAGAGCGAGCGAGCGGTTCAGCGCCGGCTGGAACACAGCGGGTCGGGCCGCGCAGCGCAGCGCAGCGCAGCGCAGCCAACACCTACCTGCTGGTAGTGAGCGTGGGAGCGGAAGGGCTTGTAGTGGTGCGGGGGGAATCCGGACCCCGCGTCGCCCTCCGCTGGGTGAACGCTGCTCATGGCGGGTGTCACCGCGGCTCCATGGCCCCCCGCCTCGGCCCGCCGGCTGGGAGGCGGGGGGCCCGGAGCGGGAGAACCGAGCGGCACCGGCGCACGGGAGCCGGGGGCCGAGGCGGCGGAACCGGAGGGGGAATGGGCCGGATGTGGCTGGGTCACACACCGGGTCCAGGGCCCCGGGACAGAGGGGTCTGATGCATCCAGAGAGGGGCTGGGAGAGAGCACCTACACACAGCTGGAGGAGACAGAGCAGATGAGGCCCATCCTGACCTGAACGGACAACACGCAGCTTATATTCAGGCTAAATGAATCCCTGCTGCTGCGCCGCGCAGACAGACGGCAACTGGATCCTGATTGCTTTCAATTGTCTTCGATCGGGCGGTACCGCAACAGGGGATTTCACAAACGGGGTCAAAGTGAAGGAGCCCGGCTCGTTCCGAATCCCGCCTCGGTCCCGCTCGGCGGCGCCGCCGAGGCCCCGCTCTCCGGTTTCACCGCCCGCTCCGAGCACCTAAAGTGGGCCAGCGCCGGACGGACGCCACGGAACCGCCGCAGCGGGACCGGAGGCTACAGAAAGTCGCTCCAGGAGCGCATGTGGCGCAACGGACCCAGGCTACAACTAACAACCCGTCCGGACCCGCTCCGGCGCCGACAGAACTTACCTTGCGGATATATTGAGCCCCGAACCGCAGCCGCTCGTCACCGGGGAAGAAGACGTGCAAACTACCCGAGAGTAGCGCTACATTAATTATTATGTCAGGCATTAAAATACGAGAGAGTCTCCAGAAGACGCGCGTGTCGCTCCTGAGCGGAGGAATGCGGCGGCGGCTCCGCGCACAGACCCTGTCGGTGTGCGGAGGTTACTGGAGGTTGTTTCCAGAGAGTGAAGCCGTAAAGCTCCACCCCCCGTCCTTCCAGTAAAACACACGCACGGTGGCGCGCGTGCGCGCACACGCACAACAAAGGAACAGACGCACGTGCTCGCGCAGCCTCCTGGCAGATTGCCAATAAATAATCAGCGTGACCTTTGTCGAGCGGTTTCCTGGTAGTGGGGGAAACTTAGCAGCTCTACACGCGGCGCAGCGTGAAATAATAAAATGTTAAAGATGAGCTTTTACAGCTCCTATAGGTGGAAGTCCAGGTCACGCGCACGAGCCGCGGCGCTGCTTCCAGCTTTAATGCTGGTCCCCTGTGCGTCTGCGTGTATAGATGCTGTGTATGAACGTGTAACACTCCAAATACTCATTAATAACAACGTTTCATCGGTGACAGAGTAGGAAAGAAGGACGAGTGTAGTACTTGTGTAGTACTTGACCACGAATCGAGAATGTAATGGGGTATTTCAGCATTTTGTGCAGTATTTTACGGCTGATTCCTTATGTAAATAATGAAGTTTGTCCGAGTGCCAGGTCCGATCACGAGTCCCTGAAGGTTGGACTCAGCAGGTCGTATTTACAGTAAGTTGCTCTGTGTGCACAAAGCATATTTTACTATTGATGGTGGAATTTACTATTTATTGTTTAACCAAGTGTGTGTTCACCGCATTCTGCTGGCAGACGTTGTTTCATCACTGGAGGTTTTTGCCCGCTCTTCGCTTTTAGCATATTTTTGTCGATGACATCACAATCACCTCCAGTACATAGATTATGAGCCTGTGCAACATCTTCTATATAACGTTGCAATATGAACAATGCAGATGCGAAAATCATCATCAATTAGATGAACAATGACGTGACATATTAACAAAAAGTATACAGTATCAGAAATGTAAGTACAACTAAAGGGCAAGTATTAGAGTTTACAAAGGCCATTTCCTGTTAGAATAACATGGCAACATTTACTGACCTGGGCAACGCTTGTCCAATAGATTCTCTGAAGCACAAGTCCATCAAACGTACTTCAAGCCATTGATCCCGTTACGCTGCTCCACTAACAATGACCTCAAATACTCTGTACTGGGTAAAACTCATGCTGAAGTAAAAGTGTGCACATAAGTAATTAGAAATGCCTCATTAGATGAGCCAGCAATGAGGATTTCATCTCAGAACTAAATACTGGAAGCAGTGAAGAAGATTTAGTGAGAAGAAAACAGTTTAGTGAGAGAGCAATTATCAAAATGAATCCAAATTAATTTACAGTTCAGTCCTCCATAACACCATCACCACCCTACCACCACAAAATCACCTGATGGCTGGTGTAAACACATTGAACACTTTGTGTGGCATGACTGAAAATATGCAGTGAAAACCGAGGTCACACCTATGACAGGTAAAGTGGAGGACAAAGATCAAGCATCGCTACCAGTAATAGCCACAAACAAAGCTACACAACAGGTATGTCTGCACAGAGCAGTGCTCAGCAAAACGTTTAGATGCAGTAAGTAATTAACCACCAGTCAAAACATAAACAAGGACACTAGTAATTGGGTGTAGTGTAACAATGCTCCGCTTTTAGGTGAGAATTCGTCCTGTCACTGTGAATCAGAGTAACAGACATGGAGGAAATAGCTTAAAGAAAATATTTGTTTGTAAAAGTGCCATCACAGTTTTCACATAGCTTATATTAGTGACAGCTTTACAATAGTAAATGTGAAAATATTCATATAAATAAATAAAAATACATAAATGAGGTCACTGCTCTGATGTGTGTTACTAATGATTCTGTTTTAATAATAAAATATATTTGAATGTAATACAGTTCTTAATAAGGCATCATAAGTATAATAACTACAAAGCTGCACATATAGGTACATGAAATCCACAGTACTTAGTAGAAATACGTTGTGCCTGTGAATTCGCAGTTTGTCAATAAAGTTGATTCAAAGTGTCGCTGCTGCAGCGATGGCGGCTCCCATGTCCTGGAGGAGGCTGCTCTACTCCAAGTACTCACCGGTCATCGCTGGCGTTTTCACACGAATATCGGATCAGCTCTTCCGAGCTCGGGACAGAAGACGAGGGTAAGACGCGCGCTTCATCTCCTCACACTCGGGTTAAACCACTGTCTGGTGTCGTTGTAATGTGATTTCACCTGCCAGGAGCTAACGATGCTAACAGCGCTGCTAATGCGCCCATCATCGGACGCGTTTATTTGGGGGTTTGTGTCTGTAGGTCAAAGCGAGCAAGACGCCAATAGTTCGTAATGTAACATTTTTGTGCACAGACCTGTGGTTTATTAACACGACACTGATAAGTTTACAGTGACGTGTCATGTTTCATTTAGCAGTAGCCTCCTGAAGTGGAGCTAACCTTTAGGGACCGTCTGCAAAAAGGGACATGCTGTTCTTCAGGTTTTGTAACCGTAGTTTTACCTGTCCGCTCCCCAACGCCCACTTTTACTGGAGTCCTATTGTGTGATTCCTTCACTAAAGGCATCCTTCCAGTAAATTCTTTAGAAAAGTGATATCATCGGCCTGACATGTAATACTTGTCTTAGTTTGAACAATACACGTTGTGTGTTGCAGGCGCTTGCATTCGTAAGTAATGACACTAATGGAGACTTCCCTTCATTCATTTGTTCTGGGCTTCTTCCTTGTTTGTTGCCTTTTTATGCAGGCGTGTCTACAAATGTCCTGTGGGTCAAACCAGAACATTTGCATCACCAGCTTTGCATCTGTAACATGTTCACGGTGGAAACAATAATATGCCACTGCTTCAGAGCTGGTGTTAAATATGAGAAGATGTGAGTTTGCATCAGAATGACTGAATCCTGTACAGTGATCAGTCACAGTGGATCCAGTTGCCTGATGCTGTGCAGGTCCTTCTCCATCGCCACAATGAGGCACGGACCTCACAGCACCTACCGTCCGGTCCCAGAACCAAGCATCAGCAGCCTGGGGGCAGATACTGAGGACTCATTATCTGTGACTCTGAGGCTGAAACAAAGTCAGAACAAAACTGTCACCAGTGGTGAGAGAAGTTATAACGAGCAGAAACTGATTGTCACGGATTTTTCATCCTGATGAAATGAAACACCAGGTGAAATCAGTTCTGTTCCTTGGTCATGCACCGTCTCTGTCACTGGTCGGAACCTGAATTAGGTGTCCTGCACCTCTGTGTCCTAGTTATCTTATCTTTGGCTTTCTAAGAGTCTTGCTTAAGTTCCTGCAGTGTTTTAACCTGGTATGTGCACAAGTCATACGGTAACAGTCATAGCCATGAGCTCATCACCTTTTGGGATGAACTTGAGCACCAACTATGAAGCAGGTCCAAGCATCTGTTCTAAACCTCAATAATGAAAAAAGAATCTGGAACGACTGAATCCAGATGATTTGAGGCTGCAGGTTGGCGTTTAGAGGTGCAACAATAGATATGAAAGATTTTCAAAATGTGCTCTTAAAAACAACCTCATATGAAGTATGTAAAGGAAGTGATGGGGGTGAAGAAAGCAAAAAAAAGGTCAGAGCTCAACAAATTAAGTTTGTCATACTCCAGATCATGCTCCAGGACTGACTGTACCTCCACCTTTCCAGTAGAACGTTGCTCACTAAGCTCTGTGGTGGTGGGACGCATTCTTTAGCATCGCGTCATGTCTGGAGTGGAGCTTTTTCTGACGTCAGTTCATGACACAGTATGAAGCTAAATCACTTTGAGCCAAAGCTTTGATGATGAGATGAGGTGTAGTTTTTAACTCGCCTCTCTGCAAACTGGTTTTATCAGCCATAAATGAAGGAGTTGTTGACCTAGATGTGTGTGCCTGTTTGTCTGCAGGTCCTGGAGGTTTGAGGGTGTTTCCAGGTTTACCTGACGTGGACCCCACCGTGTGATTGTTTTATTAATCAGCTTCGTTATAAAGAACATAAAACAAAAACAAAAAAAATAGGAAGTTGGTTCTTTTCCAGTCCAGAGTGGTTTTGCAGGTTCTCAGTCGGGGAATTTAGTAACATGAGTTTTGATGTCCCATCACATGCTTCATATCAGGAGAGATGTGGTGCTGCCACATACCAGTGGAACACTGCCTCGATTCTTTTCTGTTCAATCTCAAATGAAGTTGTGCATAATTAGCTTATCACCGTTGTTTATAAGGAAGTTAACTAGATGACCGTTGATGAAATGCATTTTAATGCTGCCACAGAAGCTGAGTTGTAGCTCGCGCTCCTCGACTAATCCCTCGCTCTGACTTCGCTTTATGGAGGCGTTTACAGGTTTTAGCCTGTGTTTCCTTATTCCTGGCCTCCGGTCCTCAGATGAGGAGCTGCCTCTGTGGCCCTTCACACCCTCTTATCTTTTACTGCTTTCACAACACTGAGAAGCCTTTGGAGTCAGCAGGTGAACTTGACGTTACATAACTTTATTGCAGAGATAACAGATTCCATCTTGTTCACTGTAAAACATGAATTGTTGAATGTCCTAAATCCCAAACGGACGGGAAATCCCCCAGTTTACTGTAAGCTGGATTCACTAGAAACATCCACATGAAAACGGCTACTGAATGTTGTTGTGCTCGAGTTTAAGTGGTGGATGCAGAAGACAGCCAGCCTGAAGGTCACAGTCATGTCTGAGGTCCACACTCCACCCTAGGGCTGTCTCATGTGGCTGCATCGTGGACGGGTGTAGTGTGGGTGAATTTCACACAGAAAACATCCCCAGTTACAAAGCTGCTTGGAACCAAGATGTTTTTCCTCACTTTGTATATTGAAGACTAAATGTTATTGGACTGCACTAGTTATAGCGGTGTCCTGTTTCAGTCTTTCCCACACGTTGACACCTCATATGTAACCTCAGTATTGTGGTGACTTCATTTTCTGGTGGGAAGTTCTGATGTGTGACAGACGCAAACGCTGCTTGGCAGTGATGCACAGCTGACCCGGCAGCGTGGCACGCTCCCCTCAGGCCAGAGCAGCACAGGAGGGCGTCTCATCCTCCGCTGCACGGCCTCGGATGCGTTCTGAATCGGCCTTTTGTTCAACCCTCTCTTCTGAACAGATTTAAAGATAAATGCATGCCTCAGTGCATTCTGGGTGACGGTGTCTCTAACCGTTCCCGTGTTTCCTGCAGCTCCGTGCTGCTGCTGGCTCCTCTGCTGGCCCAGGCCGACCCGGCCCCCCGACGCGCCTCCAGCCCCACGGGCCCAGCCGGCGCCCAGCGCACCCACGGCCTCTGCAGCCACTTCCGATGGATAGCCGAGCACGTCCCCGCCTTCCGGGTCCCAGGCACCCACGTTCACGTCCTCAGCTCACCTGAGCAGTTCTACCAGGCCATGAAGGTCAGTGTCTGAAGACGCAGCGGCCAGCTTTTCCTTTTTCCTGCAGCACATACACAAGATAGAAGCTGTTTGAGGTCACTGGGGAAGTGCTGGTTTCCCAGCAGACAGTAATCGTTTACTGTGAACCATGTGACAGAATCACAGTAATGTCTCTTCAGATCAACATTCCAATGAGTTCCTGCTGATTGTGTCACTTGCTTTAAGGGAAGGACACAAATATGTATTTATGTAGCATTTAATCAGGTCTAAGGCTGAATGACATCTGTGTGTTCAGCAGTAATTATCTTACTTATAGTAAGTAATTATCCTATGAGCCAAACAGGATTAAATGAGTCTCATAAACACCACAGCTGTTCACAAATCTGGGTTTGTGCCTTTGTGATCTACATTTCCTAAAAGGCCATTTCACTACATTTTCTCATTGAACTCATGAGGTCATTGGTCTTTACAGCGGATGATGCTCGAGCTGCTAAATGGCAGCAGATGTGTCCGTTTTGTTGGACAGGATCAGATCTTTGTACCACTTTGACCTCGTCTCTTGTTTTGCTTCAGACACGCATCAACACTGCAGAGAGGCGTGTCGTGATGGCCTCGCTGTACCTGGGAACCGGCCGTCTGGAGCAGGAGCTGGTGAGTCCAGAGCCCTGTGTTTTGTGCATGAGAGGCAGATCCAGTGAGTGTTGTGCAGAAATGAGTGGTTCAGCTTTGGGGCAGGTGAGAACAGTGGCGTTCAAACACAGGCCTGTGCCAGACAACTGGTCACGGATGCCAGAAAATGTGAGTCATTGCCCTTCCAGGAGAACCGCAGCCTGGTTTGTTGGGAATGAAATGTTCCCCGCAGCAGCTACGGGGAATGACCTCAGAAGCCGAGGGTTTCTGGGTTTGAGGAGCTGGCATGTGATGGTCTGCTGTTCTTCATGCATGGAAAGCCTGGGATAACAACATTCACCCAGAGCGACCGCAGCCCGCGCCCCTGCTTGCATTCAGCTGCTTTTCATGTCTCTCTCTAACTGTTTGGAGCAGCAGCACAGGCTGAATTACAGAAAACGGCAGAGACAAGTCAAACACGCTTAATTGCAGTTAAAAGCTTTGGAAGCGGCCTGTGACCTCACAGGATGATGGATTACTAGAAACGTGAGTCAACGAGGACAGTGGGTTCAGGCCACTTTTCTTTTCAAGCCCAGGTTTGTTTGTAACCGGACACAACCCGCCTAAGTCGCAACAAACACAGGAGCATGTGTGGTTCAGGCGGCGGGTGAGATTTCCCCCTGGAGCCCGATCCACTAACACACAGAACCCAGTCCCAGGCTCCAGCACCAGCAGCCTCACGTGCAGGGGACCGGTCACGCCCTCTGAGCTGGAGCGGTGCGTTTGGGCTCCAGATGCAGGTTCAGCACCGGCGTGTCAGGTGGCCACACTAGCGGGTCGGGCCACCGGGCCCTTGTGAAGAGAAGCTCCTTCGTCCTCACTGCTTTCCCACACTCAGTAAACAGATAAAAGCTCCATAAATGATGTGTGCTGTGGAACTGTGAATTATCATGACTCTAAAGCCCGACCAGAACAGCTCTGTGTCCACATGTTGGTGAGACCCGGATCCACTGTCTGAACTGACGGCACCTGCTGAACCCTGACTGCCTGTTGTTACTGAACGCTGTCTGACTCTGACTGCAGGTCGTGGGACGTTCCAGATGAAACCTTTTGTTGATGATGTTCCTGATGTTCTCCAGGTGGACTGTATGAAGGAAGCGCTTGAACGCTGCCAGGACTCCGGGACTGGACCCGGGCTCAGAGTGTCCGTGTTGCTGGACTACACGCGAGGATCTCGAGGTTGTGGGCTTCGACCCTGACCCGCTGGCTCCTCTTGCTTTTCTCTCTCGCTGAGCGTGTCCGTGTGTGCAGGACAGACCAACTCCAGGACCATGCTCCTGCCGCTGCTGCAGCGCTTCTCGTCGCGGATGCGGGTTTCCCTGTACCACACTCCGGACCTGAGGGGGCTGCTGCGGCTTCTGGTTCCTCAGCGCTTCAACGAGACCATCGGAGTCCAGCACATCAAAGTCTACCTGTTTGACGACAGCGTGATCATCAGCGGGTCAGTTGATGAAGCGCGGCAGCAGAGCGCATCCCGGACCTGTGCCCAGCACCTCCTCTGCTTCTTTCAGGGCCAACCTCAGCGACTCGTACTTCACCAACAGACAGGACCGCTACGTGCTGCTGGAGAACTGCAGGGAGGTTGCAGACTTCTTCTCCGACCTGGTGGAGGCCGTCGGAGACGTTTCCCTGCAGCTTCAGCCCGACGACTCGGTGACGATGCTGGAGGGCGCGGTGCACCCGTACAAAGGTGGGCTGTCAGACTGTAAACGCACCGGACCTCTCCATCTGTGGCTGCACTCATGGTTTGCATCTCCGTGGCAACCAGGCAACAGAGACGAGTTCTCGGCGGCGGCGAGGCAGCGGATCCTGGAGGTGGTGAACGGCGCCCGCGTGCGGCAGCAGCTGCTGAGCCGAGCGGAGGAGGACGAGGGGCTGAGCGAGGGCGAGGGCGAGGACGACACCTGGGTGTTCCCTCTGGTCCAAATGAAGCCTCTAGGAATCCAGGTGGACGAGCAGGTGACGCAGGTGAGTGTCTCATCCGACCGGGTGAATGGTTAACGCACTGGTTAATGCTGGAGGCGACCTTCGCTCCTTTTAAGCAGCAGATATGAGCATATTACCTAATAGAGGTTTAAAACACAGGACTGATAATAATAATCACAGACTTAAAGAATGAGCTTAAACATTTTCACTTTGAGCTCATCACTTAGAACTTTTGTCTTAGATAAACATCTTCAGCTTCTTGTGCGTATTTGAAAAGAATGAGGAAGGAAGTTTGATGCCCTGCTCTATTAAACTCTGCTAGTTTTATTAAGGTGAATGTGATGTCATGATATAGCTCTAACCTCCCTCCCTCCACTCAGCGCCTGCTCCGAGACGCCGCCGCCGACTCCACCGTCTTCCTCACCTCGGGTTACTTCAACCTGACCCGGACCTACATGCGCCTCCTTCTGGGTGCCGGCGCCGGCTACCGCATCCTCACCGCTTCGCCCGAGGTCAACGGCTTCTTCGGAGCCAAGGGCGTCGCCGGAGCCATCCCCGCCGCCTACATCCACATCGCCCGGCAGTTCTACGACCAGGTGTGCCGGCTGGGCCAGCAGGGCCGCGTGCGCCTGCACGAGTACCACCGGGCCCAGTGGACCTTCCACGCCAAAGGTGAGCGCAGCGACCCGCTCCCTGCGGCTTCTTCTCTTTTACCTCCAGTCTCCAGACAGACTAATGTTGAACAGAGCATGCTCTGGAAAGTGTGTGTTTCCTGTCTTGTAAATATGGAAGTGAGCGCGTGCTGCAGGTTCCGGTCGGGTTTGTCATCGCAACAACCCAGCAGCTTCATTTGTCACCTGTGCGGAGATCCCACAGCCTGTCTTTTGTTCAAAGCGGGAAATTCTGGGCCTGAGCTCAGAGGGCGGATCGTGTTTCTGGCCAAGAGCACATCTATGGAAGGAGCCAGGTTGACTTTAGTAACACAAACCTTTTTTCTGGCAGATTCACAACAGTTAGATTTGATTTGAACCTTCTGCAACAATTATTCATTTTGTGTTGTTGTTCAGTGATAGATGGATGTTACTCTACAACTAATGCTGACGTGGAGTTTATCAGGATTTATTATGAGCAACCTCAGAAAAGTAGAAAGTACGAGGCGAGTGAAGCATGAAGCAGTTGTTGCAGCACTGAGGTCTGAGCTCCGATGGACCAGAGCTCGGTTTTGTTTGGCCCGGTGCGTTTGCTGTTCTGCTCGCCTTGTGGCCACAGCGGCATGTAGCGTGAGAGACGAGGACTCGTACAGTCATCCCGTCGCAGCCTCAGGACCAGGATGTACACTCACTCACTCACTCACTCTCATAGTTTGGGGTTTGGGATCAGCGCTGGGGATTTCTGCATGTGCTTCCTTTTAGTTGTGGTTTGGGCCGGCAGAAAGCGCTGCTGGAAGCGGTACCTCCTCACTGGCTCGCTCCTCTCTTCTCTCCTACAGGTCTGTGGTATTACCTCCAGGGGCAGGACCGGCCTTGCCTCACTCTAATTGGCTCCCCTAATTTTGGTTACCGCTCAGTTCACCGCGACCTGGAGGCACAAATCGCCATAGTAACGGAAAATGAGGAGCTGCAGAGCCAGCTGCAGGAGGTTGGCCCCTTTTTTATAATTGGCTCTGAACAGACTGATGGTAAATGACTAACTGCGAACACACACCTGTGTGTAAACTCTGCCTCCCAGGAGCAGGAGATGTTGTACCAGCGCTCCACCGAGGTGTCCGGCTCCACATTCCAGCAGCCTGACCGCCACGTCAAGCTGTGGGTGAAGCTCGTCACTCCCCTCATCAAGAATTTCTTCTGAGAAGCCACGAGGTGCAGACACACACTGTACCATCAGGGTCACGGCCTCTGACACTGGGAATGAGGTCCGGTTTGATTCATTTCACACCCACCAACACCTGATTGAGTGAAGGAATTCCAACAATCCTTGAGCACTTCCTCTTTAGTGACTCAGATGTTTGAACAAAGTGACAGATGATGGATTATCACTTTCATTAATTGACACATTCACCCATTGTTGATGTCAACTGTTTCTGACGAGTTTGATGAGATTTTTCCACCTGAGTGTTTCTCACCTGGCAGCTCCCCAGTTTTCACTTTGAGGACTGCAGGTCACGAATGCAAACAATTGAAACTGGTCTTTGGGTGATGAAGAGCTGAGCCGAGCTGAAACCCCATTTAACAGGATCGTGATGGTTTTGGTTTACTTTCGACTCGTCTGTATTTTTTGCCCTGTAGACAAAATAAAGGCCTGGACGCACTGTACACAAACAGTAAACCAGGCCGTGGTTTCTTAGAAATGTCTGTAGTCATTGTGGTGAGTCCAACATCGGGCCCTGCCGTCGTCTTCCCAGCAGCTTAACTCACCAAAGCCAGAGCCGGGACAGTGCGTCGGCTGATTCACTCCTGTCACGACGTGAGTCAACGCAGCGGCGATTATGATTTATCAGTGTGGTCAAGTTTGGCCTGTGGAAGAGTTCAGTGAACCTGAATCAGAAGAACAGATTCAGTTCTGGTGTGAAAAGCCAAGGTGTCTGAATCAGAGCTGCTTTCATTGTCACCCAGGAAGGAAGTTGTTTCATATTATGAAACGACGGCTGACAAGAAACCCGACAGATCACGCCTAAAGATTGAGGAAAGGACTGAGCGTTTTTTGTTAATTTCTCAGAACAGGAGGTGTCGGGCTGGATGGTGACAGTAAATGGGTGGTGTCTTATCACTAACCTGCACAGAGTCGTGGGGAAAAAAACCTGAATGATCTGCTGCCAAGAGGAAACTGTCACAAACAGATCATGTTGCAGCGCTTGGCTAACGTTCAGAAATCTGCAGGCAGGTGTAAAGAAAACAGGACATTTCTGATTTGAGCCTTGGACGTCGGCAGTTGTTCCGTCTCCTACTCGTGATCATGCAACTCGCCGCTGCTCTGCCCTTTAGTAAAATAAGCTTTGTGGAGCCGTGGATGTGAAGTAGCAGGTGGATACTGGAGCAGACGTCTTAGGTCCAAGAGATGACGCTGCTCCGTGCGTAGTGGAAATCAACCTTCAAGGAAAACGACGTCAGAGGTTTGAACAATAGTTATTTGCAGCTTTGGCAGTTTTATGGTGAATGAAGCAGCTGTTTTAATACACAGATGAGATGTGGAATGTGTTTATTGGGCCGTTTATTTACGTGTGACTTGTTCATGTCCAGATTGTTCGTTTGCCGTTTGCTCTCATCGTGATCCATGTCCAGCATTTCGCTGCATATCTCGCACTTAATTTTCCTCACAGGAAAAAACAGAAACCCCAAAACAATACATGTTCCGCTCGGGAAGATTAGAAGATTCCTTATCAGCAGCGCAGTCTGTGTATTGTTAGAAAGTGGTGACAGCAGGTTGGGGCCCCTCCAGACTGCTCTACAAGTTTGTTTGGAGGGTTCAAGTCCATTAGCTGTCACATGTGGCTGTGAAGGATGTGACTGCCCTCTACTGGTGCTGGTCGGGTTTGTTCTGTGGGTTGTGAGGAGGAGACAAGTTAAAGACTCTGGGAATCCTATAGAAAATGGTCTAAAACCACAAGATCATGAACTAAAAGTTGAACGTCTGTTGAAGTGAGCGTTGTTCTGTTTCCACGTGAACCAGGGTTCTGGAGGTTCTGCTGGCTCTGGATCGTCGGACCCTCCCATGCATCTGAGCTTGACAGGCTCACAGGAGCCGCTATGTGGTGAATGAAAGAGGTAAATCCTCCTCTTTATTTCAGCTCCAGACCTTTTGTTGGGTCGTTTATGTATGTCATCTCACTGGACTTCTGCAGACTTTCCACATAAAGTGTTGCGTGTATAAAAGCAATAGAGACATAATGAAGGCTGTGATGGGATCCAGACGGCTGAAGCTGCCTAACACTAGAGCTCTTGTGTGTTACAGCCGTAATCAGCGTTAACTGTACAGTAAATGTTATGAAATGGAAAATTAAAGGACGACAACTTTTTAAATGCTTTTGAGTGAGTCTGTTGTTTGGAGAAATGAAAGACTTGGTCTGGAAGTGCAAACATAAAGGCGACAAATGCAGCAGCTATAATCAGTATTATGAGAATTCACTGGAAAAAAGGAGCCTTTAACATTAGAAAAACAAGACAGACTGATGTGAGGATGTTTCAGGGTCCATTAGGGTTTTCATTATTGCTGAAAAAAATTTAACGGGCAGCTGAAAAATGGAAAATGTAATTTTAATGGAACAAAACAATAAATTACAAGAAATCAGAATAAATAAATATTTAGCTGTTTATGCACTGCTTTCATTTTCCATCAAGGTTTGCACCAAGAACAGCAGTAAAATTAAAACGGGCTCATAAAAAAAAACATGGCAGCAAACTAAAGCAAAGACTTTTCCAGCTGATATCGTTTTAGTTCAGGAGGAGATTTATGTCGGAGCAGCTCTGAGGCCAAAGAGCCCTGCAGTACTGCCCCAGGTGGTCCGGACGGACAGACAGGCTTCATCTAAAGATGATGCCATGAAGCAGTCAAACCTGTAAGAAGGACGTTGGCACTGAAGGTGCAAAGGTTCAAAGTGCAACAGGAGGAGCTTCTTCAGAGCGGAGTCCTCTGCGCTACAGGCCCTTCAGAGACGACACCTTCTTCTTTCGAGCAGCCAGCATCTCATAGAACGGATCCTTGCTGATGGCAGCTCTGCACGAGGGAGATGCAGATGTAGAGACGAGACCTCCAGGAAATCATCACATCACATCCTTCAGAGTCCGACTCACCTGATGCTGTTGATCCACTCGTCTTTCTCTTCTGCGGTCGGGGCAGAGATTCTGTAAAAAGTGTGGTTTCCCTCAACGACGCGCCCGTCGGCCTCCGTTTTACAGGCCTTGATCACCTGATCTTTGTGGTCAGGGATGAAGAGCTCAAAGCAGTTCTGTTAAAAGGCAGAACAGAGGGTGGGAGTTGACAGGAAGTGTTGGTAGATATGAAGGTTGTGACAGTTTTAGATCTACACTCTGTTCATTTGATTAAGACTTTATGAGGAAAGGCATCGACTGTAAAGCTAAATGGTTCACCGGTTTCTTGGAGTCCTCCACTTCTCTGATGCTCAGATTTTCCAGTGGGATAATTCCTCTGGGTTCTTTATCCTTGTAAACAGCAGCGAGAGAGAAGTAATTACAACGTGAGATCCAAGAAGGTATTTTCAGGTTCTAAGTATAAATCCTAAAACCTCTAATTTTAAATAGTTCCTCCTCACCCTCTGAACCGTGAGGTAAAAACAGAAGTGACTTACGGTGGTGTATTCAAAGTAGTAGAGGCAGTTATCTGTGAGAATGAACCAGCGTCTCTTCCAGGTCTTAACTCGTCCACCTGAGGAAGAATAAACACAAGTGATCCTTTGAGGAAAAGCTGGAGCAGGAAACTGGAGGTTGTGATGCCAACAACACTGTGAAGCACAAGCAGCAGGTGGCAGAAGCTGAGGTTAAAGCATGGGGCGATGGCTGTTTAAAGCAGAAGTTAAGCTGACTGGCTTTTTCACATCAAGCAGATGAAACAGGATAATAATGAATCCTCTCGCTTCATTCTGACTAACGCGATGTAGGTGAATGTGAGCAGCCAGGGAGGGAGCAAAGCAGTGCATTACGTCTGGGCTTAGGTACATACCTCCTGGAGCCAAAACCATGAAACACACAAACAGGGAGAATGTCAACAAGACTGAAACAAATCTGGAAGCTTCAACTTTCAGTGTGTGACAGGCCCAGTCCAGCAGAGGGCCCTCTGCTCTGCCTGAACCGCTCCGTTAACCTACCGAGTTTCAGCAGCCATCCCTCTCTGTCAGGGTTGAAGAAGGTGTGTGTGAGGTCGTTCCCATCGTCCTCTGGGATCTTAAAGGGTTCATTCTTGATGCTGTCGTAAAGGTTCTACATGGATGAGGGTGAAGGACAGTGAGGTGACTGGGTGGTGGATGAGCGTCCCTCAACAAGCAGCTTCTCAGTCAGTTTGCTCTCACC
Organism: Betta splendens; assembly: GCF_900634795.4. Taxonomy (NCBI): domain Eukaryota; kingdom Metazoa; phylum Chordata; class Actinopteri; order Anabantiformes; family Osphronemidae; genus Betta; species Betta splendens. The sequence continues at coordinate 15,118,943 of NC_040898.2, read as the reverse complement.
CTGAGCAGCTCCTCCGGCAGGTCGCCTCCATCGTTGATGCACCGGTTCATTGCTGTGAATCTCTGCACAGAGGGCTTGTCCTTCACGTTGGGGTTGTGTAGGCTGGTGTTCAGCATGATCACCGCGAATGATAACACGTAGCAGGTATCTGTGAAAAACAATGAGGGCGCATTTAAGGATTTGACTAATTGGACCGATGATCGTCGGTGGTTGTAGGTAGTAAAAATAGGCCGTTTGTACTCGCTTTCTCGTACCTGTGCTCTGAAACACTCCAGGGTTACAGTGACAGTATCTCTGGGCGAACGCCTCCATCATGCGGTCGATCTTCTGAGCCTCGCCAGGCAGCCTGAAGCTCCACAGGAACTGCCTGAGCGCCTGCACCAGGTTCAGGTCCGTAAACTCGTGCAGGTCCAGGAAGGCGTGTAGGACCTTGATGTTGAAGTCATCTCTGCACAACACGATACAAATCACACACCCAAATCAAGCCCACCATCTCACACAAACAGCCTCGTGTGTACATGAACACAAATGTCAGAAACACAGCATGGCAAACACACACACACACACACACACACACACACACACACACACACACACACACACACACACACACACACACACACACACACACACACACACACACACACACACACACACACACACACACACACACACACACGAGTAAAGTCAGCTCAGTTTAGCTCAGAGTTGGCAGCTACAGTTGGATGAGATGTGATGCATCGGCCACAGATTTACTGGATGATCCTTTAAAACCGGCTCTGTTTGTGTTGGACTGATGAGCCCGGGCTCGTCTGTTAATGTTAATGTGGGGGGAGTCAGCATCGCTCACCTCTCCCCCAGATAGTCGCCGATGGCCGTCTTGTTCAGCCCCTCTCCCTTGTAGAGAAACTGGGCAATGTCGTCGCTGGTGATTTTCAGCAGGTTGCTGTCGATCAAGAAACGAATTCCCTGAAGAAGAAGCCGACACGAAGCATTAGAAATTTAGAATGACGAATACTTTAATTAAGAATTAATTCTGTCGCACCTTCTTGGGGTCCATGTTGAACTTCTTTCGGCCCATGGCCATCTGTTTGCTCCTCTGCATGCTTTTCCTAAGACACATTGAAATAATGCGGTGAATTTTTTCCACTGAAAATAATCCACACCTTTTATCTACAATGCAACCTTTAAATTTCACTCCTACTGGCCATGAGGCAGAGGAGTCGGGCTTTTCCACTATAACAGAAGATGAGTGGACGCTTCTTGCCTACACACAAGCAGAGAGGTGGCTGCTCAGAGATACTGTACCTCTCTTCAGTCAGGCCCAGGCTTTCAATCTCACTGGTAACCTCTGCTATCTCATCCTTCAGCCGCTGAGAGCAGAGAGAGAGAAACAAAAGGGAAGTTGGAGTTTACGTCAGGCACAGACCACTACACCTGATTTTACAGGACAGATGACCCAGTGGAACCCCAACACAAGCAAAGACGAGATTCATTCTCTGACTTTGTCCAACTCATTCTCCCTGTGGGTGAGAGCCGCCCTCTGTGGGAGCTGTAGCACCTGTTCTGGGGTCAGAGTCGACCCAGATTTAGCCCTGCCCAGTCTGTGTTAGAGTCACGCTGGTGAGGAGACGGCTCAAAGCCCAGCAGAGCCGCTCTGAGGCCGGGTTTATGGGGGAAACACAGCCCAGCACAAACATAATGGGCCGAGATAATTATGGAAGAGAAGAGGCCGGAGTCTCAGATTCAAGTGTGTGGAAATCAGGCTTCATCACCCTCATGAAGGCAAACAAGTTCAGCTGTCTGAATCCCTCCATGAGCGTTTCCATGGCTACCTGTCCTTAAAACCAAAAAGCGTCACCTGTCTCCATTACTGGAATATTTCATGGCTCATTACCCATCAGCCCTCGAGGCAACAGGGGGCGAGAACAGCCACGAGAGAGGACTTTGGCAATAAACTCCATCAGTCCAGTCTCAGTCGCTGCCCTAAGGGTGTGTGTGTGTGTGTGTGTGTGTGTGTGTGTGTGTGTGTGTGTGTGTTACCCCCCCCCCACACACACACACTAACAGGGTCATCTGCCTTGAATGCTACAGTGACGCTCCACTGGTCATACGCCTGCACCCCCACCCTCAGTACACTGGTCTAGACATGGACACAAAGAACATGATGCATGAAGCTGATCCTGGATGAACAGTGACCTTCATGATTCCTTTTGCTCCTCTGATCTGAACTTTTCTAAACATCCAGACTTATCTGAGAAGAAGGTAATTCAAACATATCTGCCGCCTTGTAGTTCACCTAATTCTGACTCATCTTACGAACAGAGCAGAAAGTTGAGGCGTTCACAGAGAGATGTACATGGTGGTCGTGCGTACTTGTATGTCCTGCAGTAGCTCTTGTTTTCTGCGGCGGATGCTCTCCAGCTCCTGTCTCTCCTCTGGACTGAGGTCATCAGGCACTGAGGACACAGAAGCAAATGTAGCAGTCAAACACTGACACAGACACATGTATGTACAAAGAAAAAAGAGGAAACTCAGAGTCCCACTGCTCTGGTTACTATGGCAACACCATCTTTCATCCAAATTGCACCCCAACATCCAAACCCCAAACAGAAGGATGAAATTAAATCCTTTGTAGCACATGAACAGTAGATCCCAACTTCCACGTCTACTGCAAAAATGCAACTCATCACAGAACACAATAAATTAAAGTAATTTATACACAATGATAAGGTCATGATCTAAAACCCATTTCCTGATTGTGTCTCAATTAGCAATATAGCTATAAAACGAATGGCTTTTTTCAAAGCCTTGTTTTTTTTTCTAGTAGTCAGTGAGATCTAAGTTCTGCAGCTTCTCCTGAGACGTGTTGCTGCCTCACCCTTATTAAAGCACACCCACAACGGTACACGACCAACTGTGCTCTGATAGTATGTAAGCTCACGTTCTATCTGCAGAGCAATGATAAGTAGAGGAGGGACGTGCCCGTGACTGGCTGCTGTGAAAGGAGACAACAAAAGGTAGCAGCAGCAACGTTCATATAAAATGTTCCAAGCAGAGGCAAAGGTGAAAAAAGATCAAAGTGATGCGGAGAACGCGCCACGCTGTGCCGCCGCCGCCGCCACTCGGCCTCATTAGAGGCGTCACGCTGGGATTCAACTGTTCATTTCACTTTGCCACAAATGACTCAGAGTCAACCTCTGCACCAACACGGCAAACAAAGTGACTAACTAGACAAGGAGAACGCAGGCTGGAGCACAGACCAAGTATTACTGCGCGTTCACTTTGAAATCAGAGAACGTAAATGAGTGGTTTTACAATAATCCACCTCGAAAGCATCAGGTTCAATCTTGCGTTTTAAAGTTTGCTCTGTGCCTTTAACTCTGTGCTCGGCCAGTTCAGTGAAGCTCAGCGTGGGCGACAGGTGCAGCATCTTGGGTACAGATATAATTTACATACTGAGAACATACAGCGACACATGCCGCACGCCCAGAGAGAGGGTTAAGAGCTGGAGTGGCTCTTATTATAAACCTGAGGACACGAATAACACACTATTGTGAGCAGAGGCAGTGAAACAAGCACTCTCGCTCACTTCCTCCCTCTGGCTGTTCATTAGGAGGGGAAATAACAGCAAGTGTATTCATGGCGGATGATGAAACACAGTCAAAAGGTTACTGAGCGTCCGTGATGCAGGAAACAGAACAACTGACACTGAAGTTTACTCCACCACATCACATGCTCTGAAGCAGCGATGAAAATGAGAAACCGCATCAATCAGCTCTTACTTCACGTACGTTCAGGCTGCGTTTCCATGAAAGACGTGACCTCACACATGTTCATTCAGATAAACTTCTGAAGAACGCTTCACACCAACACATCTGTGTCACAATCTGGAGCTCCATACCAGAAAAAGGTCTTCTTCTTTTTCTGCATGTCCCAGTGTCACCTGTGCAGCAAAAACTGTTCTTACTTGATGCTATCACCAGAACTGCTTATAGCTTGACCTCAATTCTCCATAGACAATAAATCCAGTCCAGGTCAGCCTGGTACCTCCTCACCAGTTTCCAACGGGAACAATAATCCAGCTCTGTGTGATCTTTTCAATCCCAGTGCTCTTATCAAGGCTCCCAGCCTCGTTAATCCTCAAACACAGGAGGAGAGGAGTGGACCAGAGCTGCAGCTAAATGAGGACGAGGACAAGTGTTTTTGTGAGGGGGGAACCCTTGAACTCTCCTCTCCCTCCCTCCTCCCCCCGTCCGTCTGGACTCCTCCCTCCCTCAATGAGCAGAGCATCCAACACTGGCTACTCCATGTGAATGTGTCGAAAGAGAATGAGGAGGAGGCGCCGTTTCGCATGCGTCTTCAAACCGGCCTATGGTAAAGAAATGAGGAGGGTGTCTGAGCGCTCCTGGCCTCCAGAACCATACAAATGACTAAACACTCACCTCTCTAGTAAAAGAGGGCCTGCAGCTGACTGGAAACCAGGCAAAGCATGTTAGTTAGAACTGCAAATGTGTGTTTTGAAGGAGAGAGTGTTCCAGAGTCTGGTACTGTTTACAAGGCAATTATTGTCCATGTTAGTAATCACAAGGCGATAACTGTCCAGTGTTTCCTGGCCTGAGGATAACCAGCTCAGCAGAGTGACAGAAGGCTGTGGTTATGATAACTGGACGCATCCACACAGCTTCTCACCATTTTAAACGGTTCATACTCAGCTTTCGTGCTGAGTCGTGGACGACTCGCCACAGATCACATCCTGTATGTGTGGCTTTGCTTTGTAGAGCAAACAGCAGAGGAGTGCAGCTGTCAGGAAACACTTAAATTTAGCTTCAGCAGCGTCTGCACGGGCTCTCGTCTCTCTATAGGCGGAGCCTGACGTGCACGCAAGGGCTTTTGTGGGGCAATTCCTCCATTTCCAACCAGTAAATGGGTGCATTGATTGTATTTATAGACATGTGCACAGTAAGTCCTAAGCCCTGGGGGTCTGGCCTCAATCCACATTGTTAATAATGGATCCCTTGTGTTATTAAAGTCTCTTCAAGTGTGTTAACAAATTAGTCAGATGAGGACATGTTGCCTTCGTTTGCTAATGATGGCAAAATAAATGTTAACACGCATTAGCTCTACATGTTTGTAACGATCCGTGCACGCGGATCAGCACAGAGCTCCGTTAGCTGCTAATTAGCTGCTACTCGATTAGCCCGACTTACTTAGAACAACTCATTAAAGCGAGTTAGGCAACTTACCAACTCCGTCCTCCGACTTCACAACCATGGCGGCAACTTTGGGCAACGTCGGGTAAAAGCTCAGTGGTGAAATGCTTCACTTGAAAGTGACTTTAAAGAGCGAAGCGCGTCCCCGACAGTCACCGTTAGACCGGCGGCTCATGACAACTGGAGACACAGCCGGTGCGGTGGCACGATGACGCAGGCGCGGTCGCGGCCCCAGCAGCCAATCAGAGAGCAGCAAACAAATCTCTGTTAGGCCATTTGTTTACCACCAGAGAAGAAGAAGTCCGACACGTGTGGACAGATGAACAACAATAATAACGTCAAAAACATAAAATATTAAGCTAAAACATAAGTTTTAAATATTATGACCTATTGTGCTTTGATTATAGGATACTAATATTGAATAATTAGAGCTCGAACTCTGGTTGATGTGTTTACTGTTTTTAATCTTTCGTCTAGTAGTATAGTAAAGAAGCCGTGTTTTTACTGTGTAAGGGTGTGTCTGCTGATAAAACCATGTCCGTGTCTTTTGGCCTGGGTGTTGGTGTAAATGTTTCACATTTTTAAAGTTTCGGTACTCCACCCTGTTGCTGTCTCATTTGTGGCCTTACTTTCAGGCACAAAGTGTTCTCAATGAGACATCTTTTAAAAATAGTTGAGGTACAGTACGGAAATAAATGCCCCAATGCCTGAAGACACTCAAAATAATCATCCAAATGCGCGTAAATACTGGGGAGGCAGGTTTGAGTAGGATGACCTTAGTGTGAAGAGCAGAGGAAGGGAGAGGAGAGGATGTAGGGAAGGAAAGAGGAAAGGAGGGAAAAGGTTGCAGCTGTGGGTCTAAATCAGGGCTTTATACAGAGCTGGACACACTAAAACAGGACATGTTGATGGGGAAGAGAAGAAGATGCTGTAATTTAGCAGCTTGAAGGTTCACACAAATATAAAAAGTATCAGGTTTTAGAGGGACTGTTTACTTGCAGTAAATGATACTGATTGACAGTAAACGTGACTTTTTTGTGGAACAATGTACACTGCAACACAAAAAATAAATCAACTTATAAATATTTTATCACATGAGGGATTAATGCAAAGACATACATCTGAAAGGAAACTAATGCAGAGTCTGATGAATAATGGTGAGTCCTTGAGGCATAAAAATAATGTGTAAAAAAGCAAAGGAAATGACACAGAGACAAAGCAGAAGTGTGAAGTTATAAAAGTAAGACAAATGGACGCAACCTGTGCACTATGCTGCTCTTCTGTAGTGAACTGCTTAAATGAGCCCACTGATGACAGCACCTGCACAGAGTGGGCAGCGATGGAGGTGATGTCACTCCTGCGCCCACTGGAAAGGAGGATCCTGGACCAGAGGACGCTGAGTGTGCGTCATGTTCTCAAATCAAGCCCACCATCTCACACAAACAGCCTCGTGTGTACATGAACACAAATGTCAGAAACACAGCATGGCAAACACACACACACACACACACACACACACACACACACACACACACACACACACACACACACACACACACACACACACAGAGCGCTCCATGTCTTGATAACTTAACTGCAGATCACCACGGCAACTGCACACTGATAGCACTTAGTGCCAGTCTTTCTCTTCACATCTCACCGTGTTTGTCCGTCATTTGTGGGATATGGAGACATCTAAAACAGGTCTATATAACGTACAAACTCAAATTGCTTTACATATGAAATATCCATCAGCATAAACGTGTATATTAAGGATCTATGATTCATTCTTTTGTCACACACTTACAGTACTACATGTGAGAAAAAACTGCAGTACTGTGTAATGTGTATATGAAAATTGGTTTAGTTCCAATATAATTTTTTCATAAGTTCTAGACTTATATGTCTGTAATTTTGAAGATCTTATCTAAAATTAAACAATATTAAATACAGAAACATTTATGATAGCTTATTTTAGTAGACTTTACTTTACCAGTTTATATTTTGTATTATTTAATAGTTCATAAGTTATGTTGTACTGTAAATAAACTTCAGTGTGTGGAACTGGTCAAACTAAAGGTTGTTTACTCATTGAGGTACAAATAAATTATACGTAAATATGCGTTTCTCACCTGTGGATGCAGCCGGTGGCCCCGGTCGCACAGTCGGACACAGAAACGCCTGGAAACTGGAGGCGCACAGTTCACTGACAGTCCCCATCACGACACGACGCGCAGTCCAGAGCGCGTGACGACGGTGCTGGAGGCTAGCGGCGTCCTCTCAGCATCTCAGCAGATGGGATCAGCTCCTGGAGAGGCGCCGGGCTCTCGTCTTTTCTCTTCCGACTCTAACGGAGTCTCCTCTCAGAAGGACGCCCGCTGCACTCACTCTCTCTCCTCCCTCCTCGCTCACGAGCTTGACCTCACTCCTGAATTCAGCCTCACACACTCCAAGTACTGCACACACAAAAGCACCTAATAATGCACGCTCGAACATGTGAACATATGAGAAGTACTTGAACATGTAGCATAGTGTTTAAATGTTCTGTGTAGCCTTAAAAGTTGTCATTCTTTGTTCACCAACGCAGCAGCAGTAAAAACAACTTAAAGGCCTGTAACTACTTCCAAGAGGTTTTCTCCAGACCGCAAACATCTGCTCAGGTAGAACAAAGCCTCCTGGTTCCCCAGGATGAATGAAAGGGTTCTCTATCACCACATGTCACATAGCAGCTCCTTTACTGTGTATATGAATATTCAGAGTCTGTCACGGTGGACCAGTGCCACTATTTGGGCATGAGAAGGGTGAGTCATGTAAATAAACTAGCAGGCGTCCTACACACACAGCCTCCTCCTTATTCGTTGCCGCTCTCCCATGAATTCTCTTTCACTCATTAAATCTATTCCTGTTTCCTCTCTCTCTGTGGAGCTGATCTCTTTCTGTTGCACTTGACCTCATCCACGCTTGAACTTTTCCTGCCTCTTATCGCGCCATTTTGTTGTGTTCACCTTTCTCTCTCACGGCTCCAGTGTCTCTCACTGATAACACACAATTAAACATTTTGCAGTCTATAACTGTATATGACTTCAATTAGGAGGGATGATGCAAGCAGTAAAATAAAACAGAGGGTCTGTTTCAATGTGCAGTGATGCTCATTAAGTACAAGCTGTTTTTTACATTGCACACAGCTGTTGATCTGGGTGAGTTAAGGTTCCCTGTGTTGCACCACCTTCCTCTATTTGGACCCAACTCATCAGCAGGAAGAATAAACATTTGTTCTGCCTCACATGGACTTTGGTGTGATTGAAGATGCTATCATGTCCTCTGGCGGCCACTGGATGGCATCACACCTACCGTGAACAACACCTCATCATTGACACCAAGTGTTGGAAGGTTACGTTTTATGAAAGGAATAAACTGCAGGGTTTATTATATCCACAGAGTAATTTAGCTTAGACACTGGCCAGGCTCATCATTGAATAAGCTTTCACCACTAAGGAGCCTCCTCTCTCAACCAGTAGGGGGCGCTGCCTGGACACGAATTACAAAAAAGTCTTTAAGCAGCTAATCATGACTGTTATGTGAATTTTGCTTTTATCCTACGTCTTTCTGAAAATGTGTCCCAAAGTGCATCATTACATCCACAACTCCTCATTTGATTCATGGAAGGAGAGAATTGTTCACGGTGGGTGGGTCCTGGTCCTGGTGAGGCAGGTTCACCCTGGACACAGTCAGCTTGTTTTCATTCATATGAGCCTGTACAAGTTGAGAGTTTGTCTCATCCTGTGTGTGGTCTGTGGTCGTTGTATTGTCAGCAGTGTCTAAAAGCTTCCCCAACACGTTTCTCACACAACCGGAGACACTTCAGCTACTCGAACCTGAACTCACAGTGTCATAATGGAAATACGACCTCACAGTTTAAATGAATTCCCCTCTGACACCTCTGATTATTAGGCTCCTGTTTGACATTACTGAGGGAGAATGAGCTGAGATGACAACCCGCCCAGTCTGGGCTCAGCCTGCACATTTCTCAAATATTTTCCTGCTTGAGTCGATCGCCACATCTATTAGAGCGTATTTGTCTGCTCGTCTCCCAACACAGGGACTCACACCCTGTCAGCCTCTGTGGGAAATCAGCAGCAGTCAAGTGAAGGCCAAGCTTAAGTAAGACTCTGGGTCAGTGCAGGAAATAAACTACAAAACTGAAGTATGGAACAGAAGAATTCCAGTTGACGTGACTCAGTGTTCAGATAAAACTGAAGTAAGACGTAAACTAAACAGTCATCACATATTAGCAGTGGCAGCTGTCAGCAAAGCCTTCACTGCTGGACTAAACATACAAAGTCGATCATTTTTTTCACATATAAATCGTAAATCCTTCTCGATCCTCTGTTCTCTTGATGACACACGCTATTACATGTAGTATCCAATCATATTTCAGGAAGGTCCTGTAGGTGTAGGTGGACGGACGCAGCCAGATGCAACAGCCAATCAGCTCTCGAGTCTGCGACGCAAAAGGAGAAGGCTGGACGCGATTGGATAAGCGCTCGTGAGCGCCTGGAAGGCGGCACTTTGCAAAATGACTTAGCCACAAACAGTTGTTGTTGTATTTTGTATTCTACGATGGATAAAGGCGGAAGAAGGACCGATTTTGTTGCAGATATACTCTACAAGCTATTTTCAAGACGAACCTTTTACGAAAAGCTGGACTACGTGAGAAGAGGCCGACCAACCGCTATGCTAGCTAGCTACATGTAGCCTTGAAGGCTAGCTAGCCTCAAAGGTTTCATGATACATTTCCTAGGATAAGCAGGCGCCGAGGAGGAGATCAGTAGGTGCGAACGGTTTATTTGTAATGGTAAAAAAATAATAAAAATATAAAAGAATTAAATTATTTGTTATTGCCTCCTCTGTGTCTTAAACAAAACAAAGACAATGTGCAGTTTTTTGGACCGTCTATTGTTTAAAACAGCTCAGAGTCCTATAGGCAAGAAACACACAGGCAGCACTGACTCTTTCAAATGTTGTGTTTTAATTCGATAATACTGAATATTTAGTCCTTCGCCCGGACTTACACAAAGCATTAACACATGCACAGGCCTCTAGTCACACAATGAACCCACTTCTCATTTCTCCAAGAAAGGATGAATCTCTCTCACTCTCACGTTACTCCAGCGCAAGAGGACCTTCTCAGCTCAGAACTACAGCTAAGACATCATAGACAAAGACAGCAAAACAGGTATAATAATAACACTGAAAAAATACAAAGTAATGGGAAATGCAAAGAGTTTACTCTTAAATTATGCCTCTAATACTCCATCATATATATATTTTTGTTAACGTAGCTTGAGGTGTATAAAACAGCACTGTAAACTTTGATTGAGTAACTTGTTTTCTAGGACAGCGACAAAGCTCAATTAATAACTGGAAGGAGCAGGAAAGACGAGTCAAAGCTTACATTAAGCAACTTTACTACTCATGAAATTAACCATCTGAATATATTGGCAAATCATGAAACTGCTGTTTGCATTTACAGTCAAATATGCTGAAATCACATCCCACAAGCTCTTTCACTCATAAAGATCCCTTATATCCAAAGCTTTCATCACGGCAGGTACTATTTCTAACAAGAGTCACCAAAAAGCATCAAAATATCTGCACCTGAGGCGGATCTGTCGGTCTGGGCAAACGCTAACTCTCACATCGCTCATCCTCACAAAGTGCAAATCTAGTTCTAATGCGGTAAATAACAATAAAGGTATATGCATAGGTTTCCTACAGCTACATACTGGGGCAGATGAGATGGAGGGTGATGTGAGCAGTCAGGGTTATTTCTGATGGGACTGTAGGGCAGTGAAGAGGCGCTGTTTCACCTCGCCAGCAGATTTAAATTTAGAGCACTCGTCTTCACACAGCATAGACTGGTCCAGTGAGGCCTGTGACGTCACAGGCTGTTGGTGAGCATCACTATGAGAAAACGAAAACTGGGAAAGTTCAGCCGTGCGCGATGAATCATGTCTTCCTTTAAAGAAACAGCAGAGCATGTCTTGGGCAGAGATAAGAGAAGTGTTAATTAAACGAGGCGACAATCATTTAAAAAAAGGCAACTTGGAGTTTGACTTTGAAATAAAATGGAGAATGAGGTAATAAAAGCAGAAGTGTGTGGAATGACTGTCCTCAGATCAGGGAACTAAGCTCTTAAAGAGCTAGCGGGGCAGGAAGTGCTCTGTCTCAAGGGTTTACTTCCTCCTGACGCCAGCCTCAGGAGGAAGTTACATCATCACTTGACCAGTCTATGTCTCATGATGCTACTTGATTTATTTTTACAGAGACGCTGTGTCTGAAAACAACCTCTGAGCCTCTTCAGAGTTGGTCAACGTTAAGCTTGAAAGAAGGGCTCTTGCGCAGACTGACAAAGAGGCTAAAGATTGTTTTCAGATGAGCTGATAGTTCAGATTTCAGTCATAATACCTTTTTTTACCTCCTTGCCTGATGTTGTTATAATTAATTTCAATTTAATCATTTACACTTATTTTCCATCAGGCTGTTCAGCGGGCAGCCAGGTGTGCTACGTCACTAAGGGTCCTCTGCATCCAGGAAGTCCTTCTTGGGAGGCGCAACGCCGCGGTACCAGGAGCAGGAGCCGTCCGACCGCTTGACGCAGGCGTAGTGGTTGGCCTGACGTCCGTGCACCTGCTTCTCGATCATCAGGTCCGTCCACAGACACTCCTCTGGGGCAGAGATCTCGCAGGGCAGAGAAGGACAGCGCACGATCTGCAGTAACACAAAATAATGTCCAATGTCAACTCCCCAGACTCTCTCTGCTAAATATACAACAGTTGTTTGTCCTTGTATGTGTTGTTCTGGCGGAGGCCTCGTCTCATTGGTTCTGTTATGTCTGGGTTTGATTTCTAGTCACAGGTGCTGCCTTTCTTTATTTACATAAACCAGACAGACTCATGGCCTCACCTTGCAGTCACAGCCCATCTGGTAGCGCTGGGTGAGGCTCTTCTTCTGGGTGGTGCTCAGAGAGTCCCAGGACATGATGTAGTCACACAGGGTCACATGCATCTGCCCACCACCCTCAGCTTTGCCTGTGAAAGAGTGAGAAATAGGGAACGTTCAAACCAGTAAAGCTAAAGTCAGAGCAGAACGACTCTGAAGATGTTGAGCTTTTCCTGCTCATTAAACTAGAGAATCAGCATGGGTCATTTTCAGAGTTAACTTTCTTTCCAAGAGCTCGAGTCCTACATAGAGAGAAACAAGAACGAGGCCGAGAGAGGAAACGCTGGCATCAGCAGTTCACCCTCTTACAACTCTGGGTAATTAGGGGCGAGTATCTGTGGCTGATGGGGAAACCAGAACGCTGCTGACTGCAAGTCAGAACGCTAAAGGAGAAATATTCACGCTGGTATGAAGCCACATAAGGAGACGGGTGTGGATGTACAGCCTGGTGGTTCAGCTTCTCCTCCGTTTGTGGGGGATTTGTTTTCATCTATCCTTGTTGCTCACTCCAACATATGAATGGTATTTGATAAACTTGGGCTTTGGTTGATCTTATTTTAATTACTCCATGTCATGAGAGCAGAGTTCTCTCTTCATTTCACTGCCATCTTACCTTGCGCAAAGACAAGAACCTTGACGCTCCTGCAGACGAGGTCACTCCCAGGCTCCACAGGGTTTAGACAACAGCTTATCATTAACCATAATAACATAAACGTGACTGCCTCGTCTTTACCAGCCTGGCAGTTTACGCCTGCGGTTTGGGATCTGATTATCAGTCTGTGTGTGATGCCCAGCTGCTTCCTGGCCTGTCTGCAGACAGTCAGAGCTGCTGTTCCCAGACTTCCAATGTTATACGTCACCCCGTGTTTCTCTGAAGTAGACAAAGATCAAGGTCGCACAGACCTGAGATCAAATACTCCTTCTTGCCGCTGGTATCCAGGGTGACGCCACAGACGGCTGAGACCGGGGCAGTGAAGACGGCCTCGATGTCCTGGGTTGGGCCCTTGAACATCTGGAATCAACCACATGGTGAGTTAATGACTCGACCTGCTCTTGTGGCTTTTCTGGACGGATTCACACTCCTCACCTTGATCTGTTTGATCTCATACTGGATCCTCTTTATGGGGTTCCCGTAGACATCATTCCCAGAATCCACCTCTCTCTCTCCCACCACTTTTGCTCGAATCACTGCAAGCAGAGTCAAATGGATTCAAATGTGAGGCTGCAACCAACGATTAATTTCACCTTAGCCTGAAATTAGAAAAGCTGGGACACAGAACAAGACATTTCTCCTACAGATGAAACGAGAAGAGTAATAATAACAACATAAACGAGAAGACGAGTATAAAACAGACACTTCAGAGGCAGACACCGATTAAACGTTAATATTGAATCAGGAGTTAAACTAAGTGAATCTAATGTTTGTGTAGTTTAACAGTTTTTTACGCATAACCCATAAAATGTAAAACCTGTAACAGCAGATAAATCCCTCGGTTTTAGTGCCAGCCGTTGTTTTGGTTTTGCAGCCTCCCTGTTTGGCCTCGGTCTGATCTGTTTCCGGCTGTCAGGTGGTTTTGTACACCCTCATTACTGCCCTGTAATTACTGTGGAGATGTCACACAACTATTCCTATCTGCTGTCTCATCGCCTCTTCCTGCGCGTCTCTCTGACATCGCTGCTGCACACAGTGTCCTTCAAACAGCATGCGCTTCCCTGTGGCACAGTTAAAGCAGATATGACACTAGTCCTGGTATCCCAGCTCTGAAGCAGTGGTCGGCTAAACACCAGCTTCCTCTCAAGGTCTACAGTGCTCTGAGCTGCATCTGGTGGTTTCTACGCCGCACACGAAGGGATCAGAAGGAGTGAAACAATCCATGTGTTCTTGGACCTGGGGCTAAATGACAAGATCAGACAAATGTTCTCATAACTGAAGCAGGCAGTGCTTCAGACGCTGATCCCAGATCCTTACAAGCAAGCCTCTGCCCTATGCAAATATGCAGCAGCAGCCGGAGAGCACACATAAACACGCAGCAGTATACCTGGCTGGCACCCGCTCCTGCATTCCTCCCAGTTTTTCCGCTCTCATTTCCTGACCTCATTCTGAGCCACGAACTAATGAGCAAAGGATCAGCAGCAGGATGCGATACTGAGGGGAAATCACCCCGTTGTTCACAGCAGACTGCATGCGAGCGTGCGGATCTGTGTGCTGCAGACGTGTTTAGCCCTGGCTTCCCCACTGCAGCGCGTCCTGTGCAGGCAGCGGCCCACAGGAGGCCTGCAGACATCACGGCAATCACAAAGACATGTAATCAGCAGCCGCCAGCCAGCTCCTCCATAAACCACCAGCTGACCCACATTTCTCCGTCCGACCAGGACGACACTTAATGACTTGTACGTCCGTATCAGTTGCACTACGCAATGTTTTCCATGAGCAGTCCATATGAACACGCACCACATCCTAAGCGTCCCCCATTCCATCCACCGCATGACTCTCCCTTTCTTTTTTCATCCTCCAGTGAAAAGCAAATCATCTCTGACTCTTAGTGTGGTTTGTTCTGCTCCAGACCTTCACCGTCCTTCTGTTCGACCCGACACAAGCCGCCTTCAGGCCCAGCTCAGTCGCGTCTTGGAGAATGAGGTCAAAAAGGTGTCAACACTGAAAAGGCTCCAGTGTTAGAACCTCAGGACGGCAACAGGCCAAATTAGCTGGAGGTGCAAACGCAGGACGAGAGGCTTGCAGAGTCCATCTTTTCCTGCACGTTAATTGCTTTTCATGAAGACAACATGCATTTTAGCGGTGTGTTGTTGTCCACGGCGCCCAGAAGCCTCTGGACAGTCTGACTGGGCCGGGCCGCGGGAACTTCCCCGTTGTGGCCAACAGATTTATATGAAAGGAGGATGTTTGCCTCCCTACATGTATATATGCGAGTGAGTGTTGTGTGGTGGGTGAATGACGCTGCTTGATGTTTGTGGTCTGTGGTCCGTCCTGGAGGATCATTCAGCCTGAAAAACAGAAGGTGACACACACTCACACGTGCATGCTGCTCCTGCACGTACAGAGTGTGTGTGTGTGTGTGTGGGACTGACTGAGTGGGATGGATCCCATTCTACCAAAACAAATCCCAATTGTCACACCCTGTAACTGTCCACAGTGCCGCTTCATTGTTGCCTATGTGCGCATTCAGTGCAGCCAAACAAGCAGCTCCATTCTAACTCTGCCCTTTGCAGGCCTGAATCCCAGCCTCCTCCCTGAAAGCTTCCCGTCTCAGAGTTCCTCTCAGCACATCACAGCTCCTTATCTTCACCAGAGCCCATGCTTCGTCTTCAGAATCCCCACTGCTGAGCTTCATTGAGTCACACACCCTTCAGAAACCAATGCAAGTACACAACTTCCTGTGTCTAGGAGCTGCCAGCTCAGCGGGAAATTGAGTCACACCTGAAAATAGAGCGGTCATTTTGCAATATTAGATTACAGACATTCACCTCCCCACACAGACTAGTGCATGTGGAAGAAACGAAAGATGGTGATGAACTGAATACCATGCATTTTTTACTGACTGCTGGTTTTACTGCTTTTTCCCCTAAAACACACCCTGAGCTGACAGCCAGATGTGTGTGTGTGTGTGTGTGTGTGTGTGTGTGTGAGAGAGAGAGAGACCACCATGCATGGCAGTGGGCCATAGTGTGTGTCTGTTACGTTAAGTTGGGAAAACCCCAGCAGCATTCCTGCAATTCCTTGCAGCACCACCCTCACAAAGAGAAAGAGAGGAGTGGAAATAAAGACGGAGCAGAGCCTGTGATGTGACACAGTCTGTGGCTCAGATTCTCCCCCCACTCTCCATCCCTTGTTCTCCTCTCAGCTCTTTTTCTCTCGTGTGCCACGTTGCCCTGCAAAAAGCCTGGACACGCTGCTGCAGAGGGTGAAGCTTGGTAAACACACTGATCTCATGCACAGCGATGGCAACACACTCCGTCCTGTGCTCATATGAGACTAGTTCTCCTCTCCAGGCTCCACACAACTATACCCAGATGCTGCAGGCAGATCTGAGGGGATGTTCTCCATAAAGTTCATTAAGGTCATTTTAGGAATGAGCTGCCGCTGAGCACGATTCAGTCTCCTGACTCCCCAAAGGCCACTGTCCGCTTTCCCTGGTCACCACTGGCTAAAGGGACATGACAAAATAACGCAATGGGATCTGCGTGTGTCTGCGAGCGTGCCGTGCGGGCCCCGAGCGGTCTGTCCCGGTGCAAACCGCTGGAGCCTGGCGCAACATGGCCCAGGTAAACACGCCGAAGGAGCCCCGTGAACTCACCCACGTCCGCGTTGCAGAACGCCTGTTGCGGATGCACGGGAGCGCAGCTGCACGCCTCCGTCAGCTGCTCCGGCCGCCACAGCGCCAGCAGCGCCAGCGCGCAAAGGATGCCGTTCACGGAAAGCGGCATTTTGGCGCACACCGATGCGACGTTTTCAGCCTCTGGTCGATGTGAGCTGCGCAGATGCGTCGCGGTCTGGATCCAGATGCGGCTGCAGCGTCACGCAGCGCCTTCCTTTATGTGGCGACGTCACCAGCACTGCTCCGCTAAAGGGACGGTACGCGGCGGCTCTTCTGATCCAGGCCGGCGTGAGCGCAACTCGGTCCGTTCAGGAGTGTTTTCGTTTCTGGGGTGAAGGCGGTTTTATAAAGCGCCAGCGGGACTCCTCCCCCGCCCCTGGCGGACGCCTGCCCGCTCCGTCCGCCAGGGGGCGCTGCGGCTCGGCCCAAGCGGAGCTCCGCCGAGGAGAACCTCGGCTTTGGGTCAGTGGAGCTGCTCAGAGCCAGGACAGGAGCAGATGGGGGGAAGGTGCTGTTGAATCCGATTGTTCTCCCACTAAACCCAGGAGCCGAGAGTATGTGTGGAAATGCAGACACCCTTAAACCCAGGAGGTCTTTTGGAGCTTATGAAACTGGTAAAAGGATGATACTCAGCAACAATGACCAGGTTTCCATCAGACGTGCACAAAATACTGGACTATGTGAACAATTACTGGACAGTAGCTTAGAGAAACAAGAAATATGAAACTACTTACGCCTGTTGGTTTTATTTATTTGTCACTCTTGTGCTCCTTCGCTGAGTCGTATTTCAGTATGTAGCTACTGAAGTAAAATTCACAGCGAAGGAGCACAAGAGTGAAACAGGAGTCGAGCAGATGATTTAGGTTTAATCAAAAACCCAGAAGACAGATTACCAACAGGTCTAGTTTTATTCCAGCTAATACTCAAAGTTTACACAAATGATTCACGTGTCAAACTCTCATGCACCCTTTCATCCGCGTCCTGACAGAAGAGGGCAGCATCTTCACACTCCCACACGTTCAGTGACCTCTTCAGCTTTTACATTTGCATAAACACTAATGTTTTTAAAAACTAAGTCCGGCAGCGTCGTTCCTCCTCCAACTTGGTGAAAGGCACAGATTTTAACGAGGCTCAACAAACAGAAGGAGCTTTTTCCAACACCAACGGTGATCAGCCAAAGAAAACAAGTCGACCATAAAGGACAAACCCACAGATTCAAGTTAAAGTGGAAAAGTAATGTTGCGTTCCTGAGGTGAGATCATTTGGTTTCTGCTTACAGGTCCCTCTTCAACTGTAAAGTGTAAAGTAACAGGCACAGGTCACCTACAAAAACAGAGTCAGATTAAAAAAAAAGTAAGATGAAATTAAAACCCCCACAAGCTTCACCCAGGCACAGACTGGTGGAGGGTGAAGGAACATGAAAGAGCCCGTCTGGTGTCAAACACGTGCCGATGGGGCGTCGCAGCCTCAGAGGCCTTTGTTGAAGTAGACGCGTTGAACGCTGCTCCCGTACTGAGACGCGATGGCGTCCCTCAGCTCCGGCTCCAGCTTCGACACGGCCATGGAGCTGTTTGAGATGAAGCCTTTAGTTTAGCAGCGTTTAGCGTCTCCATGGAAACCTCTTTACTGTCCGTCAGCTGGCAAACATCTGGCCATAAATCACTTGATAATTACAAGAACAAACACAGGTTTCTCACCATTGCTGAGGGAACAGGGAGCAGGCAGCCGGAACCATGAAGATCAAGCTGAAACACAAGGTTACTCTTTGACTTTGTTGTTGTGAAACACCTGTGAAATCTGCATTACACCCCCGCCTCTACTTACAACGCTCCTGCCATCATAACTTGAATCGGCCCATGGAGAAAAGTGATTCTCTGTGAAAAGGCAGAGACGTTGATACTCGACTCGAGTGGAGGCCGCGGCTGCACATGTGTAGTGAAGGGACAACTCTCACCTGCATGAACCTGAGCTTTTCCATCCTCTGCATGACGACGGGTAGAATGACTGACGGGAGGAAACAGACGCGTTAACGAGGAGGAGAATGGTGCGAGAACCGTGAACGTCCGTGCTTACTCATTCCTGGAGCCGCCATCGTAACGCGGGAGACGACCACCTGCGTGATGCCTTTCACGGCCGCTTTCTACAGAGAAGTTCACAGAGGATCAGTTCATGTGCTTGAAGGAGAACATACGAGTGTGGAGGTGCGCTGACCCTGGAGTGGCCCAGTTTGTTGCCATCCTCATCTGTGACAGCGATGCCGTTCAGAATTTCCCTGAGACAGAGGAAAGACGATGAGTCGGCCTAGCGCCACCTACAGTCACCCCCACCTCCATCACAGAGTGCACAGACTCACTGTTGCCTCATCATAGGAATGTTCACACAGTTGGCTGCTGCCACGGCTGCGAACGGGACCCAGCGAGCCACGAGAGGAGGCGCTTTCTGCAGGAGCGGGTAGAGACGTGTGGTTAGTGACACGTTACACACAGGCGCTCAGCCAACACTGGGGGCTCGGACCTTTGTGTAGAGGTTGAGTCCGACCGCGGTCGCCAGCGCGGTGCTAGTTGCAGTGACGTAGGCCACTCCAATCTGCCTGAGACACACAACAGCTGTTCACCTCTGAGCCTCACTAGCTCCAGGTCACATCACATTCACAGGTTTTAGAGTCAGTTTCGTGAAGCTGCAGGGTCCGGTTCTTACTTTGGGGTGATGGGGGAGGCGGCGTTGCGGTTCGTGTAGTTGACGAGAGCGTTGAAGGACTGATTCACCCACTGCCAGAACACCACAGCAGGAACGGTCCTGGAAAGAGGGGCTGTTCAAAGCGGGCTCGCGGTCAGACGGGGCTCACCTGCAGCGAGGCGCTACCTGTAGAACTGCAGCATGAAGCCGGTGATGGCCATGCCTCCAGGGACCTGGAAGGACATGCGGCCGATGAGGTTCATGCGGTCCCCTGTGTCCGGGTGAAAGGCGGAGTCGTACAGCTTCTTGGCGTAGTGGAGCTGCTCCTCTGTGGTGCCGGGAGGGATGGATCCTGCCCTGCAGCATCAGAGACAGAGACACGCAAAACGAACGGAAGGCACCGATCAGCTGTTTAAACTGCCCTTGTATTCACTCTGTTATCCACCGCGTCCACGTTCTTACCTGCAGCTCTCGACTAAAGCTTTGGCCTCATCCAAGCGGGAGTCGGGCAGGACCACTGTTCTGGGGTCAGTGATGTTGAAGAAGTGTTTGAGTCGGCCCATAAATGTAGTCTGGTCCCATCGTGGCGCATCGATGTCGAATGAGCTGGAAGCCATCGTGGTTCAGAGAATCTGCAGCGTCTGGACAGGATCCATAAACAGAACACGCTCAGATGCTCCGTTCATCCATCAGCTTTTACATTTATCTATTTTAACCTTAAAAGCTGTTGGGAGTTTATCTAAATGCGTGTTAATCAGTGACTACTTTCATAATCCAGTGATTTAAACCAAATGTCTAATTATATGTTGTTTCTGCCTGACAACAAATAAGCAAACTAGAGCTGCAGCGTCTCTTCAATGAATCAAGTGGTTCAGCAGAGATCAGCATCTCAGAGCTGCTCTTCTATACATTAATTCAGCCCAGCTTCAGCCTTAACTAAAGCTGCTGAAGCTGCTGTTTGCTCATAGGTGCCACTGGGTTCAAACCCAGCGTATCCCAGAATAAACACAACCTCCAGCTCCTCTCAAGGCCCAAACGTCGCTACCAATGATTGACCGCCTCCTGGTAAATGGTTCCACAGGTTGTGTTTTGGGTTTGTGCAGCTGCAGCAGTTTGCTCCTTGTTTCTTGTTTCTGGTCCAGAGGAGCCTAAAGCTGCTGAGCACAGGTTCACTCTGCGTCCAGACGTCCCAGCACACGTCAGCACTGTGGTGCCAACCCTTTCATGTTGGCTTTATAGGAAGAACAACACAAACAAGCGCCGAGAGTGTAATCAGTACCGAGCTCTGAAGGCTCATCTGCAACCGGTGGATCGTTTGTGGAGCAATAAAGTTCTGCAGAGCTTCAGGGGAAACAAAAGGAGCCCAGAAGAGAAGCATCCAGAAAGAAAATCACTAATGCATTAAAACCTGTGGTGTGATTTTGATGCACCTGCACATTAGGCAGTAAGTGTGTGTGTGTGTGTGTGTAGTATAAAACAGTATAGAAACAAAAAGGACGCGTGGACTACAGCTGCTGTTGATGTTCAGGCCACAGTTTGTGTCTAACTGGACCGGGTCTGAGTTGGACTTGTTCTATGACAAAGCTCATGCTTTCAATGGCAACCAGCTGTCCAGTAAACACACGTTCTCTCTTCTGATCTGTAATCGAAGTATGAGAAGACAACATCTCGGTAGTAAACGTGTTAAACTCACGCGTGTTTAGGCTGAACAGGAGTTGGACAAACTGGATCAGTGGGCTAGAGCGGAACCAGCACCTGGAAACCGAACTGTTGACTAACAATCGAACAGTTCTGCAACACGAGCACGTTGAGCAACTGCCTGGTTTGAAGGCGCCTAACTGGGCCACGTCCGCCACAGCTGACGCAACAGCCAGCAGGCAACCAGCGGGGGGACGCAGAACCGGGAGCAACCCGGAACCGAACCGAACCGGCACACACAGCTGCAGTCTACCGACAGAAGCACCACACGTACCTGAGCGAGCCGGGACCAGCGCCGGACAACCCCACCTGTCAGGTGAATCTCGCATGCTCTACGGGCGAGCAGTGTGCACGTGGCATAGCGTCCTCCAATCGCTAGCTAGGACGGGTGCTGCCGGAGACTTCCGGACACGTGGTTACGTTTACTTCCTGAAATAAAAGCAAATACTTTGTGTTTACTGCCAGTATGAATCATTATTTGACCGTTTGATCAAGTTACATAACTTCATGTTTGTCAATGTGTTACAATTTGTTCTGTGACTGGAACAAACAAATGCACGTGCACTAAGTTATTGGACATAAATCTTACAAACATGTGCACAAACACACTGTGTTAACTGTGTATGATTTAACGTCATGTTGCGTTCTTTTCTACTTACACAATATAACCAAGGCTTACGAAAAAAGTTTAATCTGTGACTGGATTAATGCGTAAATACTTACTTATACGTTCACAGACAGTCCCTGAATGCAGCTTGAGTTTAAGGATTGTGCGTAAGTGTGCGTCTGACGTCACCCGCCTTAGTAACCCTCGGCGGCGTCTCCAGGAGAGAAGGCAACAAGATGGTGAGTTGAATTTATCCCAATAAGGAGCCATTCACCGTAAATGTGTGTAAATAAAAAACGAACTGAAGCAACTGAGCATCTTTTCTATATCTGGTGTTTATCGACGTCCACACTCGCTGTATTAAAACGCTCAGCTGCGGACGCTGCCTTGTTGCTTGGTTCAGTTATCAGGGGAGATTAGCTTAGCATGTTTAGCTCACGTCTGCGCCCAGCGATCACATATTACTCCAGGCTCAAGACAAACCACTTGCGCTCATGTGACTGGATTCGCTGTTACTCCATATGGTGGTACCGTTAGCAAATGGCATGTACGTCATAAAAAGTGAGTAGAAATTCACCGTCTCGGCCTGTAGGTGAAGATCCGGCTGGATGAAAGGAAGGTTCCCACCGTGGACGCTCGCTGCACACTGTTCTCCTCGCAGAGGAGCATCGCCGCTCTTACTTGTTTCCGTGTTGCAGGGATTGCTGTCCATCCTGCGTAAGCTGAAGAGCACTCCAGACCAGGAGGTTCGGATACTGCTGCTGGGTCTGGACAACGGAGGGAAGACCACCCTGCTCAAACAGCTGGCGTCTGAGGACATCAGCCACATAACCCCCACACAGGTATAGGCACAAACACACAGCGAAGCTGAGTCCTGCAAACAAAGCTCTGTGGACCCACACAGGCTCAGTGTGCGTAGTTTGGACCATTGTTGCAGAACCCTTTGCTCTTCTGGCCTCCGAAGACGCAGCAGCGTCATGTTCAGGCCTGTTCTCATGTTCCTGAATAAATTTGGAACTGATCCTTGTGTTGTCTGCAGGGATTCAACATTAAGAGTGTCCAGTCTCAGGGTTTTAAACTCAACGTTTGGGACATTGGAGGCCAGAGGAAGATAAGGCCGTACTGGAGGAACTACTTCGAAAACACTGATGTACTCGTGAGTGAAACCAGAGGCACCCGACACAATAAGACTTTTTAGGCATTCACATTAATGTTTTCTGAAAGGGAAGTAAACTCACACTGTGTTCCAGATTTACGTCATTGACAGTGCTGACAGGAAGAGGTTTGAAGAAACGGGACAGGTACGTGTCAGGAAGTAGATCTGTTTACTTTACAAACTGTAAAACACAAAGATCAAGTTCTTTCACTTAACACACGTGGCTCCTTGTGTTCCTGTGAACAGTACAAATTATGCAACACTGGACTTCCTCCTGCTTATAGAGAATTTTTTGTGTTTGATTTCATCCAGGACCAAACGGTGTGTGTTTGTTTGTTGCAGGAGCTGGCTGAGCTGTTGGATGAAGAGAAGCTGAGCGGAGTTCCTGTGCTGATCTTTGCAAACAAGCAGGACCTGCTGACGGCCGCCCCTGCTTCCGAGATCGCAGAGGGGCTCAATCTGCACACCATTCGAGATCGCATGTGGCAGATCCAGTCCTGCTCTGCCATCACCGGCGAGGGCATTCAGGTGAGTTGAGCGTTTTCACACGATTTCATCTTCCTTTAATTTCTCGTTCTCATTGTGCTTCTGTCTTCCATTTTAGGAGGGAATGAACTGGGTCTGCAAAAGCGTCAACTCCAAGAAAAAGTAGCTTCACTACTACTTCGCAGAAGGATCAACAGACACACACACACTGAGAACACATGGCAGCCTCCTGAGCCTTAGTATGATTGGATATACCTGTGAATGTAAACACTACTAATCCAACACGGACTGTTCACCCCCCTACGTAGCTGTGCTGCTGACGTTTACTAATCTCAGCACATCTGCAGAGATGAGGGGAAAGGGCGGTTGACCAAACACCAACCCACTCCACATCTGCACGCTTCTCGCTGGCCAGTGTCTGCTACCAGTCACCACCCTCAACCTCAAACATTCCCATTAACCTGCTGTCTTGCCATTGGAATTGCAGCTCATCCTAGAAGCCCCTAACCCTGTACTACCCCTAAAATCTTTATTTCCTCCACCTCATTCCAACAGACGTGTTTTTTATCATTCCACCATGGCTGTCAGTGCTTTTCCTGCTATGGCTCAGTTTAACGTGAGGTATATTTTTGTATTAGTTTTATTTATGCAGGAATTGAGCATAGAGAGCTTTTAAAACAATGTGTACTGTGTCTCATTTCAAGGCCGTTGGAGAATCCACTTTTCCCCACTAAACATGACTGTACATGTTAATATGTATAATAAATGAAATGGTTAAGAAGAACTACACTTTTGGATCAACTGTAAATAGCTCGGCCCTGTGCTCATACATTACATCATGCAGCTGTTATAGAGGATTCGTTAACCTGCTGTAGTCTATAATGTATGTATCTAATGTCCTGGCAGATTTTTAACAGGTGTGAACTGTAGGTCCCAATGCATTTCTCTGTGCACTTTGGGTTAGTGGGAGAATTTCCTCTTTGGATTTATTCTTTTGATATTGTTGTATGTAACGTGTTCAGGACTGAAGGTTCTTTATGCCAATAAAAAGGCGAACGGAAAACTTCAGAACTCATGTTCTAATTACTGCACTGACAGGTTTGAGTTTCCTCCCTCTTTCGTTCAGGGACATTTCTTGGTTTGTGGTCACAGCAGGTGGAGTCAGCTGTTCACAACAGAAGCCCAACAGCTGATGGGAAGTGAATCAGTCAGGGTCCACGTCAGGAGCCAAATATGCAGATTTGTACTGCGCAAAAGTTAAGCAAGCATTCATTTTGCTGAGGGTTGAGACAATATTTAAATAAACTATAACTGTAGATAAAACAGTAGAGTCAGCAACTAGAAACAAACTATACGCTCATTTTCATGTTTAACAAACTATACGCTCATTTTCATGTTTAACAGCATCACTGAGCGTTTTAAATACAGGAGTATAATTCCATGAAGACACGGATGATAAATCTTGCAGGCGTTTCGTGCTGTTGCCAGATTGTTAGCTAATACAGAAAAACCCTCAATCCGTGAACGCATCCCTTGGTCACGCGCCACGTGTCTGACCAATCACGTTAGCTAGATGATAGTCGACCAATCACGTTCGACTTGGCGCAACATACAATCCGTCTGCGCTAGGCGCTTGAATCCAGTGATGCTTAAGGAGTTCGTCTGACGTCACTGTAGTTTGTTTTAACGTGTTTAAGATGTACCGTGGTTGATAAAACAGCTGTAGATGTGTTTTAGGGAATACGCAGGTATTATTTGTCACGGTTTTATGCCAGAGGGAAATTGCTATGCCCTCTTATGATCGCTTTCACGGATAGAAGGAAAAGTATTATCAGAACAGACATGTAATATATGTATAAATATAAAAATAAATATGTATAAATAAACTCCTGCTGCAGACATATACACACATATGTATTTACTCTGCCACACAGATACAGATCAACACTTACAGACAGAAGAGTTGTACAGGCTGATGGCACACACACACACACACACACACACACACACACACACACACACACACACACACACACACACACACACACACACACACACACACACACTTCTCCAGTTGGGTTTAGTTTTGGCTGGTTTTATTATTGCTCAGATGAATGTTTCTGTCCTGTGTTACTGTCTGTGGAGTTTCTAAGTCTCTTTTTTCAGTAATATCACAGATATTTTTGGAGTGTGTCATTGATGACCTGACTCATTCAGTTCTTTAAAGTGCTGTCAAGAGCACATCCGTGTGTAGGTGGGAGGAAAGCTGTTGTTCTTTGTCTTAATGCATCTTGAACACAATTTCAAACATTTCAAGTAAATAACAAACAACTGGGTCCAGAAGCTGCTGCGGCTTTATTACAGTGATGACACTGACTTCTACTTCTACTGCTGTGGCTAAATGGGTTTTGAAGGCTCTTGTTTAAAGGAGCAGCAGCTTTTTCACTGAGCTGATCCAAAGTGCATCCAGGTCATAAACTGTGGCGCCGGTGGGCACGCGTGTGGGACCAGCAGCGCTGCGATGGCTCTTTTACTGGTGCAGGTCTTTGGCAGCTCAGTTCTGTGAACGGCCTCTGCTCCTGCGCTCACAAAGGTCCTCGTTGTCTGGTCCAGACAGAATGTTCTCCTATTGTTCCTCGGTTCTGGCTCTAAACTCAGATTACTTCTGACACAGCGCTGTGGAAAAGGTGATGCGCGCTGGATGACACATTTAGAGACACGGAGCCGTAAATGAAGAGTGAGACTTTTGGCTGAGGCTGTCGTGCTAATTTTGAAGCAGCTGGAAAGTTCAGCTCAATGTGCGGTGACGTCATTGGCACTCGACAGCGGTAACAGCGCCCCCTGCGGCCAAACACCGTGGAAGACGGAACCAACGTGATGACGATTAATAAAAGCGTTAATGATAAGATGACAATTCAGCGGTTATGAGCTAATTCATCAGAACTAAGAAGGATCTGATAGGAGTGGTTTTTGATAAATGTATAATTTAGGCCTGACTGTACTTCTACTGCTGTGGCTAAATGGAATAAATGGACTAAATGGGTGGCGGAAACAGAACAGCTGTTTTCTTGTTTCACTGTGATTTGATGCAGATTTAGACGGTGATTTCATTATTCATGCAACCTGAAACTGTTGCTCTCCAGGAAAACGGTACCTGGGGAACTCATGTTTTAATGTGGTAACAAAACACAGTCTGCATATTATTAGACTATGAGTGGAGGAGCGACGTAACGGCAAAGGGAGGCTGATTTACAAATGACTAACACTCTGTGCTGTCCCTAAATGCATCACAAGCCATGTCAAAGCCGCAGCTTAGAGCCAACTCACACTTTCATTATGAGTCGAAGATGAAAAATGTTCCTTCCCTCATAGAATTGACTAATCAAACCTTTGTACCTTGGAGTTAGTTTAATCAGTTAAAAGAAGCTTTTCTCCCTTCAGTGTGTGTGTGTGTGTGTGTGTGTGTGTGTGTGTGTGTGTGTGTGTGTGTGTGCGCGCGTGTGTGCGTGGTTGTGCGCGGTTGTGTGTGCGTGTGTTTGTGAATGTGTGTGTGCGTTTGTGTGCGTGGTTGTGTGTGCGTGTGTTTGTGAATGTGTGTGTGCGTTTGTGTGCGTGGTTGTGTGTGGGTGTGTTTGTGAATGTGTGTGTGCGTTTGTGTGCATGGTTGTGTGTGCGTGTGTGTGTGAATGTGTGTGTGCGTTTGTGTGCGTGGTTGTGTGTGGGTGTGTTTGTGAATGTGTGTGTGCGTTTGTGTGCGTGGTTGTGTGTGGGTGTGTTTGTGAATGTGTGTGTGCGTTTGTGTGCATGGTTGTGTGTGCGTGTGTGTGTGCATGCGTTTCAGAGGCGCCACACCATGATCCTCTGTGTCAGTGATACGAAGGCACCCGATCAGCCGCCCTCCTTCCCCCACGGAGCAGACAGCTGTTCAGCAGCTGTGCACAAGTGTGAGGGGCGCGTGTGTCGGTGTGTGGCAGGACGTGGAGGACAGAACGGCAGCTCTGTAACTCACGCTCACCTCTGACCCTCCTCAGCGCCTCTGCTGAGGTTTGCTGACGCAGCGACAAACAGGCGAAGAGGCAGCAGGAAGACGAGGGCGGAGCAGCTGAAACGGCTGTTTTTACGTGTCCACCAACCGCTGATGTCACGGAGGGAAAGAGAGGGCGTTTAGAAACGAGCAGAATGACTGAGGTGGGTTAAAGCTGACAGTCACCATCGGTGGCGCCGTCCTCCATTTTAGGGTGTTGTCGTTATTTGCCTAATGCTGCTACTGGGACCACATTTTGCCTCAGGCCAAAGCAGAGTGAACTCGTTTCCCAGGAAGTGACCGTGAACCACACTATCTAAACATGGAATGCCTGTTCCTCATCACTTCTGCTGAGGAACAAGAGGTGGAAAATGTGAACGCTGGCTTTTATCTCCTCCACTAGTTTTTCTAAGTCTCCTTTCGCGTTCGCTTGAACACAAACACACAGAGGATCATCCCTGGATGTGAACAGGATTTAGGCTCAAAGTGCTGCGTAGGGAGAAGCTTAATGGGGCCGAGGTGGACTGGTCTCAGGACACGTTCTCTACATCCTGTTCTCCCTCTGCAGGCCTCCACCCACAGACTTCATGAACACCACGATAGTTCAAGTTGTCTTTAAGTGCATCTTTGCTGCAATAACGAGCCTCTAAAGTTAAATAAAAGCAGCCGATGAACAAAGTGAGAAAACGGCAGCCAGGCATAATATTTGCACATTTATGAGGAAGAGCAGAGATTGTGTGAAAGGTACAAGTGGGAGGATGCAGATTTGTTTTACAGTCATATGAAAACTGAGCAGATGACGGTGTCATGGTGGAAACAAACCGTTTCAGTGAAGACTCAGAGCAAAGCTGGTTAGAAACAAACGATTAACCCCATTAATCTGTTTTAGCTCCAGAACCTGATGTTCGATGGTTCGTCACACATCAGCAGAGGGACGTTGGCATCGGCGCTTGTTCGGTTCCACGTTGACGTGAAACAGCTGCAGTCTGACGTCGACCAGCATCAACCTGTGCTTTAAATGACTGAGCCACGGCCTTCACCGTGACTCAGACCTGAGGGCTGATCCCAGAGCAGCTGAGGAGGCGGCTGATGCCCACACAAACAGGCGACAGTGGACTGCTTTAAATCTGCTGTTTATTTGGAACCCTCCTCCAAATCACATCTGTAATTTTTCCATTTCACAAAATATTTACAAAAAAAAGATAAGTTTTGTTGTTGTTTTTTTAATCTGTCTCCCGTCGACCGTAACAGAGTTAGAGTTCGAATCAATGCTTACAACCTGCAGTCCAGTCTGTCTTAGAAAAGGTTAATGCAAAAACTTCCCACTCGTCTTTTCTTTCATACACTCATTCTAAAACTGCCCAGTTCCCCCGACCGCCGTTCTCCTTTTTGAGTGCTTTAAAAAACCCAACTCGTCCCCGCGTGCGTTCAGCTGCAAACAGGAAGCTGAGAGCTCATGTGCTTTATTGAGAGGAAGTGACATCTTTGCCCTGCAGGAAGTACAACTCCAGCATCATCAGATCCTCCAGATGCTCCACTGGTTTGTCTTTTTGTCTCCAACACAAGAGTCTGTCGGGAGAAGAAGGAACCTACACATGTACCAAATAACAAAGTCAGAATAATTACTAAACGGAAACGCTCTTTTCCAGGTGAACATTTCCGGTCCTAAGGAAACCTGTGGGTCAGCGTCTGTAGTCCAGGCATAAAGGCGTCCACAAGTGCATTGTGGGTATTCCATGGAAGAGCATTTTGTGTTCAAGCCGTACAATCCATCCCTGAACGTAGCGAAGAACGGAAGAAGTGCCATGATGCTAGAAATCAAGAGACACAAAGAGGCCGGAGCCTCTTTTTTTTTTTTTTAAAGATCTATCAAACAAAGTCAGTCGGGCAGAAAAACATGAACTAGTACAAGTGGAGGGACGACTACATGGAAACATGAGACACTAACGTGAAAGCTCAACACTGAGTGGTATTATTTGCCATCGCTTCAGCCTCAGAAGCAGAAGAGACGCGATCGTTCCTAAAGTTTATCCTTTCTCAACGCTCTGTCTTTTTCCTCGTTCACGTCTAAAACACGAGCTCTTTACGCTTTTTTCATATGATACACTACGTAAAACAATAAGCAAAGTAAAAACATAAAAAAGCTCAGTGAGATCAACCCTGCCCCCGAATCTGAGTGGATATTAACACGTATTTCGTGTGTCTGTAGTTGTGGTTCAGCGGTTAATGAGTCGTGAGCGTGTGCTAGCTTGGTCGGTGTCTCTGTGGCGTTAACTGGTCACGTAGTGCTTTGTGGACGGCTGTCCGTACAGCCCGTAGAAATCTGCATGTCTGTGCGTCTGCGAGGCGTCTATCCAGTCCCTCACTGCCAGGCCCTGCATGGACGGCCCCCCGGAGGCCAGGCCGGGCGGAGGGGGGTAGTCCTGGGCGCTGACCCAGGGAAAGGAGCCTGAGCGCGGGTACGGCGGGTGGCTGCGGTGGCCGGACACCGAGGGCACGCCGGAGCAGTAGCAGTTATCCATGGTACACACCAGGATCTTACGGCCGCCGTACTGCGGCAGCACGGCCTGCTGGGAGGAGTGCGAGGAGCCGCTGCCTCCGGGAGGAAAGTGGGAGGAGCCGAACACGGAGCCTGAATGGTGGTTGGAGAGGGAGCCGCTCCCGCTGCCCGTGCCGCCGCCCTCACTGATGTGAGGCGGGCCGCACGGGCCGAGGGCCGGCTGGTTGGTGGACTGGCCCTCGCCGGGGGCGGAGCCGGCGCCCAGGTACGGCTGCTTCGCTATCGATGAGGAAGATGAGGAGGAGGAGGAGGAGGAGGAGTCCTTGAAACCCGGAGCGGCAGCTTTTCCAACATTCCCGGTTCCTTCTGGAAAGGCTGCGGAATGCTTCCGCTTCTCCGCTCCAGAGCCGGAGCTCTGACCGCTGGGATAAGCAGGAACAGACTGGAGAAAGCTGGAGGGAGGGGTGACGGGAACTGGGGAAGAGAACAGGCGAAAGAAAACATCATAAGTGTCATGTTTAATGTTTAAACTGCTGCTCGTATTCTGATCCCGTTGTGGAGGGTTTGATCCTGCTTCTGTTGAGCTCACCCTCCAGCACCCAGCATGCTGCAGTACCAACTCCTGCTGTGCGGATCAGATCCAGACTTGATCAATGTCATCGAACCCTAATAATTCATATACTTCCTGTGTGTTTACCTTCCAGCGTTCTCTTCAAGCTCTTCTCTCTTTTGGAGACTTCTGAGAGGAAAAGCTTCGAGTTCAGATTTCCGACTTTGTA
Source organism: Betta splendens (assembly GCF_900634795.4). Classification (NCBI taxonomy): domain Eukaryota; kingdom Metazoa; phylum Chordata; class Actinopteri; order Anabantiformes; family Osphronemidae; genus Betta; species Betta splendens. The sequence goes on along the minus strand of NC_040898.2, from coordinate 15,088,468 downwards.
AGGAGGGAGACTGGTGCCCACGCACGCGTTAGACCTGCAACGAGCGCCAAGAAACATGCAAGGTTCAGCATGAGACGTGTGTGTGGAGCCTGCAAAACCGGACACGCTGCGCATCCTGGGTCGACGGTTCTCTGACCTGTCTGTGAGGATTTTAACGGGTTTGGTGTTTTTCATGAAGCTCAGTTCCTCCGCTTTGCCGAAGGCCGTGTGGATGGAGCTCAGCAGCTTCTGAGCCTCCATGCGCTGCTCCCCCAGAGCCAGAATCTGGGCAGTGTTCTCCTGGCAGAACCGAGACTGAGCCCGGTCCAGAGCCTCCTGCGCGCGGCGGAGGTCGTCCTCCAGGAGCTGGTGCATCCGCTGGTACTGCAGACGCACCTCCTCCTTGAGCTCACACACGCGGTCCTGCAGAGACAGAGACACGTCAACACCGTGAAAACCTCAAGTCTAGACCCAGTGGAACCGTGCAGTCAGAGCTGGAACCAACCTCCATCGCACACTTGTCAGAGTCGAGCTTGCAGAGCTGCTCCTCGATCTCCTGCACCCGCTCCTCCACGCGCTCCTGCTGCCGCAGCAGGGTTTGCTGTGAGGTGGGAACGACACAAAGGAGAGAAGGAAAAGTCTTAGGCTCCGAGCACTTGTGACCTCTGCTACCAGCGGCATCCCCTCCCCACGACATATCAGGACCTGGGCGCTGGCTAATTTAGGCTCCATCCAACACACATTCCCTTTGGGTGAAGAGGGAGGGGACGCTGTCATAGCAACCAACAGCTATTCTGTGTTTGCATTAGTGAGTGAGGACTCATGTTGGGGGAGCTGAGGTGGATAAATGAGCGCCGGGAGGCTGCTCTCTCCCTCAATGAACCTCCTCCACGCTCTGCGAGCTGCAGCCGTGTTGTAGCAACAGTTGTTACTTCTGGGAGGACGATGGCATCTGCACCAGCGCCTGCTCAGGCCAAACTGGGACGACTGGCCGCCTCAGCTGGAGCCAGAAAAAAGGGCTCCCAAAGGCTCCCACATCAGTCTGTTACACATGGACAAGTCAGTTACAACATTGGTTTTACTCAAAACCCCGAGGAACCCACAGGACGATGATTCTCTCATCAACGTCATCCGTGATATTTATTCATCTGCCCAAACAGCAGCTGATCTGATAGGAATCCCTCTGAGCCCACATGGGTGGATCACTGCCCCACATACAACACGCTGTGACCTGGTTGTGCTGAGTCGGGCTCCGAGCAGAAGCCAGGGGAACGCCAGCGTGGAAGGAGCTGAAGCTTCCCACAGGGCAGGAGCCAGTGTGTGTGTGTGTGTGTGTGTGTGTGTGTGTGGGGGGGGGGGGGGGGGGGGGGGGGTCGCTAGCTGTCATTTCACCACAGCGTCTCTCCAATCAGAGTTATCAGAGCAGGGGAACACAGCCGGGGGGGAGGTCAGCCCTCACCGGCAGCGGCTGGTGTGAATATGGTGCTGGTGGTGACGGAGGTGACGGCAGGGGAGGAGCTGCAGGGAGGAGGGTGGGGGTCCACTCAACATTCCTTCATCAGGCTCAACACGGAGGCGGCGTTCTGAAAACATTCCGGATCAGACGTCAGACTAGTTCAAGTCAAACTAGTGGCAGCTCCCAATAAACCGTTAATACGTTTTAATGCAACTCCTTGTTTCTATGTATCTGGGGGAATGACCTTCCTGGTTGTCCACTCCATGAAGCCGAGTCATAGCAACAGGAAATACAGCCCGTCACGGTACGACCCACATCTGAACCGGGTCTTTGACCAAATACCGGCTCCCTGCGACTGGGAGAAACCAGGCTCAGCCGAAGCCCGGACGACAGGAGGTCAATAAGAGGGAAGCAAAGCGCAGAAATCAGGTGACGAATCACTTTAACCCCCCGTCTCCCCCCGTCTCCCCCCGTCTCCCCCGCCTCCCCCACCCCCGCCTCCCCCACCGGACCCTTGAGCGAGGATGCACCTGTGCTGGGGAGATAAGGCCACGAGGGCCCCTCATTGTTCCACACTCGGCCGCATTGTTTGTCATTCCACCAGATGAGAACAGACGCTGGAGTGGATCACAACAGAACAGATAGAGTCCGACACGAGCGCTGAGGGCGTCCAAACTGCAGTTGTTCCTTCAAACGGGAAACTGTGCTTCTGTAACGTGACGCAAACAGATGAGCAGATCACAGAGGGGAGAACGGGGACCGATGGAGACGCGATGGAGTCCGTTACGACTGCGCGTCTGGATTCAGCCTGTGTTCACCTGGTTCTGCAGGTGGAGCCGCAGCGAACCCATTCCATTATGTGTGGATCTATGGATTACTGCCTGATGCAGCAGAGGCCTCTGCCCTCCAACCAGGGCTCATGTCTTCAAACGCCCGGGTTTGTGTTGACCAACAGCCCAAAGACACAGGAAAACACCAAACCGCCTGCGAGAACCCCTGCGGACCCCTCTTCCCCGTGAGCCGCTACCTGAACTGTGACACCACGCTGGACCCGGACGGGGCGGCGGCTCTTACCCGGATGTCGTTGCGGCGCAGCTCCACGTCGGTGACGGCGTGGCCGTGGCCGGGGTGGCAGCGGGCGAAGCAGCAGTACTGGCACACGGCCGTGTGCTCGGCCTCGCAGTGGTACAGCCGGTACTCGTCGTGCTGCGGGCAGGTCCAGGACTTCAGCGCCTCCGCCTCCACCAGCAGGTGGCCCAGCGCCGAGCACGGCTGCTGCAGGTGCGTCTGCACGTGGGACTGGCAGCAGGGCGCGTTGCAGCGCAGGCACACCTTGGCGGCGGGCAGCGGCGGGCCGCGGCGGCACAGGATGCACTGCAGCGCCGGCGCGCCCGCCTTCTCCACGCTCAGAGCGTTGTACTTCTCCACGATGTTGGACAGCTTGTGGTTCTTCTCCAGGCCCGGCTTCTGCGTGTACGCGTGGTTGCACTCGGGGCAGCGGGCCAGAGACGAGTCTTTGGCCCAGGCCTCGCTGATGCAGCCGCGGCAGAAGTTGTGCTTGCAGGGCAGCTGGATGGGATCGGAGAACACGTGCAGGCAGATGGGGCAGATGAGCTCCTCCTCGAAGCAGTTCCTCCACGTCTCAGCCATGTCGGAGGCCATGGCGACGCGCGTGGGCATGCACGATCAGCCGCCGAGCCTGTCCGGACCTCCGGGCCTCTGTCTCGGAACAGGAAACCCGATTCTCTCAAAAAGAGGCTTGAGAGAGAAAGAGCAGCCTGTGTTTCGAGCCTTGTGACCGAGTCAGACTGGAGCTTATTGCAGCAGCCTGACGGCAAATTCCAGAGGATTGATCAGGCAGGATGACAACACCTTGACGGCTTCAGCAGCCGCGGAGGCTGACGTACGGATTACAGTAAACGGTGCTTTCCTCGCCTGTGACTCACGCGGGGCCGCTCCGGGTTCACGGGCCTCCAGGAAGCGCAGAAGCCCGTCAGTCACGTGTAAACCACCGAACGCAAACACGGCGCAGAGAAGCAACGTCCACGCGCCGATTTGTATCGATCCACACGGGCAGACACTCGATCCGCCACAGGCCGCTAATCTGGAGCTGCCTTCACGTCACCGTCGGATTATGATCGACTGGGCCGATTCAGACAAACAACCGAGGCATGAGAAGCATGAGAGGACTGGCCCGGTCCACACCCACACACGGCCGACGAACGTGGATCTGCCTGATCAGAACCTCAAGGACGCCTGGATGCGAGAACGGGCGCGACGCAACGCGGCGCTTTTGTCCGCGGAATCACGAGAAAAGCAGCGCTTTAATTACCCACGGGCAGCGAACGGCACACGTCCCTCCGGCCTCCGCCTGACATAAACGCCACAGGCTCGCCTGCCTCTCTGTACACAAGGCCTCGGCGTCCTCCTCGGCCCGTGTTCTGTCGACAACAAAGGCCTGGAAATGTCCCCGAACGCCAAATCACAGCCGGCCCATCGCTCCCAGCCCGTTCACTGCGTTCCTAATCGCTTTAATAGTCGAGTCCCGCTCCTGCGCGCAAAACAAAGGCTTTTAGGATCCGCAGGAATGTCGGTGGCTGTTGCAGAGCCCGTCGGTCCCCTCCCGCGTCCACGCATCCATCAAACGTCTCCCGAGCCCGAGATTTGCTCGTTTTATCGATATTTCCAGCCGGCTTTGTCTCGTTTAGGCTAAAGTCCGCACCGTCGTCGCTTGTGGCCGCCTCGGCCTTTGGCGAACATCGCATTTATCCACTTCCTTATCTCGATTAAATCGCGTAAATTACCTCAGACGTCACCTCACCATGTTCTGGCCCGGCGCAGGTACCGATCCACGGAACACGGGCTCCGCGCTAAGCTACAGTCCGTGGTGCTCATTAGTCTTAAAGGTCGCCATATTTGTGTATTTTACCAGTAAAAATACAAAATATACCCCGCGAGCCTTAAAGGGGACGTCGCCGCTGTCCTTGTTAGCTGTCATCAGCCATCTTGCAAATACTCATTTAAAACACAGCCGGCTGCTTCCACCGCAGCTGCGTCGACCTCAGCGTTGAGTCCTCGGATCGTTTCAGATGTGAAAACAGGCTTTTATCGGTGCTGTGGCTCCGCAGCTCCAGTCTCCGCGCGAGGCCTTTTCAGTGGAGCCGCCTGATCCGGCCGAAGAGTCCGGTGAGAGTCGACTCCGCGGTTCATAAAGTCCGATCATGAATAATAATAATGCATTCGCTCCTTCTCCTCCTCTTCCTCCTCCTTCACACTGTGTCGGTCAGGCTTTGGCGACGGGAGGAATGCAACCGAACCGGACGAGCCCCAGAGTCAGCGACAAGGAACCTGCAGGCTGAACCACGTACATCCGGCGATGCCTTTCAAAATAAAGCTCCCCCGTCCTGATCAGGACCAGGGTGTCGATGCACACGTTATGACGTTTTTTGTGTTTGTTGCTCAGTTTGTGGTCTTCTTCTTTGCAGTTTACTGGGGTGTGTAGATCCATTCGGTGATTTTGCATCCGTGTAGTCAGTCATTTAGTATCTCAGGGGTCAGTGTTGGCGTGTCTTTGTACCCTTTGTGCGTCTCTTTGTGTTTGCTTTGCATGTTCTTACTCTCGTTTTGGTATTTTTGCATTTCTGCAACATGTCTGGTCTCAGTGTTGTTCATATCTGATTGATTGAATTTTGACCTTTAAAGAATAAATCTTTGTTTGACAACGATTAATGTGGTAGTTTTGCTCTGTTCATGACTAAATTAATACAGGTATCATTCTTTATTATTGCTATTTGTGATCATATGAAACGGTGAGTGTCGTGTGTATAGGCGCCATTTGAATCGTAGGTTCCTGCCTTTGAAGCCGATTCTGAGCTGAAACAATGGCCAGGAGTCACAAACTAAAGCAGCGTTTTTATTCTCGCCTTTATTTTGAAATTCATTCGCAGCGCTTCCTCTATGATTCAGGCTCTCTCCAGCTGGTTTGACAGATTCTGAGCAGCATTAGCGACCCCATCCTCCTCACCCCCTGCCTTTCCTGAGTGGATGCACCTCCCTCCGGATCACCGTTACGGTTGTCACGTGACCTGTCATTCAACAGATGTGTGTCAGCTTTTAACCAGGAGGGGGTGAGGGAGGAGGCCTGGGCGCTCCCTGTGTTCCAGGTGAAGGCCTCTTTGCTTCACAGACCCTTTTCCCAGAGGGAGTCTCGCTCCGACCCCTGGTCTGAAGCTCAGCTGGGCCGGACCGAGGTTCTGCTGCCTGTCACACCACTACGCCCATGCTCCGCCACCTCCAGCTCTCTGCCTACCCGCTTCCTTCTGCGGCTGCTACTTTTAGGTGACACCAGTCGGCGTATTGCATGGCTTCCCTGGTATGCAGAACTCAGAATTCTTGGGAGAGGCCTCTGAATGGGAGCTGTAAGACGCTGGCCGTCTCATAAAGAGCTGTGCTGCTGAGACTTTTGGCTGCTGCTGCTCACTTTTAGAGGTTCCCACAGATTTGTGAGTCAACCAGTGTGTTCATGGATACTGGGCAGACTGTCAGGGGCAACAGCATCTGACAACCTCAAAGCAGCCTGTCCCACATCTGTGCTGCCTTCAGCTGTGGGGGCCTTTGAACCTCATTCAAGTGCTGAGAGTTGTGATGATGGTCGACCTGCACCCAGCTGCAGACATTGTGACAGATCCTCCGTAGCAGCAGAGCAAAGCACAGGTCGTTCCCAGATGTTACCTGATGTTAATTCTGCTTCCTGTCCAACCCTGTGTCGCAGTCTGACTGTAACTCAGCATGGAAACATAAATATGTTGTTTAAGACTAATAAGATTTTAACTTGATCGATCAACTGCAGCTTCTGAGGTCTTGCATTAGCTTTACATTCATCTTGGCAGAGAGGGACTGTGTGGATTTTGTTCCCCATCACGTCCACTGAATGGGATTTTGGAAAGGATCTATTTATGGCCAGTATGAGGAGGAGGCAAACGAACCCCCCTGGCGATCATATTAGAGATGGCCCGTCAGCCACTTTACATCATCCACGCTCGTCGTTACGGTGTAGACTGGTAGCCATGGCAATGCCCAGACCCGGGGCATCATGGGTATTTGCCAACGTCACACTGATTGTGAATAGGTGTGTGTGTTGTTAGTGTTTGTGCCTCATTGCTGTGTTATGGTGCAGCGCTTTGCATAGGTTTTGTGTTGTTTGGTCAGCACCGCCGGGGGACGTGCTGCGTGTGGGAGGGACCCCTGCTGTGCCGGGCCTGAAAGCGAACACGTTCTCGGACTGTAGGAGAACATATAAGTCCCCACGCTGTAGGGCAGAGTTTTAATTGACTTTATTAAAATGCATAATACCGACAAAAATAGATACAATCAAGTAGGGTGGACGTTGGGTGCGATTGTTTAGCATTGTGATGTTATAATGCAATGCATGATGGGATTCATCAATTGTGAATTCAAAGTATATACAGACACAACATATTACGTCTTTTTTGAATTTTCCTATTAACTTTGTTTGAAGGGGCAACTGTTTATGATACATGTAAACTTGTATGTACAGTAGCAATTGCGTATAACAGCATATTATTTTAACACGGCACAACAGCGCCACCCCGTGGCGAGAGCTGCTATAACAACAAACCGCTGATGCGCCTTTACACTGGCTAAAAAACACAATACTGAACACAGAAAAATAAAATTTACACACAACCTCAGGATGAGGCTTGGATATAAAACCTGAAACACCTGACAGAAAGCATCTGACAGTGTACTGAATATTGTTCCACATTGGACTGAGCTGTGTCATGGACAGTAAAATGTCTTTTCAACCATAAAGACTGTCTTCGGATCTGCTCATCGGGTGAAGATACACAAAGGCCAGTTAGTGTTTGGACGACGCATACAAACTTAAAACCTAGCAGGATAAGTGTTTGACCTCTTAGAGGTTATAGAAGGTCATTCAGGAGTCATCTCACAAATGAGCCTCAACCCAGGATCTTTAGATTGTAGAACAAAAATAAAAAATAAATAAAAATAAATTAAAAATTAAATTATGATTTTAGTATTTACTGCCATGATTAAAAACTAGATAAAGCATTTTCATAGGACAATGCACAATGTTGTCATGCTGAGTGTATTGCTGAATAATTGCTTAAAGTTGCTGAAGCATTTAAAGTAGCTGAAGCATTTAAAGCATAGATGAATGTACCAAGGGAATTAGGAGTTGTTTAAATTTTATTTATATAGCACCAAATCACAACAAGGTTATCTGAAGGCACTTTACCAGGTAAGGACCTTACACAACTAACTGGACAGAACACGGGCAGAATGGTTGGACCAGGGACTGGATTTTTATATTGGAGCATAATGACATAGGCTTGTTCTGTGTCTGCTTCAAGTTCACAGATGTTGTGAAGAACGAGGAGTTAGTTCTGAGAAATATCTGGTCATGTTAACAGGTCGATGTTGCTGTTCTGTAACCTGTGTATTTTGGCATAAACAAGTCTATTCTGGGGATCATTGTTAAAGGAATTTCTGGAGTAGACTCCAGGAAACAGACCTTTACTTTTTTGATTAAACCACTTTTATTTTTTATTATGTTGTATATAATGAATTCACAATTATTGATTTGATTTTTAACACTGTGTCTATATAAATAAAACAGTGTCATTACCATTTACAAGTCAGAAGTTGAAATTTGCTCTTAAAGCAAATGATTTTGACTCATATTTTTATTTTGAAAAGACGTGGAGGGAGTGTGTGCCTAATTGGTAAAGTTAAAATAGTGTCATTAACTCTAAGTCAGAACCAGAAATCATGCTATAAAAGTAAATTAGTTAAATTTTTTATTTATTTTGTAAGTATTCGAAGTAAGTTTGTTTGGGTAATTACTAATCTGTGAAATAGTCTCATTAAAGAAAACCTTTACTGATTTTCATTGGGGGTTGAGCAATGAATATATTTAGGATTAGGGAAGGACACACACAGATGGCTTCATAATTTCTATGCAGAGAAGTTATCGTTTATTCCGCCCGTAAGACGCCTCGGCAGATGCTTTGCCGTGGGCTCAAAAACTACAACTAGGGTTTTCTGATTTTCGGTGCAGCTGCAGTAGATCGGTGATTGAGCTCAGTAACAGTTTGACGGAAAGGTCAAACTCTGCTGCTTAGTTGTTGTTTAGTATTTAGGTTCACAATTCCTCTGAATCCTTTCAAAATAAAAGAACAACAATCTACAATCTACATTTTTAGTCTAAATAGCACTAACTCTGCTTTTGACTGGTTATAATTTGAGTACTTAAAAGAAAATTTCACCGATTTTCAGTAGGGGTTGACCAAAACGATCTTGGTAGTATGTAAGAATGAAGGGACACTCCCATTGCTCCATATTTTCAATGCAGAGAAATTATCATTCATTCCTCCTGCAACACATCCTGGCCGATTGTTTGCCATGGGCTCACAGACTACAACTAGTGCTTTCTGCTTTCATTTGTACATGCTCCAGCAATGGTCAAACTGAAAAGGGCGGGGCCAGGCTGATAGGGGCGGGGCCAGTGTGAGATGGGGCGGGGTCAGTCTGCTGAAGCAAAACTGCGCTGTCCGCCATCGTTTTTCTTCACACACACGTAAAGCACTAATACTCAATGGCCGAAGGTCCTGCTGTAGATTATTTAGAAGACAACGAGTACTTCAGCACAGTCTGATATTTGTGGTTAGTTTTATGAGCCAGATGTGGTAAAACGCCACTACAATGTTTGACCTTGTGATCAGAGTTTTGTAAACTGAACATCTTATAGAAGTTATAGAAGGTTATTCGTGGGTCATCTCACACATGATTCACTGTGCCTCAACCAGAGATCTTTAGATTATTACTCAGAACGTTGTAGAATATATGCATGATTGTAGAATAACATTTGGTGCGTCCATAGCAAAAAGTCATTATTTTTCACTCTGACAAACATACATTTGGACCATACTCCAACTGACCATCAGCTAAACTATGGAGCTCATGCTGGACTTTAGGAAACGGGGGGTTTTGTGATCCCTTTCCCTCTTAAAGGAAGAGGTGGAGGTTGTAACCAAGTACAAATACAATAAAGTGGACTGGCTAAAGGACTCCTCCGCTGTGAACCAGAAGGCTCAGAGCAGGATGTACTTCCTGAGGAGGCTCAGGTCCTTTAACGTGTGCAGCTCCAGCTGAGGATGTTCTATGAGTCTGTGGGTCCAGTGTTTTAGGCTGTGGTCTGTGGTCTGTGGGGCAGCAGCATGAATGGACAGACAGTAACAGACTGGACAAATGATCAGAAGGGCTGGTTCTGTTCTGGGGTGGGCCTCCGTCCGTTAACGTGACAGTACTGAACCTGGAGCTGCGTCGCTGTCACACACGGCGCCTCCATTCGCTCAGAAACAGGACTTGACTTTACTGCTTTGGTTTTGTCTTGTTTTTGCTCATTCATAAAAAGTTTTAAACTGGGCCCACCCAACACGGGCAGAATGGTTGGACCAGGGACTGGATTTTTATATTGGAGCATAATGACATAGGCTTGTTCTGTGTCTGCTTCAAGTTCACAGATGTTGTGAAGAACGAGGAGTTAGTTCTGAGAAATATCTGGTCATGTTAACAGGTCGATGTTGCTGTTCTGTAACCTGTGTATTTTGGCATAAACAAGTCTATTCTGGGGATCATTGTTAAAGGAATTTCTGGAGTAGACTCCAGGAAACAGACCTTTACTTTTTTGATTAAACCACTTTTATTTTTTATTATGTTGTATATAATGAATTCACAATTATTGATTTGATTTTTAACACTGTGTCTATATAAATAAAACAGTGTCATTACCATTTACAAGTCAGAAGTTGAAATTTGCTCTTAAAGCAAATGATTTTGACTCATATTTTTATTTTGAAAAGACGTGGAGGGAGTGTGTGCCTAATTGGTAAAGTTAAAATAGTGTCATTAACTCTAAGTCAGAACCAGAAATCATGCTATAAAAGTAAATTAGTTAAATTTTTTATTTATTTTGTAAGTATTCGAAGTAAGTTTGTTTGGGTAATTACTAATCTGTGAAATAGTCTCATTAAAGAAAACCTTTACTGATTTTCATTGGGGGTTGAGCAATGAATATATTTAGGATTAGGGAAGGACACACACAGATGGCTTCATAATTTCTATGCAGAGAAGTTATCGTTTATTCCGCCCGTAAGACGCCTCGGCAGATGCTTTGCCGTGGGCTCAAAAACTACAACTAGGGTTTTCTGATTTTCGGTGCAGCTGCAGTAGATCGGTGATTGAGCTCAGTAACAGTTTGACGGAAAGGTCAAACTCTGCTGCTTAGTTGTTGTTTAGTATTTAGGTTCACAATTCCTCTGAATCCTTTCAAAATAAAAGAACAACAATCTACAATCTACATTTTTAGTCTAAATAGCACTAACTCTGCTTTTGACTGGTTATAATTTGAGTACTTAAAAGAAAATTTCACCGATTTTCAGTAGGGGTTGACCAAAACGATCTTGGTAGTATGTAAGAATGAAGGGACACTCCCATTGCTCCATATTTTCAATGCAGAGAAATTATCATTCATTCCTCCTGCAACACATCCTGGCCGATTGTTTGCCATGGGCTCACAGACTACAACTAGTGCTTTCTGCTTTCATCTGTACATGCTCCAGCAATGGTCAAACTGAAAAGGGCGGGGCCAGGCTGATAGGGGCGGGGCCAGTGTGAGATGGGGCGGGGTCAGTCTGCTGAAGCAAAACTGCGCTGTCCGCCATCGTTTTTCTTCACACACACGTAAAGCACTAATACTCAATGGCCGAAGGTCCTGCTGTAGATTATTTAGAAGACAACGAGTACTTCAGCACAGTCTGATATTTGTGGTTAGTTTTATGAGCCAGATGTGGTAAAACGCCACTACAATGTTTGACCTTGTGATCAGAGTTTTGTAAACTGAACATCTTATAGAAGTTATAGAAGGTTATTCGTGGGTCATCTCACACATGATTCACTGTGCCTCAACCAGAGATCTTTAGATTATTACTCAGAACGTTGTAGAATATATGCATGATTGTAGAATAACATTTGGTGCGTCCATAGCAAAAAGTCATTATTTTTCACTCTGACAAACATACATTTGGACCATACTCCAACTGACCATCAGCTAAACTAGGAGCTCATGCTGGACTTTAGGAAACGGGGGGTTTTGTGATCCCTTTCCCTCTTAAAGGAAGAGGTGGAGGTTGTAACCAAGTACAAATACAATAAAGTGGACTGGCTAAAGGACTCCTCCGCTGTGAACCAGAAGGCTCAGAGCAGGATGTACTTCCTGAGGAGGCTCAGGTCCTTTAACGTGTGCAGCTCCAGCTGAGGATGTTCTATGAGTCTGTGGGTCCAGTGTTTTAGGCTGTGGTCTGTGGTCTGTGGGGCAGCAGCATGAATGGACAGACAGTAACAGACTGGACAAATGATCAGAAGGGCTGGTTCTGTTCTGGGGTGGAGCTGGACCCCCTACATGCTGTATCTGAGAGGAGGATGCTGGTCCAACTCCTCTCTATCCTAGACAACTCCTTCTATTCAATCTTCTATTGATCCCTGTGCTGTGACCCATGTTTCACGCTGTTCATCCACCTGAAAGTCTGGGTCTTCCAGCTTAATCTGATGGATACAGCTGTGCATATATAAACCTAAATACATAAATGTATAGTGTAAAATTATGATTATGAACAAGGTCTGCGGTTTTAGAACTGGAGGAGCTGCTAATATGTCAGTACGCGCCGGTAACACAGCGCCTTGTTGTTTGGGCCGACTGCCACAGTTCCCAGTTAGTCCAGTAAATTCATACTGTATTTATTAAACATTAAACTGTTATAACGTACACGGACCACCACACAAGCACCAGAAAACAGACAATGTAAATTTAACAAATAAAAACTTTATTTATTTATTTTTATTTACTTATTATTTTAATGAATTTTCATGGTTAACTTTCACCAAAAACAGTTCGTCTCAAACTCAGAAAACAAATTGAATTAAAATAAGGTGAAGTAAATAAACCTTTTCATTTAAGTCAAACCGTGGGCCTCTGTCTGTCCTCAGATCTGGAACCTGGGATGGAGACGTGCCTTCAGGAGTACGACTACAGACTGGATCATCACCTCTATGTGACAGTGATGGTTCTGAGGTCCGCCAGGTTCAGGATCATTTAATGTGACTAAACCTGCTGGTTCCTTCTATTTGTAAATGTGCTCTTTGATGAAGGTGGTGGAGTTTGAACAGCCTGTTCAAACAGAGGCTCGGCAGACGCAAAGGACCTAAAAGCAAACTCTGAGTGGTTTTGTCAGAAATGTAGAGAAAAGACCCAGGAAACCCATTTTGCTGAGACTCGTCAGACTCGTGTAGTAAATATAAAAGAAGTTTAAGAGTTTTCATTTTTATTATCTTCTCCGTCCCTTATTCTGAGTCTGCTCTTTGATAGAGTTTGGCTATTTTGCTGTTGTGCAGGTTTTTCCAGGTCTTCATTTCCAGCAGGTAGTCGTGGTTCGCGTAAAAAACCACATTGGTTTTCACGTCCCTCTCAAAATAGTAGTTGGAGTATTTCTTGTAGTCCTCGGTCATGAATCCATATAAACTCACCTGGGAAGACGAAGAGTTAGACTCACCTCATTAAATGAGGATGTTGAGCTCCACGTAATGTTGACTTACTGTGTCACAGCTGTGCAGAGCCAGGAAGACGGTGAAGGCACCGTTGGTGGGTCTGACGATTGCCCAGGATGAAGAATTTAGATTTTTAGACCGCAAGAACCTGTCGCCATTGAAAACATGTGTTGATATGACACAGTGCAATGAAATGAGCTTCTGTTAGAGTCAGTCTGTGTCTCTGCATTTGCAGATTTATTCAGTATTTTCAATCAATCCTGTAAAAGCTTGTAACTAGAAGAGCCTCGTGTCTGCGTCTGGTTTTAGACTCATGCTTAGATTCATTTGCAGTTTTCCCTTTTTCAGTTGTCAACTTTGAGCTTTATTGAACATGATTTTGCCCCACTTACTAGAAGCGTCTTTGTCCTGTTAACCAGTGCTAAACTATCGTTCTATCTAACTACTGCCACTCACACACAGTGCTGTGTTTCACCTGTTTCGCACGTATCTGAGGAAGTCCTGGTGCACCACGTAGAAGCGGCTCTCGTTGAACTGCCCGGCGTAGAACTCCCTCGGCCTGCGGGGTGAAAATCCAGACGTGACCACAGAAACGATGGTGTGCGTAGACGTTCGTGAGCCAAGCGTCACCTCAGGTTCTGGTACGAGCCGGCGGCGACCCGTTCTCCTCGGAGGAGACCCAGCAGCCATTGAAAGTCCCTCATCCCCTCAGGAATCAGCACGTGCTTTATTCCCTGTCCAAAGAAAGCCGTGCACATGTGGAGGACGTGGGGCGTGAGGCCTCATGGTGTGTTGTTGTGTTACCTCGTCTCTAGGAATGGATTTGAACCCGTACTTCTTGTGCACTAAACCGGGCCACCTGATGGAGTGGGCCGTGTGAACGTAAACAGATGTTCTGTTCCCCACATCCTCCTCGTAACCTGGGATGAGTGCAGTGTTCATCCTGTACAGACAAAGGCCTGGCATAAAGCTCAAACACATTTCACAGACATTTTGATGATTTGTTGATGATCTGGTTTCGTGGTGAACTTTCTTTCTGCGGCCGTGAGCAAAAAGAAGGAAAGAAACATCAACAGCAAATGCCTCACTGCACCAAACTGCATGTGAATCACAGATGTTTTGGCTCAAATCTCCTTCCACCTCAGAGTGACGTCTGTCTAAGAGCATGAATGATGATAAAGTAAACAGCAAGGATGCGTTTCATGACATAAACAGCTTGAAACCTCATTTAACATGTTTATGAGTGAGCTACAGAGAAGCTGCTTTTATCAGGCGTCGATGGACAACACGCTTGTTGCTTTTCAAACCATTGTTGTCAAAATGAGTTGATTATTTTACTTCGTTTAATGAATGAAGTCAGAACGAGAGCGGATGAATAACAAAGCATCAGTCCATGATCTGTAACGACGGGAGCGCAGACACTTTTTACATTAGTTTAAACATCCTGGATCATAAAGTTTGAACATGGGAGGGACTCCTATGTTCAAACTTCATGCATCCAGGATGTTTATACATTAATGTTTCTCTGTATGTCTTTTTACAACATTTCCACCAAAGCTAAACATTACCTTGGCAAACAAATGAACGTCTTCATATGCAGCACGGGTATGTGTTTATGTAGGGACATAATTAGCAGAGTTATGCTTCACTTACCGGAACACATAATCATGTGAGTCAATCTCTGAGCCCATTCTGGAGCCGTTGAGGATCCCCGCGGTGCCGACCACGGCGCAGCGGACGCAGCCGCCGCTGCCTGGGTTCGGGAGGAGCAGGGGCTCGGAGGGCGTGGGGATCAGCTTCACTGCAGCCATCACATCTGTAACCGGAGCAAAGTGTGCTGACGGAACGCTGCATGCGCTGCCTGTGTCACGAGCATCGGCTGAGAGCTTGTTTTAAATGCTTTATGGTAGAGAACAAAAGCCTAAAAATTACACAACTGCAATCTACAGTTTAAAACTTTTTATGAATGAGCAAAAACAAGACAAAACCAAAGCAGTAAAGTCAAGTCCTGTTTCTGAGCGAATGGAGGCGCCGTGTGTGACAGCGACGCAGCTCCAGGTTCAGTACTGTCACGTTAACGGACGGAGGCCCACCGTCGTATTCGTACTCCATGAAGCCAAAGGGATTATTGAAGTGTGACAGTCGGTTCCACTCGCTCATGTTGAAGTTGTCCTTATGCAGAAACAGGCGTATGTTGGGCAGAAACGCCTCCCTGAAGCTTTTGTCCTGAGAGTTTCGCAGAGACTGTGCACACGTCTGATGGACAAGAAACAACAGGACATTATTTACTGTAAATGGTGTTGGTTTAGTGAAGCAGTCAGCGAACAAGCATGCAAAGCCCAGGTCACACCAAAGACACACACGCTGTCAGACGCCGTGTCCACGCTGCATGCAGTGACGGCCGTTGTTGAGTTTTGTGTATTTCATAACATACGTACTGTGGTTCTGGGCAGAGCATCCTGGTTGTAGACGTCTTCAAAGTCCCAGCGTGGGAGCTTCTTAAAGTCTTTTTTGTAAAGCACAGGCATCGGAGTCTCAGGCTCAGTTTCTGATCTCTGATCACTTTCTGTCTTCAGCGCTGGCTTTGTCGTAGTTACTTCTGCAGTTTGTGTGGACTTTTCTTTTTCCTCCCAGAATGTATTTGCTTTTTCCAACACCTCGTCTTCATCTCTGTGTTGGTTTGTGCCTGTGAAAGCGGTCCGTCTGAAATATAAAGAAATGAACCTAATATATTCTAAGTGACTAATAAAGAGCGTGGTACAATTAAACACTTACCTGGTGCATCTGGATAAATATATGGATGAGAAGATCAAGGTTAAAACACTGGCTAAAATAAGAAGGAGCAGAGAGCGAGACTTGGATCTGTGGACGCACATCGTGGAGGCTGTGGTGGAGCACAGAACCGCGTGTGGACTTTCCCTCCTGGAGCGTGTCCAGGTGGAAACGCAGTAAGTGGGCAGGGCCGACACTGTACGTCAGCTACACAATGCATCACAAACACGTCCACACTGGGGCAACGTCTGGTTTATTACACGCACACCAAAGGATCCACAGGTAACGGCAGCATTTACAGCTGGTACAGACTCAAAAAGGTCACGTTCAAGTTTAAAAAAGTTCTGCAATAAATTAACAAGATTATTTGAAACGTTGTTGTGATATAAAACTAAAGCGATAACAGTGGTCCTTCCATCTTTTTGCATATCTTATCGTACTGAGCAGAGCTGGCAGCTCCTCCTCTTCATGTGGACTACGGTTTACAGCAAACAAACACAGTATGTGATATGGAAGTAGTACGAGTGTAGCGTGTCCTTCAGGGGTCAGGAGTGATGGAGTCTCAGATGGAGTAGAGTCTGAGCTGCTCCTCCATGTCGCCCTCCGACACGTCGCCAAACGTCTCCTTGTTTTCCTTCAGCAGCTGGAAGATGGTGGAGAGCTGCTCACGCTGCACCCTGCGAGAAAAGCAGCACAGACGCGCTGAAATGTCTGAGCCAACAAACAGCGTGGACTCCTAAGGGGACTATTAGTACGTATTAGTATGAATAAAAGCTTTGTGGCTTCAGTATTATGACTGTGTAAACACCTGTGTATTCATCTGTGTATTCATCTGTGTATTCATCTGTGTAGTTATCTGTGTAATTATCTGTGTAATTATCTGTGTATTTATCTGGGCCCAGTGCCAGCAAGATGTTCAAGCTGCAGCAACGGAGGAGTCGTCGTTACACATTAACCTTTTTATCTGTGAAGAGTCACTGTTGTCAGGACATTAACATCTCAGCATGGGGACATCTTGTTTTTCATGTGAAAACGTGTCATCATCCACACAAACAGCTTCTCGGATTGTCCTCCACGCAATATTCTGATGATGTTTCTTTAATAAACACTGAAAGTTTCCAAGCGAAGAGCAAAAGACGCGCAGATGCTACTGAGACGTGGGGAAAGGTCAAAGGGAGCTCGTCTGGTCTCAGATCAGTTACTGAATGACCTTCTTTGATCTATTGTCACAGAACACGAACAGCGTTTGAACATGTTGAGAGAAGCATAAAACTGCATAGAATGGACAGAACGTGGTTATTTATGATCATGAGTTCGCTCACGTCTTTGCTGTATATGATGTAAATTAAACTACAGCCTTAAATGCAGTGTGTGGTTCCTCAGCACGGCTCAGTGACACATCGCCTCCTTGTGTCAGAACAGAGGAACGTCCACGGAGGATTAACTAACGCTTATCTGTCAAAGGTGGCAACTGGAGACACAATCAACACCTGCAGTGACACCTGCAACCACACGTCTACTGGGGAAGTGGGATCAGCATGGAAACACCTACAGCATCGGTCAGCAGTCGCTTGGTGGCCGCTTCACAGTTTGAATGCAGTGGCCAGAAAGTGACCCCATCTGAGACAAAGGAGTGAGAGAAGCTGATACTTTACCACAGATCTGATCCCTTTTCAGGCTCACAGACAGTTAAAGTCTGTGTTGAAGTATCTCCTGCAAGCATAAGACACATCACAGAGCAAATGCAGTCAACTGGGCTTCAGGAAGCGCTTCAGCGTCCCGTTTCCTTAAGTCTCATGTCATTCATCCCTCAGCTAATGCCTGGCAGCGACTCCATCTCACCTCAGTCAGTCTAGTCTAAAGCTGCGGGGTGTTGGTACGGAGCTAAACGTAGAAGCAACGAACACGTGAAGATGCTGCAGGGAATGAGACGTGGAGGAGAGAGAGCCGTGGACAACAAGGAGGCGAGGGAGGACAGGGGGGGGGCGAGGGAGGGCCGCGAGGAGGCGAGAGCCGAGGGAGGACCGCGAGGAGGAGAGTGTGGACAGTGGGTGGGACAGTTCGCCATCAAGGAACCATGTCTCGCGCCGCTCCTGAAAACCCATCCGTTGTTATGCATGTGTTTACTGTGTATGTGTTTACATATCTGTTTACTGTGTGTGTGTTTACTGTGTGTGTGTTTACTGTGTGTGTGTGTGTTTACTGTGTATGTGTTTACTGTGTGTGTGTTTACATATGTGTTTACTGTGTGTGTGTTTACTGTGTGTGTGTGTGTTTACTGTGTATGTGTTTACTGTGTGTGTGTTTACATATGTGTTTACTGTGTGTGTGTGTGTGTGTGTGTGTGTGTGTGTGTGTTTACTGTGTATGTGTTTACTGTGTGTGTGTTTACTGCGTGTGTGTGTGTGTGTGTGTGTGTGTGCGTGTATGTGTGTGTGTGTGTGTGTGTGTGTGTGTGTGTGTGTGTGTGTGTGTGTGTGTGTTTACTGTTAATGTGTTTACATATGTGTTTACTGTGTGTGTGTGTGTGTGTGTGTGTGTGTGTGTGTGGACTCCAGCCGTCAGCCAGTCAGTCACACTGACCTCTGCTCCTCCTCCAGCTCCTCTTTGGACAGCATCATTTGGAGGTGATGGGACCGTGCCTTCCCGGGGACGTACTTCAAGGAATGGAGCTCATTTGACTGTGCATCGTCTGGTAAAGCAGAGCAAACACGCGTTACAAACGGCTGCGTCTTTCATGGTCACAGTGTTGCCATGTTTCTCCTTGTGAACCTCTCACCCTGGACCTCTGGGCTCTCTGTGGCTCCTTCAGTCTGGGGGTGAGAGAAAGCACACTTTAGAAGCTCCTTATCAGAGAGCCCAATGAAAGACCTGCGGCCCGACGGGTCTCCCTCTAAGCTGGTGTTCCTGGAGCCGGGGACGGACGGGCTGCGTGTGGAGGAGCACAGCTCGGCCTGCGTGGCCCCTTCTCCGGGGTGGGGGGGGGGGGACGCCTCCTCCTGTCAGAGAGGTAACGGTCAAACCAGGGGCCGCAGCAGGAGCAGAGTCCTGCAGCCGGCTCGGTCTGAGGACGGACCTCCCGCCGCCGGCACGTGCTGCTCCTCCTGGATGAAGACGTGTCCTGCTGATGGGGAGGTTAAGGCGGTCGTTTGGGAGGTGACAGGAGACGCACAGCCAGCACAGTGTGTCCGCTCACATTTAACAATGCATGTTAAACGGACAATATCAGAACATTTATGCCTCACGTTGGCGAAATTCGACAACTTCCCCTTTAAATCCTTATTTTACTGCTGGAGAACCTTCAGACGTTCACGTGAGCGCTGCTCACATTTAAGTCCGGGATTTAAGCGGCGCTGACTGAACTTGTAAACAAAGTGACAGTCGAACGGATTAGCGCCGTTGCGCAACGCGCGGCGCGGCACGAAGCGCCAGGTGCGCGCAAAGCGCAGACTTACGGAGAGCACTGACTTCACCACGTCCCAGTGGTCGTGGGAGCTCCCGCTGATCTCGCACCAGTCGTCCACCGCCGCCTCCTTCTTGTCGGGGACGTGGCCGTTCTGCGTCGGGCCGCACCGCTCGCTCCGCTCCGACGCGCCGTCGCCTCTGTGTCCGACATGACTGCGTGCGTCCGGGAAGTCGGCCGTGGACGAAGAGTCGCTGAGCAGCGACGTGGCGACCACGATGGCGAGAAGCGTGAGGATGATGGCTGATATGACGAAGGTTAGATCCATGGCCGGTCTCCGCTCCGCTCCGCTCCGCTCACCCTGGTGTAGGCATCCAGCCCCGCGCGATAATCCCGGTCACCGACGTTAACTGACAGGATGTCGAGCAGCCTCATCTCCATGGGATGACGTCACGTCCTCCGGTTCCGCCCCCGACCACCTCCGAGCGGCGGAGATCAGCTGGACCGGCACGGCACCGCGCAACGTGCGCACCTCGGCTCGGCGCGTGCCGCTAATCGTCTCAAGCGAGGGGAGATTGAAATGTGTCCTGACAGGACTCGTGTACCGGAGGCGCAGACGGAGAAAGTCAAGCTGGGTTTAGGGTCGGTGCAGGAGAACGGAGCTGTGTCCCAGTCTGCGCAGGGATTTAAGGAGCAGAGCCTGATCTCCCAGAACGCAGTGACGTGCTGCATTAGGCTCATTAATAAAAGATCACTTAATAATAAACCGAGCATCACATTAAAACAATGTTTATTCAAATTAGGACACATCCCAGGAAATCTATTCATGACCTTTGACTACAGGTTATACCAACATCAGCTGCTTAATATGTAATATATGGATGAGAGACAAATCCACACATGAAACTTATTTAGAAGAGGTTTATTAGCATTCACCTGAAGCAATGAACAAGACATCTGAGGGGTTCACAGAGGAATGCAATACACAAAAATATTAAGCAGATAGAACTGCCCTTTGAACCCTTCTGCATGAGTCACACTAGGCCCAATTTCATGAAGCCAGCAAAACCAGTATTTAATGGTAGGTAAAGACAGAGAGAGAATATTGAGAAACGGGTGAAGAGAACCTGTACAGCACACTGAGGGAAGGACAGGAGAGGATGGATGATCTGCCACCTGTGAGCTTACAAACCGGCAAACAGCAGTGGAGGGTCGAGCCCCGGAACAGCTCCGGGCACTCAGCACCGCAACACGCCACACCATGTCACCACCGCACTGCACCGCATCTTAACAGCTAACCAGCATTACTCAACTGCTACACAACTGCGCCTAGTGCACAAAAGATACACAAGAAAGAGGGTTAGAGTCATAGGAAGCAACTTTAACCAGACAGAAAAAAGATCTGACACACAATTCTATGCTGCTGGAGTAGCAAGTTACAAATTACGTGGCCATACAATGTTTAAGTTTCATCAACGTACAGTACAGCTCTAAAAACTGAACATCCAACCTGACTACATGAACTAGAAAAATTGTTTTGCGTAGAATATTAAACCACAGGTCTGATTAAATGAAGCTTAGTTTAGTTCAAAGCAGAATTTATTAGCAAATACAAATTCAATGAAAAAGGAAAAAATAAAAACTAATTTCAATGAGAAGCAAAAAACAAAAACAATTTACATTAATGTGGTCAACCATGGACAATAATGGTGACAACAAAGTTACAGAATTGGTTTAAGTTTTAGGTCAAATTAAACATTTAAAAGATTTTAGACCAAACGCCAATAACCTTTCAGTCTGCATTCAGTGGTACTAGTGGAGTCCACTTGCTTAATGTGAGACTCCTCCCGATGTCCCCAACAAAGGATTGATCATCAGACCTGGAAGGAAAGAAAGAACAGAGTTGACCAGCGCCGAACAGAAAGAGCAACCCCTGCCACTGGCCTAAATACTGAAATGCAGTAGTGCCCTAAATAACATTTATATATGGCTTTATTGATCCCTTCCCCTGTATTACATCTACAGTTTGTCATAATTTCCACATTTGTTTACACACCTGACTTTGCCCAACAGTCCACAAAATGCTAACTTTAACCTGGGCATATTTAAAAAAACAAACCTCGGCTTCGTTCCCTTTGTGAGAGGCTGAGGAAACCACAGGCGTCCACCTGTGATCCCTGAGAACGTACCTCACCACACCACCTCATACACCAACTGACAGCCCGAACCACCGCCATGACGACCTGCTCCATAGCAACCACCGTTGCCTCGGTGCCCTGCTCCTTAGCAACTGCCATCGCTCTCAGCAACAGGCAGGTCACATGGGCGGGTCACACACTAACTGCTCTCATACTGCCACACCCCCATCTCCTCCTCCACTCTTTGCAAACAGGACTCCGCAGCTTGGAGGAAAGAATTCCACATTTAGGTGAACGTTTTGAGTGAAGCAACCCACGTCCCAAACAGCCCTCCACCCCCTCCCATAAACACATCAACCCAATTCACATGTATGTGTTGTGGTGGATCACTCAAATCTCCATTTATCTGTGTTACTTTTAGCTTGCCTGACAATACGTGCACAGTAAAGCATACACAGCGCCTGGATTGTCTGCATAAACCTAAATGATTACATTTTTATACATCAAGGCTGCTGCTGCCTCTGTGCAAATCAATGTAGCTTCAACACTTCAACCCCAGTAATAACTAAACATCAAGATAATCAATAAGCCACCCTTTTCCCATGAATACCGTCATAAAGCGTCCACGTTTGGATTAGGATTCTGTTCCGTTGCCCTCTGGAGACTTAGGCCTGCTCTTGGATTTGGACCTGGATCGGGACTTGGACTTAGACCTGGAACCCCTGTTGGAAGGCGGCGTACGACTCCTTGACTTGGACCTGGAACGGGAGCGAGACCTGGAGGGGGACTTCGACTTGCTTCGCCTGGGGGTTCTGGACTTGGATTTGGACTTTGACTTGGATCTGGACCTCGACCTGGATCTGGAGTAGGAACGGGACCTGGAGCGACTGTAGTGGTGGCGGCTCCTGGATCGAGAACGGCTTCTGCTCCTGGAGCGACTGCGGCTACGTCTGCGCCGTCGGGGGCTCGCTGAGCGACTGTAAAAACAGAGGAAATAAGTCATAAGACAACAACCAAGTATCAGCATAATCCACAGCCCACATCCAGCACTGTCCAGGCAGGTGGATCGAAAGGAACTACAGAAGCTAACTATTGCGAGTTGGGCAATAACCCAACAATAGATAAGGGGATAATAAAAACAACGTGGGTCGATGGACCGTACCAGGACTACTAATCTGGAGGAGTTACTCAATCTGAAGACTGTTTCCGTTTGTTTTAACTTGGTTTGATTTTAAAGAGCAGGCAAGTTTTCAACCTAAGGCGAGCGCTAGCATTGCTCCCCAGCTAGCAGCGTTGCACCACGTGCTCCTGTTGTCTTGCAACAGAACGCTCAGCTAGCTTCTCGGTAAACCCCGGCTAGGCCCGGGTTACCCCTGCTTCTGCGTCCGTACCCTCCATATCTGCGTGGCGGAGCTCCTCTCCGGCTGTACATGGAGTCCGGCGGCCGTCCGTAGCGCGCCATCTGCACCCGGAGCTCCCGCCCGTCGAGAAGCGCGCCGTCCATAGCGTCCATGGCGTCTTCGGCGTCGCGCTTGTCGAGGAACCGCACAAAAGCGAAACCTCGGCTCTCCTTGGTGTATCTATCCCTGGGGATGTAGACGTCTCCCACGCGGCCATACTTCTCGAAGACTCGGCGCAGAGTCTCGGGCGAAGTTCGGTAGGTGAGGTTGTCCACTTTGAGGGAGGTCATCCCCTCAACGTCTGGCGGCGGCCTTCCGTAGCTCATCTTCCTCGTCTATTAGCAACAAAGCTAGCTGCTTGAGACGAAACCCGGCGACTCGTACCGTGTACTGCGACGACTAGCTTTGCTTCAAATCTGTCTATTTGGTATTTTTACCTCGATGTCTGGCTGCTTTTGAAAATATTTGGCCCAGGACGACGCTCCAACAACGCGGCTCTCACGCTAAATGGCGGCAGCGGCGCTTCCTTTTCCCTCTTTCTTTGCGCGCACGTTGGCCTCCTCTGATTGGCTGCTTTGCAGCTCGTCTTCCGCTAAAACATCCGTTACCATGAACGACATCGCCCCCTGTCGGCGAGGAGTAAGTACAGATAATAGCGGTTCGGACTGGACCGTTATTTCGCCTTTGTTTCATTTAGCTTTGAAAACATCTTTGTTATTTATTGATCGATAGTCTGTGATTGTATTTTACTTTACTGTATTACTTTGACACGTATGTGGTTAACCTTCATGTTTTTATGACTCTACTTGTTGCCTAAAGGTTTTAGCTAACATCTTCTTTTTCATCTTTTTTGACGTTAGCCAAAAAATATTAGCATCAAGCGTCCAAACGCGCGTTTACTCTAGCTCTGTGGGGATTAGACGGCTTCGTCTCGGTGTGTATTCCTCAGAGCCGTCCTCTGCACTGCAGTCAGCGACGCTCGCACGTTTGCCGTAGGAAGGTCACGTTATAAAGCGGCTCGGCGGCTCTGTAGCTGCTGGAGGGAGCAGGACTGCGCAAAAACCACAGTCCGGATTTGTGCCTGGCTGACGTCATGGGAAGCCACAGACCTCTTTGACAGGATCCAACAACCACCAGCATCGGGGACACAAAGATCCAGCGGACCGGGACATGTCGACGATTGCAGGACGGTCAATCGAGTCCCGCGAGGCGAAGTGACGGCGGGCGGACGCGGAGATTTCGCTCTGGTCCGCGGTGCCGCCGCGGTGCGCCACGAGAGCGCTTCGCCGCAGTTCACCACCGCTTGGAGTCTAAAAACGAGCGGCACTTTGAGCAGAGAGGGATAAGCGGCCACAGAACAAGCGCTAATCCCCGGGACGGTCACATTCACGGAGGGCTCGGATCCAGCGGAGACGGACCGAGCAGCACCGGCGGGATTCGATGAGAGAGAATAAAGAGGCGCCGCGAACAAAGCGAACCTGAAGTGTTATGCGAGTTCGCCCGTGTGGCCCTGATTCGGCTGGAAATGGGGGCTTTAACAAGCAGACAAAACATAGGTGTGGAGGAAGTGGACATCCCGTCCAGCTCGGTGTACCGTTATCCACCCAAATCCGGTAAGTCACCGAAGAACGGGCCGGACCGGGCGCTATGTAACACCCGCCAAAGCTGCCGTGAACGCGTGAAGCAGCCAGAATCACCAGAATAACTACCGCACTCCCTCTGTCAGCCTTCATCTGAGCTACCTGTGGAGAGAGAGTCTGTTCTGACACACATTCACCACCAGGTTTATTTCTATCAGGCAGCTCCAGCTTCTGTCTAAACTGACGCGTCTATTAAATACTCAGTTTAATGGGATGTGACACAAACGAGATCTGAAAATGCTCACATTTAAGCAATTGTAAATATGAATAATATTCACCTCATAGTAGCCGTCCCCTTTTCCTTTAGTGTAATGTTTGTATTGTATTGATATATATTTACCGTCCCCCGGATCAGCATATTAATTATCCTTCCTCCATGTGACTAAACTGAATTTCACTAGGGTTTAACCCAATGGTTCTGACAGAAATTGTATTGTGAAGACATGATGTAATTGGTTTTAAGATCTTTCATAAACCAAGTAAATCTAAATCTGTCACTAAATGAGATTTGGAACAACTCACACATGCATGAGTTATATATCACACAAGTATCTTTAGATTCATCGCTTATGCAGTGAAGAGCGGAACCGGTGACATAACAGTCCAGGTTGCAGTCTGAAGTGATGATGCTGGTGAAACCGATCTGTCAGACCCAGTTCCTGTCTGTGGGATCTGGTAATAAAGCCTCGCCCAGCTCATTGCTCCCACCTGCTGTATCCAATAATAATCAGAATAATAAGGTGGGGATGAGTGAGGGAGATGGAGACTCGCATTGCTGAGTTGTTACTAGTGTGGCTTTATGGATTCTTCTGTCAGCGAATGACTTCAATTTCAAATCAGCCATTTAATTTGTCACATTCAGCATTAAGTGTGGAAAAAACAAGCCGTCCAAGATTAGAAATGCCAGACTTTGTCTTCTTCTTGTAGAAACATGACTGGACGGTCCAGCGTGTATTTAGAGACTCCAGGCCTCTATTACAGTCTTACGATAGTAGCCCACCCTGTAATTTAAAAGCCCAACGCCTATTTAGTGTTGCTGTCATCAACCCAAACGCTCGGTAAACAGGTGGACAGGCTGCAGGTAGTCAGGAGACTGTTGCCAGCGTCATTCAAGGTTTTATGCATTTGTAAAACAGAAAACTACACATTTTCCTCCCACTCCTGCCACTTCCCTGATACCTGAAGATAAAAAACACATGTCAAAGAACTATTATGGGCTCTATATGCCTCAAACTGCCCAACCTGCCTTATTTCAACAGTTCTTCTTTACAGGTTTAACAGCACTATCTTGATGTAGATATTTATAACTCTACCATAATATTCACACTGCTGTTCAGTGACGTTGTTGTTACTTCATTTTATCCGAGTTGATTGACTTTAAAGTGATTCCTTCCGTGTGCAGGGAGTTACTTTGCCAGCCATTTCATCATGGGGGGAGAGAAGTTTGACTCCACACATCCAGAGGGTTACCTGTTCGGGGAAAACACAGACCTAAACTTCCTGGGGACCAGACCTGTGGCGGTGAGTAATCTCACACACTAACAGCGTGATCACATGTTAGAAAACCCACCACAACGAAGCGCTTAAGCTTTTCTGCAGCTTGGCTTTTGTATGAGATATTCCTCCAAGACCGACTCCGTCTGCTTCTCAGGAAACAGTAACTATGTGTCCATGTTTCAGTGGAAGTGAGGGGCCAGGATGGGTTCAGTCCGTAACGGGCTCAGTACCGTGGGGGTCAGGGTCAGTCGCCCCTGCTTTAACCTTGAAATGCTGTGAAAATACACGTCGCGGTTGAAGTGATGTCTTGATGCTGTGATTCCTGAGAGCAGCTGACGGCTGTGGTGCTGTCATGGAACAGAAGGGGATCCGCGTCAGCAGCTGTGACACCTGCAGTGACAATTAACCAGCTGTCCCACTGTTACTGATTGATATTTATCCTGGCGTTTCATCCGTCCAAACTAATTAATGTTGAAATTCATTCTCTTTCTCTCTGAGGTTGATGAGCGACGGTCCCTCATGAGGTTTCATTTAAGCCAATCATGAACCTGAAGGTCAGACTAATGAGAGCCACTCATCAAAAAGCTCACATCCGGGAAGGAAAGGGGGAATTTGATAGAGACCAAAGGCTTGAAGGGAGTTAAGCTGTTTGATTAATTGGAGCCATCTCTCAGTTGCGCTGCTGCTTTTTGTCTAGACTCGGGCTAAAATTAGTTGTGCCGTTTTTCCCCTGATTGTGTGGGTGCTTTATAATCCTCCCGTGGGCACAGAATTCAGCTGCTGATCGCATGTTTTCTTTTCACATGTGTCTGAAGCTTTAGCAGCGTTATATAATGCTTGGTGGTTTCTGAGCAGATGGTGCTGTGAAATCATAAGCTCCACCGCAGTTGTTGTGTTGTCGCTCCCCTGCACCACTTTGCAAATATGATAATGGATGAGGTTATATTTAGGGATTTTTAGATCCTCCGCCCTGAGGCTCAGGGAAACGATCTGGGCTGAATCGTAGCCGTGCTGGTGGAGAGGCTGCAGAGAGGCCTGTGCTGCACCTCCTCTCTCTGACGTTGATATTTTTATTTTATTACAATACTTGATGACTCGTCTTGTCTTACTCTCCCCACCTGATAACAAGCACAGTCCTGGCTTCAAACACCTACTGAGTTGCCTGAAAGTCTCAGTGAATGGCTCCTTTCAGCATCTGTTATTCCGTGTGTTTGTTTGTGTGGTTTACAGGCGTGCCTCCTGCTGAGCCCAGATGTGTAATAGTAGTGAATGTGGTGCCACTCGCAGCCACACAAACACCCTGCTGCACTCACACAGATGAGAGGTTGTAGGTGGAGGTATCTGACCACATCCTGCATGTTTCCCCTCCACAGATCTTAAAACCACGTTGGTTCTTCCCTTACGCTCATTCAGCAGTTTCTGCACTGAGTGAAGTTTAAGGTTACTGTCTGTGATTCTTTCGTCAGACATTCAACTAAAGTTACTTTGCGGACTTATAGTTGAACTTAGAGGTCTGCTACATTATATCTGGGACTAAGACAGACACAGTTTGACCCTGCACTCGTTTCCTCTGAAGTGTCAGCTTTGTCCCTGGAAAGACAACGTCTGAGATTTTTGCTCTGGCTCAGCACTTGTCAGCACAGATCTCCCCGGTGCTGACAACACATTTGTGTTAAGGTTAAACTCGGAGCAGCCGCAGTGGTCGTGTAGCCTGTGGTGAGTGAGGAATGCTGCTGCAGCTGAGCTCTGCTGCTGCCTGGTCCATTAACAGCTGGCTTTGTGTCTTTCTTTGTCTTTAGTTCCCATACGCGGCTCCTCCACCTCAGGAACCGGTGAAGACGTTACGAAGCCTTATAAACATTCGCAAAGACACCCTGCGTCTTGTTCGGTACGTGTCTCTGCCCCCAGCAGTGTCTGACGCTGGACATGGCTCTCGTTGAGCCATGCATTGGAATTTAAATTTCACTTGCTTCCTGCCGATCGTAGGTGCAGTGAGGACCTGAAGCTACCAGGTGACGACGCGGCAGGAAAAAACAGAGCGTGCTACAACGTAGAGTTCACCTTCGACGCAGACACACAAGTAGCCATCACCATTTACTACCAGGCCATGGAGGAGTTTCACAACGGGGTGCCCGTGTACGTGCAGAGCGTTTTCTAGTGGGTTTAAGATAATCTACCTGTAACAGCTGCAACCAACTGCCTTCTGACCGCTCTTTGTTTCCCTGCAGATATTTGCCCCAGGACAGTTCTCTGCAGTCAGAGACGGTGCACTTCAAGAGGGGCGTCTGCCAGCAGTTCTGCCTGCCCTCTCACACCGTGAACCTCAGCGAGTGGGCTGACGACGAGGTAGGCCGGGTTCCTTCAGTGTGAGCTGCAGCGAAAGCGGGCCGCTCACGTGCCTCCTCCTGTTTCTCCACAGCTGCTCTTTGATATGGATAAGGAGGTCTTCCCTATGGTGGTGCAGGCTGTGGTTGACGAGGGAGAAGGTGAGCTTCTGCATGTTTAATGCAGGGAGCAGGTCTGATGGAAACCACAGCTGGAGAATGTGAAGCAGCAATAACATCTGCTGTCTTTAATCTCTGCAGAACATCTGGGACACTCTCACATCCTGCTGGCTACGTTTGAAAAGGTGAGAAGAAAGTTTAATGAGTCACAACACACTTCATGGCGGTGATTTGCTCCGATGCAGACACTTCCAGGCCTTTCAGACAGAGCTCAGTTAGTTTTCTGACACAAAGTGCTGTTTAATTAGGTTCAAACTTCTTAATTCATTACTCAACAATGCTCAGCTGTTGCTTTCTTTGACAGCACATGGATGGAAGCTACTGTGTGAAGCCCCTGAAACAGAAACAAGTGGTAAACACACCCGCCTTTCTCCTCTCCTTCTGTCGTACCTTCTATATGATTTTAAACGACACCGACGCGTTGTTATCCTCCTGAAAATCACGCCCGGCCCGTGAGATGTGCTCCTGCTTTGTTCTTCAACGTGTTCCTCTCCCCAGGTGGATGGAGTGAGCTATCTGCTGCAGGAGATCTATGGGATAGAGAACAAATACAACAGCCAGGAATCAAAGGTAAAGCTCACGTCTGCGTCTCCCTCACGTCACGTTCGCCAGACGGGATGTGCCTTTCTGCCTTTGTAGCTTGACTTGATGACTTAAAACATCCCTTTCTTCCCGTGATTTGAATGTTTTGGTTGTCAGGTTGCTGAAGATGAGATCAGTGACAACAGTGCGGAGTGTGTGGTGTGTTTGTCGGACGTGCGAGACACACTCATTCTTCCGTGCAGACATCTGTGTCTGTGCAACGCCTGCGCAGACACGCTGCGCTACCAGGCCAACTGCTGCCCCATCTGCAGACTGCGTGAGTTCCTCTCAGTCTCAGACAGAGTGTGTTGCAGAAGAAACGGCCACGTGTTGATGAATGGATAAGAACATCATTTGCACTTTGGTCTGATTTAACGTTTGTTTGTATATGAGGACAAACAGTGAGATGAGGGAATGTGAAACATTTTCCACTGCAGCTGATTTATTACTGAGCACTAATGTAACATCTGGAAGAAGCAGGTGAAAATCTGCAGCTGTGTTTTCATGGACACAAAAAGGGAGAGGCCCATGAAAACAAGCCAGAATCAGATCTTACTCAGCAGCACTTTTATGTAGGAACCAAAGTAAATGTTTCTAGTAATGATTTCCTGGCGTGTTTGTGTAAATGACATGCAAATACTATTGTTTTAATGGCTTTCATTATGGTCCTGTTTTTCTTACAGCGTTTAGAGCTCTGCTGCAGATCAGAGCCATGAGGAAGAAACTCAGTCCTCTGTCACCCACCAGCTTTAACCCTGTCATCACTTCACAGACCTCGGACTCAGAGGAACATTCGGTGAGAAAAAGCTGAGGGGAAAAACGGGTATGAGCACGAGGCCCGGTGAGCTCCCACCCTCACTGCTGTTGTCTTTTTGCAGACATCGGAGCACATCCCTCCAGGCTACGAAGCCGTGTCTCTGTTGGAGGCGCTGAACGGACCCCTGAACACCTCAGCAGCTCCTCCTCCTCTGCACTCTGGTCCCAGCCATGTGTCTGGAGCTTTGCCCCCATACAGCAGTGAACCCCACCCGGCCCCTGCTCGCTCCCTCTCCCCTCTGGACCACTCTAACTCTAGTCAGGGACTCAAACTCAAGAAGAGTGGTTCAAAGTACGTCTGCCAGACATTAGTCTATAGCTTTATTACGGCTAGATGCTAATAAATAATAATAATGGTTAATAAAAAACTCCAAGGTCTTTTCTTTGTGACTGAAAGCAGTTTTTCGTTTCAGGTCACTTTCCCAGAATTCCTCTGTGCTTCCTGAGGAAGAGGATGAGAAGTCTTGCAGTGAATTGGAGGCCTGTCGCCACAAACACACCGTGGACCAGCAGGAGGTGTGTAAGACGCACACAGTTCCACTCAGCGGCAGATGTTTCCAGTGGTTGTGGTTGATCGTTCGTTTGTGTTGCTGCCTGCGATGGATCACATGCTGCTGGCTTTGATGTTTGCAGTGTGGAGTGACTCCTGACAGCGAGAACCTGACTCTCTCCTCATCTGGAGCCATCGACCAGTCGTCGTGTACAGGAACCCCGCTCTCCTCCACCATCGCCTCTCCTGAAGGTACACACACACACACACACACACATACACACACACACACAAGTAGCCTGACTCTCACTAACACCTGAGCTACGTGCTGCCTGGAGCATTTTAATATACAATAAAATATTAGCCCGCATCACCTCAGCGCCTTCTGTTTGGGCCACTGGGTCCGGTTTTATCAGCTGGACAGCCTTTGTGCACAAACTGGGAGACAGGACCCTGGTTGCAGAGTTAAAGCATCCAACGTGATGTAACAGGAACTTTGAACGTGTGTCTTGTTGTACAAAGCATAGTGAGAAGCCTTCGTGTTGTGTTGGTGTGAGATTCCAAACGTCTCCCGTTATTAGCTTTTTACTGTTGCCGTTGAGCTGATGAGCTTGTTGGGCCTTTGGTGAGTATGAAGACACCTTTGACAGGCAGCGTTTGGCAGAAGACAGAGCCAGGCTGGCTGTTTCCCTCTAGGCTCATCATGTCCCGTCTTCTCAGACAGAACTATGGCTTCAGGACTAAATAAGCTGTACAGCCCCTATGTTTTTGTTGATGGTGATTTACTACAATCCGGGTTTCCCCTTTCTAACAAATTAGTGACACTTGGCAGCCAAATTAAAAACATCCTTCCCTGAAACAAACGTGATGTATGTCTCCGTCTGTCTGCCAGACCCAGTGAGCAGCAGCCTGGCCCAGTCTGTGATGTCCATGGCCTCGTCCCACTCGCAGCACTCCCACATCAGCACTGACACCATGTCCTCCATGTCAGGGTCCTACCTGGCCGGGGCGGATGGCGATCCTGGGCCAGACGACGGAGGAGAAGTGGAGGGCGAGGGGACCCAGGATGCACCCATGGACAGTCAAGGAGGGTTACATCAGGACGGGGTGAGGACGATGGTGGAAGGAAGGCAGCTTTCCTCAACTCACCATTTACAGTCCTAATTTGCCTGTTTGGTTTCGTTCAGGGCTTCTCCAAGGAGCCAAAGGAACAGAACTATTCTGTGGCTGTAGAGGAGCAGGACTCAGAGGTGACTGCACTAACTTTTGTTGAGCAGGTTGTGATCAACGCGCCTGTTTTCTGTTTCTAACTGAGTCTTATGTGATTTCTGAAGGGAAACGATGTAACTGAAGAGGACTGCTCCTCCCCGTCCAATGGGAAAGGTAACTATGATTGACACAATATAGGAAAAGTAGCCCATTGTTGTTTCTGCAGAATGACTGTGTCACATGTTGTCCTCTAGATGGGGCCGTCCCTTTTAAAACGCTGTGCTGGAGTAAATGACTTCTTCTCAGTATGTGTGCACTAGAGCCTTTTTCTAATTTACTGTAACAAAGATTCCTTTAATTGACGAAATGAATTCCCTTGATTAGTTGTGGGGTCTCATCACACTGTCCAGTCCTTGTCTTTATTGGTATTTTAACTTCCTAAAAGGCTGTTAACAATTAGTGAAGCAGATGTTTCTCAGCTTCCTTCTAGTCACAGTGAAGCTCCAGCTCCAGCAGCTCAGCTTCCTCCAAAGACTCGGCCCAGCTTGTTGTACAGCTAACCATGCAGCTGAGAGGCAGCGCTCATTCATTTGCTCCTGAATGGTGCAACTTGTAATCGATGATCCAATCGATGAGCGCATCCTGTCACAGGATCTGCGGTTCTGCTGCACACCAGCTCTATGAGGAACATTTGCTTGTGTATTTCCCGTATCACTGAGCTGCTGCATCATGAGGCTTCTTCTTGTCCATCTGCACTGCTACTGAATGGTTCTGTGTGCATGCCTCTGTCTGCGTGAGGGGGGAGAGAGGGTGAAAGAGAGCGCAGAGGGAGATGCTGTGGTGTGTGTCACTGACCGGCCTGAAGAAAACACGGCAGCAGCCACTCACTGTGTGTGTGTGTGTGTGTGTTGTTACACCTCCGGCCTCTGAGCTTCTGAAGGAGACAAACGTATGCGCACGCACTGGATGACGTGTGTTTGCACGCCTGTGTGTGCGTCTGTACCGATGCTGCTGGACCGATCTGTGTGTGCGCTGTGTGTCTTTGAGCTGAGCTGCCAGCTCCTCCGTCAATCACAACAAAGTTATCTCAAGGCACTTTCCAAAGTAAGGTTTATAAACCTCACACAAACTAAACCCAAACATCACACACATACAGCAAGCATTTCATTTGACCAGCAACAGTGGAGAGGGAAAAACTCCCTCTCTAACGAGGGAAAGAAACCACCTCCAGCAGAGAACCAGACTGGATGTGTGGGCGGCCATCTGCCTCGACCGGTTTGGGGTGAGAGGATAGGAGATAGAAAGAACACAGCAACAGCAACAAAGCAAACAACAAGCAACAACAGAGCACAGGCAGGATGGTTTGGATCCGCAGCTGCCCATCACAGGGACAAAACCAAAACGTTGGAGTCCCAATGATACCTGTGGGTGAGGGACAGAGAGGGAGAAAGAGTGGGGGTGGGGGGGGAGAGAGGAGAGAAGCACAACTACTGGACAGAAAGAGACAAGGTTAGTTAAACACGCGTCGCATTAGCACACGCGTCCTCACTACAGGGACGAGGCTTAAACGTTGAACCGCTGATGATTCATTTGTCTCAAAAATAATCAAAAAGCTACTCAGGCAAATGTGATGGCTGACAGTTTATTCAGTATTTATCATCTATCCTGTATGATAGCTATAAAGCAGAGTTGATGTGAGTCTGTAGAGCTTTATACTGGATTTGCAAACTACACAGTATAAAACTCTGCATGTAATGAGTGATTCTAGACTTTAACTGTACAGTTTGTGGTGGTCATTTCCTTAGGTTGGATCACATTTCAATAGCAGCTCATTGAAGCCTCATGCTCGGGGAAGGAAGGACCGATCCCAGATATTTCCTGTCCTTTGTTCCGTTAACGCTGTTCCAGCATGGCCGACCTCGCCCCCTCACC
Source organism: Betta splendens (assembly GCF_900634795.4). NCBI lineage: Eukaryota > Metazoa > Chordata > Actinopteri > Anabantiformes > Osphronemidae > Betta > Betta splendens. The sequence continues at coordinate 15,055,004 of NC_040898.2, read as the reverse complement.
CTGCCTGTCCCACTCCCCCCTGCTGTGCCTGGCTGCTCTTGTTTGACCTTTGCCCTCGCTTGCAGGTGGGCGGACCAGGTGTCCAGAGTTGGCCAATAACAATCAGGGCGTCGCCCTCTGTGACACGCCCTCTTTGGGGTTGGATAATGAGCAGGCTCCCGACAGCCGATTCGCTGGTGAGTGGCAACCTCTCGAACATGAACCAATGAGAGCTGACGACTGGGGTCGTGTGGGGAGATACAGCAGGAGAGGAAAATTTGGTTGAATGCTTTGCATATTAGCTAGCCATGCTACCATGCTAATGTAAAGACAAGCTCGACAGAGTCAGACCTCTAGTGGCAGCATGAAGATCTGCAGGCTTCCTTCTTCTCTCCATCCCTCCGCTTGGTGTTGTGGTGCTTCATTGCTTCTCCAGGACCCGTTAGCTGGGCACTCTCTCCCTCCTCCCCCCGTCAGCCAGCCCTGGTGTGTAGGTGTGTGTGAGGGCCTCTTTAGGGCCTGCTGCATGTCTTACTTTCTGTTCCGTGTGAGTGTGGAGGGAAAGAATCGGGTCCATCCCAGAGTTGAAGTTCATGTTGAGCGTCTGCCAGCTCCAAGCTGCTTTGCCAAACATCTGCATCTCATCCTTAGACCCCCTTTACCCGCTTCTTGTAGCTGCGATAGCTAAAGGTGTCAGTCTTACTGTTAATTCAACACTGTTTAGCATCTGTCCTCATGTTTTTTCCACCTTCCTGAGCCTCTGTGGTTCTTTTGATTTCACCACAGAATGTTATTTTGGCCCTAAACCTGCTGCTCATCCTTCAGCTCCACCTCATTGTCTGAGCTTTCAGCCCCTCCCTGCCAACATGCTGCGTAGAAGAGCCACACCGGCCCTTTGAACCTACATCATCCCTTTGGTGTGTGACAGTGGCTGTTGTGACATGTTTTCTCTGTCGTAAACGTGTTCTGTTATCTCTCCTTTTCTTTTCCCCCTGTCATTGTTTCCCCGTTCGGCCCCGGACCTTTTCCTTCTCATGATCTCCTCTGTCTCCTCTCCTTCTTTCGCCTTCTTTGGATGGACAGATGAGGAATCGTGCCCAGTGCACATTGAGGACTAGGTATGAAGTTATTGGACAGATAGAACCCAGACACCAGTTAAACGTAGCTCTACTAGCTTTATGTGCTCAGCATGATTCAGGGATTGCAGTTTTATTTCTCAAAGGGTACCAGGGTTTCAGAACTTTTGTTGTGATGCATCATGTTCTAACAATAGGAGGAGTCCTCACATTTCACATTTATTATCATACCTTACTTATACAACACTGGTGGAAATATGAGGACTCTCTGCTTTGATGTGATTCATAATTCATGTTCTTCCTATTTGAGACCTAAAATGATTAATAATTGACATAATTCTGTGAAAGCTGCATTTTGCCATCTCTCAGTGAGACTCATAGACATGAGGTTGTTATTCAGCCATTATCGAGGTTCAAATGGTGAGAATCCTGTTCATTCATCAGGACTTCCTGTCCCTTCTTAGTCCATATACAAACCTCATCCATGCACAGACTGGGTGCGTCCGTGGCCACAGCGTGAGGATGCATGACTGATAGTGGAGACAGGAGCCAGTCCGGCCTCTTCATGAACTCACGCTGATGTGCGACTGTGGGCTCACTCCTCTCTGCCTCCTCTCCTTCAGGTCGCATGTTCCCTGGAGGCTACAGACCGGTTTTGGAGCCCCGACCCCACCACACCTCCACCAGCAACATCAACCTGGAGGAGGCAGAGAACAGAGACGGACAGAGTCCTAAACAAGCCCGTCACGGACCACTCATTGTGTAACGACGTCACACAACACACACACACACACACACACACACACACACGTAATGGTCAGCGTGGGCGTCATCCCGCCGTGGAGCTGCGTCGCTGGATACTCGCTGAACAGGGAAAACCCATCCTCACCTTTCTGAACGTCTCCTGAACTGATTGTTGTTGCTGATGCTGACGCCGTGGACCGATCAGCATCACTTCCGTCTTGTGCACTTTTCTCTCACAGGAATTTCCTTTAGCTCGTCTGTGACCCGGTTTGTTGTGGGGGCGGTTATTTATTAAGTCTAACTAACAGACGCTGTGTATTGTGACACTGTCTATCAAACATACATGCTGCTCCGTTCCCTTCACTTCCTATATTACCACCTAATCAGTCAGGGCCTACTGTGATCGGCAATCGGATTTATTACTAATGTGCTTCTTCGTCTCTGTTTTACTGTGTATTGAATAAGCTTTCACCATATTTACGTGGGCTCACCTCTGGACTCAAGGTGCCGACTCGCTCCTCGGATCAGGGAGCTCCCGTCTCAACTTCGCATGCAGCTCTCAGCTTCCTCTCATTGTCACCATGATTTTTAAAAAACTGCTGAATGTGAATCCACTCACGGATGGACTTGTTGGGTGGCGGATCAGCCACCGCGAACAGAAATGGACCAATAGGACAAAAGAAGAGGCGTCTGGAATGTTGGATGTGGATGAAGGAGAATGTAGAGACATGTCAAGCATCAGCTCCACTGGAATTAAACACTACATCCTGAACTGTTTTTGTGAACTAGTTCTCTGAACACTCGCCATCGTCACATCAATCCTAGCATGTCAGTATTGTTGTAGTGCAGCTGGAAGTCATTATGCACCACCAAGCAATAAAGATGCCAAAGCTGCATCTCCTCCTTCTCTGCAGCACCAGGACTCTAGCGTACGGATCTGTGCTTGCTCTCACCTGTTGTATTTAATTCAGTGTCTTTAATGGTTACTTTTCCTTTGTTTTGCCGCTCTAAAGGAATTAATGCGACGTTACCTGAGGTTCAGAGCACGTGTTCCTGCGATGAACCCTTCCTCTTTGTTTTGGTAGCTTCCCAATTGCTGTTTTCTGTTTCCGTGGTTTCATTTGTTGCAAAACACTGTTTATTAGAATGTGGACAAAAATCTGTGAAGTATTTGTAAAGGTTTTACACAAATGACTGAAAAGGGACGATTCCAACGTTTAATGCACTCAGCCGTGTCCTGGACACGTGCATGTTAGTCTGTGAGCCTGCAGCGTCCTGAACGGGACGTGTCCTTCTCTACTCTTACGTGTTCAACACTGCTGCACTATTGTAACCAAGCTGCAAACAGTCGCGTGAGCACAGACCGAATGTGTTCATGAAGTCGTTCTCTGGCACCAGTCGTGGTAGAAAATAAAGGAACGGGTCATCAGATACACAAGGCCCGGCTTTCTAGCATTCGAGTGAAAATGTCAACGTCAAACAGACAATAAAGTTTTTGCAACTAAATGGACACTGAGTGATTTGCTGTGTTTTCATCCAGGGGTTCATTGATTCATTGAGCTGCAGGGACGTCGCTGCTCTTCCTAACATGGTCACTTTCACAGCTACAGTCGACTCTGGTATGTGGAGTTTTATTTATGGAGAAGGTTTTCTCATCGTTCTCCTGAGACCTGGACCCGTGGAGCAGCACAGTGTTGTCCTCATACTAACGACCAGTACGCTGCTCTAGTTGGACCACGTTTTCTGTAAATCTGAGGCAAATAGACTTTTCTCAGTAATAATGAATCAGCGGTGATGCTCGGGACGGTGAGGGAGGAGACCGATGGGCTCAGTGGCAGCATCTCATTGTTCCTGTCCTCAATGTCCGCTGTGATTTCATTTGTGTTCCTCTCTGGCGTGTGGCTGTTTCGGTCTAATATGTGTTAGTGAGCCATAACGTCCCATTAAGTCAAGCGTTAGAACGCGAGGCTGCGGTGACGTATGTGTTAATCTCTGTCAGCCAGTCACAGCACCCGTGCACGTCCCCTGGGAGCGACTCTGTCTCTTCGGCTCAGCCCTTCCAGCTCACAGCAGCCCACTGCGCCTGCAGACGCCATGCCTGTTGCTCTGCTCCTTCTGCTGCTTCTGCCAGGTAAGATTCTCCTGCTGGTCCCGTTTGCGCCGACCTCGTTGCCTTGGGAACCTGTTTGTGTCTGTGCAGCCGTGTGTCCAGGTGTGGCCGCCTCCACGCAGGTGTGCAGCTACCAGGACGTCCTGGAGCACCTGAACCTGACGGCAGACAGCAGCGCGTTCAGGCTGACCCGGCCCGTTCTGGACCACAGGCGTCCCACCGTGGTGCAGCTGGACATCATCCTCTCTGCCATCCTGGCCGTGGTAGGTGCTGTAAATGCGCCGCTGTTTGAGCTGAACGCTGCAGAGACCGTGACGCGTGTGTTGATTTACAGACTGAGAAAACACAGACGTTCATTCCCTTCGTCTGGACTTTAATGGTGAGATCAGCTCCTCTGTGCTCTGTGTTAATTAAACCTCCTCCCACCTTAGTGGACACTTTGCATCTGATTCACTGCAGACGTGGACCAACGAGCGTATTTCATGGGACCCTGAGCGATTCTGTGGGATCAGGGAGCTGTCGGTGCCTAAGTCGCTGCTGTGGAAACCAGACCTCTTCATCTACGAGATGTGAGTCACGTTTCAGACCTCACTTTACTGATGCGAACTGAGGGATGATCGTGTGTTGTCATTCAGGATACACAAACATGAAACGGCTACGACGCCGTACTACTTCATGAGCTACAATGGGAACGTCTACTCTGAACAAGTCATGAAGTTGGTCAGCACCTGTCAAATGGACCTGCACAAGTTCCCCTTTGACACGCAGCGATGCAACATCACCGTTGGTTCTGCCATTCACTGTGGTGAGTGTGTGTGTCTGCATTTCAGCCCGTTGACCCTCCGTCGCTCACGTGTTTTCCTCCTCCACTCAGTTAAGGAAATGCGCTTCATCCCTTTCTCCAACTCGACTCGGGCCACGCAGTTCTCCAGAGAGGTGATGCTGACTCAGGGAGACTGGGATTTCCTCCAGCTCATGGTCACCAGCAGGAATTTCTCCTTCAAGGACCAACAGTGGGAGCAAATTATTTACACTGTGCGTGAATGGATGAGTAGAGAACGATTATTCAGAGGTTTCACTCACTCTCGCACTTGAATGCAACGTTTGAGTCTGTGTGTTCCTAGTTCACCATGAAGAGGAGACCTCTCCTCCACATCATCAACTTCCTGCTGCCCGTCCTGTTCTTCCTCTTTCTGGATCTCGCCTCCTTCTTCATCTCAGACCATCGAGGGGAGAAACTGGGCTTCAAGGTCACCGTGCTGCTGGCCATGTCCGTCCTGCTCCTCATCCTGAACGACATCCTGCCCTCCACGTCCAACAAGACTCCACTCATAGGTGCAGAATCCTGGAGCAACGTTAGCAGAGCTGCCTCCAGGAGGGCTGCGTAAAGCATCCCATAATAAGCGTTGCCTGTTTTCTGCTCTTAGCGACCTACTGCATCGTGATCTTTGGGCTCATGCTGCTCAGTCTGCTGGAGGCCATCTTGGTTACGTATCTGGTAGACCTGGCGCCCCCAGAGAGTGTCGGTTTGAAGGAGGACAAACAGGAAGAGGCCAAAGCGGATGCGTGGGACGGAGGTGAGCCACACGAGTCCGAGATGCATGAGGGAGGAGCTCTGGCTGCTTGTGTTGCTGCATTCTTTTGTCGATCGTGTTTTCAGAGGACAGACAGACCTCCTCCTCCTCCGTCTGCAGAGTGACCACCTGTGAGACCGAGCAGGAGCTGCTGCCGATGGCTGAGCAGGTACAGGTGCAGCGCTGAGTTTAGACACGTTCACTGAGTCGAGGGTTTCACATCCACTCACCGTCGCTGTGTCCGTGTGCAGGTCATCGGCGCCGACTCCCCAGAGTCTCGTGTGACGCTGCTGATCCTGGAGGAGCTGAGGAAGCTGCAGAACGCTGTGAAGGAGCAGCTCAGCGGCCGAGAGGAGGGAAGGAAATGCCTGCAGTGGGCCTCAAGGATCAACAAGGCCTTCTTCATTTTCTACCTCGCTGCTGTGTCTCTGTTCTTAAGCTTCATCTTTATTGAATGGATGCGTTAGAAATGCCCCGTCTTGTCTCTTTGTATAATGTCCAGCAAAGCAACATGCACCCACTAATAAACATGTAGTGAACACGTTGATCGTGAGCTCATTGTGTGCATTTATAGTCGTTACGTGATGACAAGCAGACACTGGTTCTGATGGTGAGGGTCTCAGATGCTTTGGAACCAGTGGGAGGTTGTGTTTTATGTAACGCTCCTCTCGACCCACATCCACACGTAGAAGCGCATGATGGACGTACGCGCCTCCACGCAGGGCGTCGTGGTGCAGCTTCGTGCAGCCTGTTGTTGCTGTGGCTTCAGAGGACGAACGGCTGGGACACGTCACAGCGCACACTGCCTTCGCACGCGTTTGGTGAATTAGGAGGAAGAGAACAGTTCTGTTGTTAAGATATAGACACACCCCAACAGGCATCTCAGCTGTGAATCATGCATTTATTCATTTTTCTGTTAACCCTATTACAGCCATTAGCATTAAACGCTGTTTCAGCTGAGATGTTTTAAGGTTAAAGGTCGGTTGTGTGCTGTTGGAGATTAATAAAAACACATGATCTGAAGTACATTATCTCAAGCATCTTGTTACGTGTACACGAGTTAATGAACTTAACCTTTGTTAGTTTTATTCATCTTAATGATCATATAACCATGAGTTGTGTTCTGTCACACTATATAAAGCATCTTCCGTGTTACTGATACTGTTTTTTTGCCTCTATAATTACTGTAATTACCTTCACTGGTCAATACAGTTGGTCGTCTGTCCATTAGGAGCCTTCCTCCTCTTCGACCACTAGCAGATAATGGAATCTCTGCAGTGGGCGTGACCACAGCGTGTGGACGGACGCTTGACTAATGAGACGCCTATAAAAAGGCCAAATATGAAGGTTGTGTGTCTCATCTGGCTCCACATCATCCCTGAGAGCAGAGGCTCCACTGACTGAGGCAGCGGCCATGATGCTCGCTGTCTTCCTCCTCCTCCTCTTCCTCACTGCTAAGTCTGGACAGTGTTCAGGTAGGAAAATGCTGAGAAGCAGCAAGAAGTGGTCTGTGTCTCTGTACTATGGACGTGTGTGTTTGTATTATTTATAATTAACCACTGAGGATCTGATGTGGTGGAAGCAGAGGACTCAGTTTGTCCTGGTGTCTGTAGACGTGGTCCAGGCTCAGGATTCCTGCAGCTATCAGGACGTTTTAAACTACCTGAACCTGAGCAGCAGCAATGAGCTGTACTTCATGACCCGACCCGTCAGAAACTACAAGCAGCCCACCTTCGTCTACCTGGAGGTGCTGCTCTACGCCATCCTGGACGTGGTGAGCGCCCAGAGCCTGCAGCCGTCGAGTCTGAGCAGAGTCAACCAACGGAAAACGGGTCAGAACCCTTAGACTCACCACAGAAATGCTTCTGTGTTCACAGGTGGAGAAGGACCAAAGGTTCATTCCTTACGTCTGGACCGTCATGGTGAGCTGGAAACGACCAATTTCTCAGAAGCCTTTGAATTCCTCATGCTCCTCTCTTGTGTCTTTTCCTCTAGAGGTGGAACAATGATTACATTTCCTGGGATCCAAATAATTTTTGTGGCATTGACAACGTTTCTCTTCCCACTGAGAGTCTGTGGAAACCAGATCTCACCATTATAGAAATGTAAATATCCCCACTGATGTGCTCGCTATTGATTTTGTCCTGAGACAATTTAAATCTCGTCATTATGTCTGATTATGTCTGTTTGTCACCGGATTCTAATGCACAAGCAAAATGGCCAGGATCACTCCCATAACTCCCAGTTGGTTTCCATTAGTGGCTGATTTCACCAGCGCTCATTACAGTAATGGAAGAGCTGACGTGCAGCTGCTGCTTGGATACAGAATGAATCCAGGCTAAAGCAGAGCCTCGCACTCATTTATAACTCATGCAACTTCCTGCAGTTTGTTTAGAGTTCAGCTGCATTCGTTAACTCACACTGCCAAATGCAGAGTTTTCATTTGGAAAGTGCTTAAATATTATTATTGATCTTCGTTGTTTTATATTTTCACGCAGGACAGAAAAAGACAAAGCTCCTCCGAGCCCCTATCTCACCATCAACAATAACGGAGACGTCGAAGTCCAGAACGACCAGGTTCTGGTCAGCACCTGCCGGATGCACACCTTCAACTTCCCCTTCGACATCCAGAACTGTGACCTCACGTTCAAGTCGGTCATTCACACGGGTGAGTTCTGAGCGTGTCCTCGCGTGAGTCCGAGGCCCAGACTCCACTCGCTCACCTCTTCCTCTGTCTCTGCTGCAGCCAAGGAGCTCCGGCTTCAGCCCTTGGACAACTCCAGCGAGGCCACCGAGTGGTCGCGAGGGCTGATGCGAACGCAGTACGAGTGGCTGTTCATGAACATGACCGTCACCGCCAACAACGCCACGGACCCGCTGGGCCAGGACACCATCGTCTACACTGTACGCCGGCGTCCTGAGTATCAGCTCCATCCTCTGCCATTTCCTGCAGCTAAACACTAGCTTCCGTCTCCAGATCACCATGAGGAGGAGGTCCGTCCTCTACATCGTCAACTTCCTGGTTCCTGTCCTCTTCTTCCTGTGTCTGGATTTGGCCTCCTTCCTCATCTCAGACCGTGGGGGTGAGAAGCTCAGCTTCAAGGTCACCGTGCTTCTCGCGATCACGGTTTTACAGCTGATCCTTAACGAGATCCTGCCTGCGTCGTCAGACCGGGTCCCGCTCATAGGTAACGCAGCTCCGCCCGCCTCCTGGCGCTAACGGCCTGTTAGCGACTCTGCTAACGGTGGTCCTGATCCTCTCAGCCGTCTACTGCATTGGGGTTTTCGCGCTGATGTTGCTCAGCCTCCTGGAGACGATCCTGGTGATGTATCTGATGGAGCAGGACAGCGCGTCAGAATCCAGCGAGGCCGATAAAGACTCAAGTGATGAGGGCAAAGTGAACTTCCACAGCTGCCACATAGGTGAACAACGATGAGCTCAAACTCCAATAGCGTCAGAATGAATAACACAGACAGGAAGGACAACACAGGGGAGCTCCTCAGTGACTTCATGCTGCAGTGTTAACTCATACCTGCTCATCTGTATTTGCCTAAACCTGTTTCAGATTTGCACCGATGGTGTGCGTGTGGCTGTGACGCCTCCGCCGCTCAAACTCCATGTGAACCGGCGCCGGAGGCCCGGGAGGTCAGGGCCCATCAGCCTCTCATCACGGTGCTGAATGTCCAATGTAACGCGTGACGGGGAAAAGTTCACAAGTGTGTCGTTTTCAGGGCGACGGCGCCAAACTGGTGGAGGACTTCCACAGCCTGGAGAAGCTGTCGGACGAGCTGAGGAAGGTGGAGAAAACGCTGACTCTGCTCATCAACAGCAGGAAGGACGAGGAGAAGCCCGGGTACTGGACCCACGTGGCCATAAGGATCAACAAAGTCTTCTTCATTGTCTATATTACAATAATTGGCATGTTTTTAGTTGTTATGTTTTTAAAATGGAGCAACGCACAAGAATGATCAGTTATAAAAGATACAAAATTGACACAGAGTGTAATAATGACTTACCACAATCTGCCCAACAAACAACTCATTGGAAGCAGAGGTCACATTAGGCTGCAGATCCAGGGCTCTTTCTAACCACTTGTTCCTTAAGTGCTCAGCTGTTGGTTTCTCGAGCACTTAACTGTGGTTTTATGTTTCCAGAAGGACTCCGAACATAAAATCATGCACTGATCATAAAAGCCTCGTTTTCCCACATTAGCTGTTAGCGAAGCGGATGAGGTTCTGCTCATTAAGTTGTTCAGACAAACAGTTTTCTCTGTGTCTCCAGCCGCTGATTGCATGTTTTATGTATCGTTTATGTCTAAAACCCTGTAAATATATGTGTATCACACCTGCTGTCACAGGTCATTTCATTCCACATTTTGTGATCTTACTCTACATGTGTGTGCAGATGTGACATGTTGGTAACTCTGAATTATGCCTATTTATTACTGTCGTTTTACTGATGTTGTGTAATAAAACAAACAGCATCTTCCTTTCGTGGTGGTCTTGAACCTTTGTGAAGCCCTTAGATCGGGTTTGTGCTGCAGACAGGACACGTCGCACTGCCGTTGAGGTTTATTGCTGCAGACGTGCTGATACCTACTCTGGCACAGCAGGGGGCGCTGGAGCCACTGCAACGCCTCCAACACGGGAGGCGGCGGCTGCAGCAGGTGAGGCTTCGCCAGGTAAATCTGCGTGTAAAAGGCATATAGTTCAGTTCGAGCCTTTGTGTTTTAAACCGCATTTGGTCAAATTAATATAACACTACACTCTATTGTACTGCCAGTGGAATGTCGTAGTGTGGATACAGTCAATAAACCTGAGCTAAAGTGGCTAGTTCGCTAGCTTGTGGGCTAACGTTAGCCCCGCGCTAACGTTAGCATTGAGCTAGTGTTAGCACCGACCTAAGGCCAGTCTGGTTTTATGTGGTTACTTAGCGCTGATCATTCCCCGTATAGTGTTTTTTTCTTTCCAGGTTCTGAGGCTAAAGCAGACCGTTCAACTCCAGGCCTGTTTTCTGGCGTCTTCCAGATAATGGCATGTTTCTTTTTACTGGGGTTTGTGTTTAATGCGCCTAAAATACAGTTACAGTGTATAGAGCTGTAGCCCGTACTCTGCTGTTTAATCTGATGTTAAGCATGTCTTTATTCAGTCAAAGGGAGGGATGACGGCTAATAGGTTCATGTGCTCCTCAAGCTGCAACATTGAAACTAAAAATAGATTATATTAGCATTTAGCATATTAGCATGTTATAGCATAAAAATGTGTCATTGTTTTAAAAATAGACCATAGCTGTTCATGAGTAGGAGTACATTGACATTTATAAAGCATAATTTAACTGTTAGTTTTAAAAATGTTTTGACTTATTAGAGGTTTTTGTATATTATAACATATACATATTATACAAACAGGCCAACAGCAACAGAAGGTGTCACTTTCTTAACATTTGTCTATAATATCACAGTGTGAGTTTGTCATTATGTTTTCTAATGATTCCCAAGCCACATTGTTGCTGTTATTGTTTATCTTCATCTGCTTTTGGTTTGACAGGATTGATCCTCCTTTAGAAAAACTGGTGTCGGGTTCCTGGCGTTGGTGCATTAAGTGGGTTTTCATGTTTGCCCTGCCCTCGTTGATTCAAAAGCAAACATCTGAGTAGAGCAGCAAACATTTCACACCGAACAGAGAAGACGCGGCTGATTGACCTCTGGCTGTGATGATGCTCGCTGGTTTCCTCTTCCTGCTCCTCCTCACAGGTAAGACTCATGTGTCTGTAGCACACACACTGTGACACAGAGGACAAATGCAAACAAGCATTAATGAATAAATACAATTCTCTACAATAGATTGACATTAATGACAGTACTTGTTCTTTCAGGTGGGACCACATCTACTACGGAGCAACCAGATCTACAAGCGACCACTGAGGACACAGAGCCAGGTAAAATAGAAGTCACACATTAGGAGCAGTATTTGTGTTGCTGTAAAACTAAGCAAAAGTACATGATTTGACAATGTCAGAAAACTCAGTGCGTAGATTATATTTGTTATGTGGCCACTAAAGAACATTAAAATAGATACTATATTTCTTTGAGTAAAAATACATACATTTATAAAAACAAGCAATACTGAGTAAATTTAATTCTCAAAAATGGATTGACATTAATGATGGCACTTCTTCTTTCAGGTGGGACCACATCTACTACAGAGCAACCAGATCTACAAGCGACCACTGAGGACACAGAGCCAGGTAAAATAGAAGTCAATCATCAGGAGCAGTATTTGTGTAGCAGAACCTGCCTGGTTGTATTAAGAGAATCTCAAAGGACGGGTCCTGATGTTCTTGCAGACTTCAAGGATACAAAGAAATGCAGTTATGATGACGTTATAAATCACCTGAAACTGAACCAAACCAACTCATTGCTTACCTTGTCGAGACCTGTTAAAGATTTTATGGATCCTACAATCGTATATATCCAGTTCATTCTTTACGCCATCCTAGACGTGGTAAGTTTTACAAAGTTCATTAAGTACATGTCTTGATTTTAACCTGTAATAACTGAAGTTTAGTTTGTATTTTCTATTAACGCTGAGATATAAGTTGTGTTCTGTGATGTTTGCCCACAGAGAGAATCTGACCAGTCGTTCATTCCTTATGTTTGGATAAGTATGGTGAGACAGCACTTCTGTCATTTGTTCCTTTAGGACAAATCTAATGAACACACATGGTTCATGTCTCTGTTTCTGTGCGTAGGAATGGTCGAATGACCACATTGAATGGGATGAAAAAAGGTTTTGTGGCATTAAACGTATAATAGTTCCTACTGAGCTGCTGTGGAAACCAGATATAACCATTAAAGAGATGTAAGTTTGAATCTCTGAGCTTGTTTTTACATTCAAAGATTTACATCCAGAATTTTCAAATGTGTCTGATGATAGAAGCATTTAAAACCAAATCAAACTGATGTTTATCTTATTGCCTTCACAGTTTTTTAAACCTAAGTCTAATAAACTAAACTAAGATGATATCTGATGTGTTTATGCAGTTTGTGTTTGTTCTAAACAACCAATTTAACACCTGTAAATCAACAGCAACACAGTCAAGCTTAAGCTGAATACGCTTTGTTTTAATGAGATACATTAAAAGGTGTTTTGTGTGTTTGTGTGTCTGTGTTTGTGTTCTCACAGAACAGAAAAGGAGAAAACTCCTCCAAGCCCTTATCTCCTAATTGAAAGTGATGGCTGGGTCAAATATAGGAGCGACCAAGTCCTGATCAGCACCTGTGGGATGCAGGTTTACAAATTCCCCTTTGACACCCAGAGGTGCAACCTGTCCTTCAGGTCCATCATGCACTCTGGTGAGTCTGGACTCTCTTTATGGGCTGCGTTTGCTCTAACAGTTAGTCATCATTGTTGGTTGTTGACCTAAAAACATATCTTACAGTTTAATTTTAAATTCTACTTCAGATGAAGAAATTTCATTTAACACCAACCCCAACATTGCAACGGTCACAGCGTGGTCACATGCGATCATGGCCAACCATTCTGAGTGGCGTCTGCTCAGTATAACACCGAACAAAATAACTGTCAACAACTTTGGACTCAACCACAGTACGATTGTCTATACAGTAAGTATTTATGGACTCAGACGTACATGGAGGAGGTGAGGGCTGTTCTAAAACATATTGTGCTGTTTGATCAGTAGATTATTCTCCAGCTCCCTGGATGTGTAGCACTGAGCTAACGCTAACACTGAAGCTTCCTTTAATCCTAGAGTGTGGAAAAACCCTGAGTGTCATCGTTTAGCCGCTCACAGCTGTTCATGCTTATTTTCTCATTAACCAGATCTTTCCACCTTTGTTTGACTGAATTAAACGCAGGTAGTTTCACATGTATCAGGCTACATGTTGCTGCAGATTAGCTTCATATGCTTTGCAGAGTTCTGCTTCTGTGATCAACCTGACCTGTAAACATCCTGTTACAGATTTCCATGCAGAGAAGACCGGTCCTGTACCTTGTCAGCTTCATACTCCCCGTCGTTTTCTTTCTTTGTCTGGACTTTGCTTCCTTTCTGATCTCAGACACTGGGGGTGAGAAGCTGAGTTTTAAGATCACTGTGCTTCTTGCAATCACTGTGATGCAGCTGATTCTGAATGAAATACTGCCTTCGTCCTCTGACCGGATCCCTCTGATAGGTAGGACTTTACTGCACCAGCTTCCATATGTACTCAGTGAATGGTGACTTGTCCACATTGACATCTTTGTCTTTCAGCTGTGTACTGCATTGGAATCTTCACGATGATGCTGCTCAGCCTCCTGGAGACAATTGTGGTGATGTATCTGCTACAAAAAGACCCTGCAGAACAATTTAATAAGGACGATGAGGACCGAAGCCTGAGTGAGGATTGTACTGATAGACAGAGTGAAAGCAGGGGTGAGATGTGTTCCTTCATTTACCACACAATGTAATAAACACCTCAAGCTTTAAAGGCTCTGTTATGAGTCTTACTCTCCTGTCAGTGGTCAGAGCAAAGTAAAGTAGTTTGAGTTGGCTCTGACTGTTTCTGTGACTTAAACCCTTTCAGTGAGGAATAAATGGACTTTCTGTGTCTGTGATGCTGATGAACCACCAACTCAAGCTCTGCCTGAAAACGAGGTATGAGAGCAGCTGATAGTGTGCAGGTTAACCAGGCCTTTAGAACCATCCATGAACTTGTTAAGTACTAGTCTCTCATCATTTGACAGGGCAGCAGCAACAAGACGGAGGTGTCCCGAACCTTGGAGAAGGTCTCTGATGACCTGAGGAAAATGGAGAAAACCATCAGTCTGTTCAGCAACGGCAGCAAGAAGGAAGGAAGGAAGCTCTACTGGATCAGAGTGACTAAAAGGATCAACAAAGTCTTCTTTGTTTGTTATGTCACAGCAACCGTTGTGTTTCTCATTATCATCTTTACACTGTGGCTCACAGACGACAATGAATGATATAAAACGGTGACTGACTCTTAAAGTGAAGTCAGTCAGACACTGATGATGCAGCTGGTGCAGTGTGTTAGTTTGTACAGCGTGTTGTAGCGTTACTCTGAACTCATATCAACCATTTTATTAATCTTCTGTGGTTTCTTAATTCATTCTCTGGTGTATTAGTTATTACTACATGTTGTTTGTAAAACACTGTTTATCAGAATGTGGACAAAATAATGTGTAATAAGTATTTGTAAAGGTTTTACACACACGACTGAAAAGGGACGATTCCAACGTTTAATGCCCTCAGCCGTGTTCTGGACACGCGCATGTTAGTCTGTGAGCCTGCAGCGTCCTGAACGGGACGTGTCCTTCTCTACTCTTACGTGTTCAACTTGTCAACACAGCTGCACTATTGTAACCAAGCTGCAAACAGTTGTGTGACCACAGACCGAATGTGTTCATGAAGACGTTCTCTGGCACCAGTCGTGGTAGAAAATAAAGAACCAAATTTAAATGTACTCATATCATTAAATACAAATAAACTGAAGTGAAAGTTCAAATTCTTCTGGAAATGCTGTTTTTAATGAGGAAGTACATTAAAGGTTCACACTAATAATGAATCAGGGTTGATGCTCAGTGGATGGTGAATGTCTACTGGGAACGTCTGACTCAGTGATTAGAGAAACGGGACCAAAGAGGTCTTAGAGGCTCATTTGACTGAGGTGGTCCAACGTGTCCCGTGGACGCGCAGAGATGAACGGCATGTTTTTAGTGTTTGTCCTTTTAAAACGTTGGTGGAGACCCAACGTCCAGGTGACGTTGTCTCAAGGTCTTAGGGTTCTGGCTCCTTCCTGGTGAAGTAGTCGTGTTCCCCTGTTTTGTATTTAGTCTCCGGTTCAGCAGTGACTGGGTCGTACCTTTGTGTCCAGAGCTTAGTCCTGTGCAGGAATGTTTCTGTCGGCCTCTGGTGGCAGAGTCTTCTTGTCTATGTCCTTCTAACGCTCCGTCTCAGGATGTTCTCTCCTTTTTCTGGGCTGTGGAGCAGCGTTGTTGTAGCCACATGTCTGGAGACTCGTCTGTCTTCCTTCTCATTGACTTTAGAGGTAGTGAATGTTCTGTGCTCTGTGGTTCAGGGTCCTACATGTGCTGTAGTGGGTGATGTGATTATACACTATGCACTACAGCTGCAGAGGTGATGAAGATGCTGGAGGTCCAGGCTTGAACAGACCACATAAAAGCAGTGGACAGCAACATCATGTTCCCCAGAGAACCACAGAATGTCCTCCTGGGCTGTGCAGCAAACAAAGGGAATGATGGCAGACCAGAAATACAGACCTGCAGGAACCCCCACACTGAGCAGAGCCTACTGTGTGAATGCAGTGAATGGGATCTGGGACCTTTACATGGGTCTCATCACGCTCATGCTCGTCTGAGGCAGGAGGCGTTTTGTCTTGTGTTGGAACTGCTCCACTGTGAAGCAGCTCTTCTGTCCAGGAAAACCATGCAGGATGGAGATAACTCAGCTTTTACACCAGAACCCTGTTTGATGTTTGTCCTCTACAACCACCGAGGCTGAAGCTACAGTCAAAGCTGTGATACAAGCAGTATATTTAAATGCCACTGGATTATTTTTGATCATAGATCATAATTCATACGGATCATGCAAAGGAGTGATAGGACGTGTATACAGTCTATTGTTAACTTACTGATCAGCTCAGTGGCTTTTCCTCACAAGAGTTGAGGCTCATGGGCAGGTTCACCCTGAACAGGTCACATGTCCATCAGAGGCCACATGGAGACACAAACAACCACTCATTCTCACGTTTCAAGACTTTCTCTGTGTTTTCTCTATAATATCGCAGTGTGAGCTGGTACTTGTGGTTTTTAATGGTTCTCAAGCACTTTGTTGCTGTTATTGTTTTTCTTCATCTGCTTTTGGTTTGATGGAATTGATCCTCCCTCACACAGACCGGTGTCGGGTTCCTGGCGTTGGTGCATTAAGTGGGTTTTCATGTTTGCCCTGCCCTCGTTGATTCAAAAGCAAACATCTGAGTAGAGCAGCAAACATTTCAGACCGAACAGAGACGACGCGGCTGATTGACCTCTGGCTGTGATGATGCTCGCTGGTTTCCTCTTCCTGCTCCTCCTCACAGGTAAGACTCATGTGTCTGTAGCACACACACTGTGACACAGAGGACAAATGCAAACAAGCATTAATGAATAAAGTTGATTCTCAACAATGGATTGACATTAATGATGGCACTTGTTCTTTCAGGTGGGAGCACATCTAATACGGAGCAACCAGATCTACAAGCGACCACTGAGGACACAGAGCCAGGTAAAATAGAAGTCACACATTAGGAGAAGTATTTGTATTGCTGTAAAACTAAGCAAAAGTACATGATTTGACAATGTCAGAAAACTCAGTGCGTAGATTATATTTGTTATGTAGCCACTAAAGAACATTAAAATAGATACTATATTTCTTAGAGTAAAAATACATACATTTATAAAAACAAGCAATACTGAGTAAATTTAATTCTCAAAAATGGATTGACATTAATGATGGCACTTGTTCTTTCAGGTGGGACCACATCTACTACAGAGCAACCCGATCTTCAAGCGACCACTGAGGACACAGAGCCAGGTAAAATAGAAGTCACACATTAGGAGAAGTATTTGTGTTTCTGTAAAACTAAGCAAAAGTACATTAAACTAGTTGACACTGATTTGACAATGGCAGAAAAATAGTGTATAGATTATATTTGTTATGTGGCCACTGAAGAAAATTGAAATAGATACTTGAGTAAAAATACATACATTTATAAAAACAAGCAATAATTACTAAATCCAATTCTCAAAAATTGGACCAACATGTAAACAGTGTGCAACTTTTGAATTTATGATCAGTTCTTTTAGGTGGGAGCACATCTACCACGAAGCAACCGGAGGCCACTGAGAAAACAAAAACAGGTAAAATGCAAGTCACACATATAAGAATACGAATGCCTTTATTAGTCCCACAGCTGGGAAATTGCACCTTACAACAGCAAGAGGACAGAAAACAGCGACATCATACAAATACATCCATAAACAGAGCAAATGTGGTTAACAGGTCTGATTGTAGAGTCTGACAGCAGCAGGAAAGGTCTCAAAAGGTTTTAAAAATGTAATATCTTTTATTTTTTACTTTTAAATAATCTCGTGTGGACATGTCTCAATATTCATGCAGACTCTGAGGAAGAAGTGGATTGCAGTTATCAAGCTGTTATAAATCACCTGAAACTGAACCAAACCAACTCATTGTTTACTGTGACGAGACCTGTTAAACATTTTAAGGATCTTACAGTCGTATATGTCCAGTTCATTCTTTACGCCATCCTAGACGTGGTAAGTTTTACAAAGTTCATTAAGTACATGTCTTCATTTTAACCTGTAATAACTGAAGTTTAGTTTGTATTTTCTATTAACGCTGAGATATAAGTTGTGTTCTGTGATGTTTGCCCACAGAGAGAATCTGACCAGTCGTTCATTCCTTATGTTTGGATAAGTATGGTGAGACAGCACCTCTGTCATTTGTTTCTTTAGGACAAATCTAATGAACACACATGGTTCATGTCTCTGTTTCTGTGTAGGAATGGATGAATGACCACATTGAATGGGAACCAGACAACTTTTGTGGCATTAAACGTATAATAGTTCCTACTGAGCTGCTGTGGAAACCAGATATATTCATTAAAGAGATGTAAGTTTGAATCTCTGAGCTTGTTTTTACATTCAAAGATTTACATCCAGAATTTTCAAATGTGTCTGATGATAGAATGTGATGAAGCATTTAAAAACCAAATCAAACTGATTTTTATCTTATTGCCTTCACAGGTTGAATTTAAACCTAAGTTTAATGAACTAAACTAAGATGATATCTGATGTGTTTATGCAGTTTGTGTTTGTTCTAAACAACCAGTTTATCACCTGTAAATCAAAAGTCAAGCTTAAACTGAATACTGTTTGTTTCAATGAGATACATTAAATGTTGTTTTTGTGTGTGTTTGTGTTTGTGTGTTTGTGTTCTCACAGAACAGAAAAGGAGAAAACTCCTCCAAGCCCTTATCTCATCATTGAAAGTGATGGCTGGGTCAAATATAGGAGCGACCAAGTCCTGATCAGCACCTGTGGGATGCAGCTTTACAAATTCCCCTTTGACACCCAGAGGTGCAACCTGTCCTTCAGGTCCATCGTGCACTCTGGTGAGTCTGGATTCTCAATATGGGCTGCGTTTGCTCTAACGTCATTGTCATCATTGTCATCATTGTTGGTTGTTGACCTAATAACAAATCTTACAGTTTAATTTTAAATTCTACTTCAGATGAAGAAATTTCACTTAACACCAACCCCAACATTGCAACGGTCACAGCGTGGTCACATGCGATCATGGCCAACCATTCTGAGTGGCGTCTGCTCAGTATAACACCGAACCAAATAACTGTCAACAACTTTGGACTCAACCACAGTACGATTGTCTATACAGTAAGTATTTATGGACTCAGACGTACATGGAGGAGGTGAGGGCTGTTCTAAAACATATTGTGCTGTTTGATCAGTAGATTATTCTCCAGCTCCCTGGATGTGTAGCACTGAGCTAACGCTAACACTGAAGCTTCCTTTAATCCTAGAGTGTGGAAAAACCCTGAGTGTCATCGTTTAGCCGCTCACAGCTGTTCATGCTTATTTTCTCATTAACCAGATCTTTCCACCTTTGTTTGACTGAATTAAACGCAGGTAGTTTCACATGTATCAGGCTACATGTTGCTGCAGATTAGCTTCATATGCTTTGCAGAGTTCTGCTTCTGTGATCAACCTGACCTGTAAACATCCTGTTACAGATTTCCATGCAGAGAAGACCGGTCCTGTACCTTGTCAGCTTCATACTCCCCGTCGTTTTCTTTCTTTGTCTGGACTTTGCCTCCTTTCTGATCTCAGACACTGGGGGTGAGAAGCTGAGTTTTAAGATCACTGTGCTTCTTGCAATCACTCTGATGCAGCTGATTCTGAATGAAATCCTGCCTTCACCCACAGACCGGATCCCTCTGATAGGTAGGACTTCACTGCACCAGCTTCTATATGTACTCAGTGATTGGTGACTTGTCCACATTGACATTATTGTCTTTCAGCTGTGTATTGCATTGGAATCTTCATGATGATGCTGCTCAGCCTCCTGGAGACTCTTTTAGTGATGTGTCTGCTACAAAAAGACCCTGCAGAACAATGTAATAAGGACGATGAGGACCGAAGCCTGAGTGAGGATTGTACTGATAGACAGAGTGAAAGCAGGGGTGAGATGTTTTCCTCTTTGCTTTCCTCTTTGCTTACTCTCCTGTCAGTGGTCAGAGCAAAGTAAAGCAGTTTGAGTTGGGTCTGACTGTTTGTGTGACTTAAACCCTTTCAGTGAGGAATAAATGGACTTTCTGTGTCTGCGATGCTGATGAACCACCAACTCAAGCTCTGCCTGAAAACGAGGTATGAGAGCAGCTGATAGTGTGCAGGTTAACCAGGCCTTTAGAACCATCCATGAACTAGTCTCTCATCATTTGACAGGGCAGCAGCAACAAGACGGAGGTGTCCCGAACCTTGGAGAAGGTCTCTGATGACCTGAGGAAAATGGAGAAAACCATCAGTCTGTTCAGCAACGGCAGCAAGAAGGAAGGAAGGAAGCTCTACTGGATCAGAGTGACTAAAAGGATCAACAAAGTCTTCTTTGTTTGTTATGTCACAGCAACCGTTTTGTTTCTCATCTTTATCTTTAAACTGTGGCTCACAGACGACAATGAATGATATAAAACGGTGACTGACTCTTAAAGTGAAGTCAGTCAGACACTGATGATGCAGCTGGTGCAGTGTGTTAGTTTGTACAGCGTGTTGTAGCTTTACTCTGAACTCATATCAACCATGCAATTAATCTTTTCTTGTGAAATCAACCTCTTTGTAGGACAGAGTCTCGTGATCAAATTTAACGTACGTTTTTAAATTAATTTGACACAGACTTAAAAAAGCGCCTTGTGATATTTAATTACATGGTTTTGCTGATTCTGAACATGGCTGATGTGCTGACTACGCTAAAAGAACATGATTCAAAGTGATGTGGCACCACAATCAGTAACAAAGATTCCACTTCACCAAGTAATTCAACCACAGGAGACTGATTTTTTATTGTTTTACACAATCTATAACTACACAGTCAAGATTTAAAAAACTTTAATAATCCCAGAGGGAAATTATTTTGCACACTTTGATTGCTGTCACTGTTACAGGTACACACAAGAAGGAAGGAAGATTAAAAATATGAATGCTAAGTCTAATTACTGTTGTCCAATTATATCAAATTAATAGCTAAAGTTTTATTATACATGTTATTGCATGGATGGAGATCACCCCTTACAGAGAGATGAGGAGTTGTACAGACTGATGGCACCCGTAGGAAGGATCTCCGGTGGCGTTCTGTGGAGCATCTAATACTGATCAGCTGTGGCTGAAGGTGCTCCTCTGTCCAGCACACTGTGTGGGGGTGGAGGTGTCGTCTATAGAGAGGAGTTGGACCAGCATCCTCCTCTCAGCTACAGCATGTAGGGGGTCCAGCTCTACCCCAGAACAGAACCAGCCCTCCTGATCACTTTGTCCAGTCTGTTACTGTCTGCTACATTCTTTATATATACTTCAAGCAGTGTTTAGATCATTTATCCAATACTAAAACATTACTGTAAATGAAATAAACGGAAAAGACAACCCGTTCCTTTCCTTCCTGTCACGAGGGTCACACAAATCTATAAAGTACTGTATATCGTGTGACCTTTACAGTCATCAGACTGCAGCAAATCAACACACATGATTCTACATTTATAACGTGGTTTCATTCTTCTATTTATCTCTCAGTTTACCTATGTTTTCTAATGTGAGTAAAACATCTCTTGATTCCAATCTCTATTTGAGAGTTGGACAAACACTGCAACTGCTCAGAGTGATTGAAGGATGCTCCACATGGTTTTATCAACATGTGTGTCTGGTTGTACTCCTGCTGACTGCAAATGGAGAACACATGTTGGTGAAACAGAAGCTCTTGTGGTCGATTAGATCAGTCAGTACTAAAGTCCTGGCTGCTCCTTTTGTGACTGTAACTACCACATATTGATTGTGACTGTGTTTAAAATAATGTTAAAAATCAGTTTTAGCTGGAACTAGTTTCAATAACTGAAATGGAAGAAAGACAATATTGTTATGTCGTCATTAATAAGTCGCTGTGTATGTTTCGTTGTTTCGCTCTTTAAAGCGGACTCTAATGGTGAAGACCTCTTGCAGTTCCTCGCTGCGCCGCTGCGCCGCCTCCTCCCGCGCTGCAGGTGGCGCTGTTCGTTCCCGTGTGACGTCGCTGACGTTCAATCAGTGACGTGGATTTTCATTGAGGCAGTCGACGCTGCCAGACACGCAGGCTGTTCAACACGTCTGAGTTTTCCACACGCGTTTGTTCTGCTTGGTTCTTTTTGTCACGGTTTGTTACAGAAGGTGAGTGAAGCACGTAATAGTGTGAACGGGAGTCTGTCAGTCAAAGCACCGCTAGCTGATGTTACACTGGAAATGCTCTGATTTCAGCATTTATGTAACTAGACTGTTTTCTCAGAGTCCCACGATGAGTAAAAACAGCAAAGTGTTGAACCTGAAGGATAAAATCAACGGTAACGAGGTGGACCTGAGCCTGTGCAACCTGACCGAGGTTCCAGTCAAGGAGCTGGTGAGTCGATCCCGTCAGCTGGTCCCAGTTCAGTCCCTGCGCTGATCTCCAGCTCTACGCCACGTTCATCCACCTCTAAAACACGCCATACGCTTCTATAACGTGACGCTTCATTATGGGTGGTGAATGAGTGGTGTAATGTCTACTTTGGTAAAAATAAGTTCAGTTTACGAACATTATCACACTTTTTGATGCTTTGAGCTTGGTTTAAAGGCTCATGTAACTTCAAATACAGGACTTTCAGCTGCGTTGCAATGTTGTTTTCACTTCTGCAAATAATGTGCATAATTCTTCCAGTACTTGAATCACTAATGCTGGGGTTTTGTCCTGTCAGGCTGCGTTTCCCAAAGCAACCGTCGTGGACTTGTCATGTAACAACATTTCTTCACTTCCGGTGAGTACAAATATCAGCTTACTGCACCAGAACCTCCTTGTCATCCCATAAACTATATAAATAAATGTAACGTTTACCTGTGGACCCTGAGCCTTCTACCTGTAGAATGTTACTACCTTCTGCCCCAGGAGGTAAAAGTATCCAAACTAGGTTAAAACTGCTCATGTTCATCGCATACTTTATTTGAATTAAATAGTTATTTTTATCCAAGTCAAAGATCTGATGACCTACATTTGTGTTTAAATCTTTGGAGGCAACTTGATCACTGTATATCTACAACTAACATTGTATTCTAATTATTCTTAAGAAATGCAGTCATTTGAACATCATTTCTGTTTTCTGACCTTCCTTGCTGCAGCCAGAGTTCTGCAACCTGTCTCACCTGGTGAAAGTGGACCTGAGTAAAAACCAGCTGACCTGTTTGCCAGATGACCTGGGTAGCCTTGTGAACCTTCAGCATCTGGACCTTTACAACAACAAGCTGCATGTACTGCCTGTCAGCTTCTCTCAGCTCAGAGTGAGTGTCAGGCACAAGTATACATACACGCACATACGCTTTTGTCAGTTGTGAATAAAAGTGAGAATTAAGGAATTTTAAAGCCCTTTGATACACTTACTGTACCAGATCTTTTTTTATTGATACCACTATTAAAAGCCCTTCTGGTGTTTTTGTTACCCCCACTGGGCATTTTATTATCTACAACTTTAAAATCTATCGCAGGTGGTGTTAATTTTAGCTGGTAGTAGCTGTTGGCTTCATATCGGCTGCTTGTGTCTGTGGCTTTATGCTTTTTAACCACACAAGAAGTGGTGTGTTGCCTCATCCATTGTGAGCACACAAATGAAAAGAGAACAGTGTTTCTCAATTTTAGTTATTTACTCACAGCAATAGCAATGGTTCTGACTGTTTATTTTTTTTTGTTCTTTGTATTTTCCCTTTAGAGTCTGAAGTGGTTGGATCTGAAGGATAACCCTCTGGAGCCTGGTCTGGCCAAGGCAGCCGGAGACTGTTTGGACGAGAAGCAGTGTAAACAATGTGCCACCAAGGTGAAAGCAGTAGAGTGATCCATGACTCAGTCTAAATGTGTTTTAAATACAAGTATCGAAAAGCTCAAGTTGTTATTTGTCAGGTTTTGCAGCACATGAGAGCCATCCAGGAAGAGGCTGATCGTGCGCGAGAGAAACGCCTGTTGAGAGAAAAGGGTTGGTTTCTGTTTGATTGATAGATTTAAATATAAAACATCAATGATTTAATGATTAAAGGTTTCAGGTTTTCAGTAAAAAAAAGACCACATTTCATCATGTTTGAAGTCTACTTTACTTTACACTGTATAAATCAGACATTGCTAAAGTACAGAGACCCCCAACCTAAATACTTTTACCTTTTTAATAGCAAATTTTACCATAGTAGTATATATGTATACATATATACTATGTATGTACAGTATTTTTATAAAATAAATGTTAGGTGAAAATCCATCAATATTGCCAGAAGATGATTATCAAGATTTAAGTTTGAATCTCACATTTGTGGCCAGAGAGTGTGAATAGCCTAAAGTACAATAGTAATAGTAACAATGTCCTACAATGAACAAATATTAGTATTTCTGTATGTCTTCAACACTTCTTCCTTTGTTTAGAACTGGAGAGAAAGAAGGAGGCAAAGCAGAAGGAGCGGGAGGCCCGAGAGAAGGAGGCGCGTAAACGGGAGAAGGCGGAGGAAAAGGAGAAGAGGAGGAAAGAGTACAATGCTCAGATGGCGGCTTTGGCTGCACAGGAACAACAACAACAACAGAAGAAGAAGAGTGAGGAAAAGAAGAAAAAGAACGGGCAGCCAGCAGGTGGGTTACGTCCATTCAACAGGAATGGATGCACAGTCAATTGGTTCCTTAAGGGTTTGTAACGTTCTATGAGTGTAACGTCCTCCACCTCCTAACGACAGCAGATAAAAAGGCCGCGGTGAAAGTGGCACCTAAACCTCAGCGTTCTGTCGTGGGCCTGATGCTCAGACTCCTCCTCCTGCTGCTGCTGGGGCTCGTCGCCGTTGCTGCTGCCTGTCGACTGACCGACCTGCAGAGAGAAGCCGTGTGTGCGCCCGTCAACGCCGCGGTGGACGACGGCCTCGTCTGGGCCAAAGAGCAGGAGGTCGTGGTGAGACAGCTGGTGCACGACCTGTCGTCTGCGGTGAAGGACTTCCTTGAATCCGCACAAACATCCAAGAACTGAACTGCCTCGCTCAACACCAGCGCTGCAGGTTTTCCATTCTCGCCTGTGAATCCTGGGATTTTTAATATGCTGAAATTGTGAATCTAAAGATGAGTGAGTCTCCACGTCTCTCACCTGGTTTGTGGTGCTGGACAGTGAAGAGTCTCTACAGACAGAGGAAGTGACATGGACAGATGTGGTAAAGTCTTAAATTCCTATGGAATTGTTGTCGCTCTGATCTTTCTCTTTCTTGTCGTATCCTCTTTGTACCACAGCCTAAAAAAGGAAAGTCATCGACCATGTTTTGCATTTGACCTGCTTTGTGCTACAGCGAAGCCTCCACATGTGCAGCTCACATCAGTGAAACCATCAGAATCTCTCAGCAACTAGAGCCCAAATGATGCCGAGTGGATTTTATACGGTCACGGAAGCTAAAGTAGAAACTCATAACTAACAAACCACAAATACCAAAGATCAGTGGAATTGACCACCAGATTATTGGTGACACTTGACTAATAAATTGTTTCAAAATAGTAATTCTTGATGTCTTCAGGATATTGGGCTCTAATATATAGTTTTTTTTTTTCATTGACATCCATAAAGTCTGAAACTTGGCTGAAGTTGTTTTAATTACTATTTAATTGTGAGGCTTTCAATTAAATGACCAACCATCAAACAGTCCTTCTATTGCATTTTACTCATTTATATCATAGATATTGTCAGTATAATTAAGATATTTCTTTACCAGGATGGAGCTGAATGTTCCCTAAACTGCAGGCGTTTGTTTCTATTCACCTGAACAATGATCTGCTTCCCGGCTGCACTCTGCAGGTCCCCGTGCTTCAGTGTGACACCAGCTCTGTCCTGTTGCTGCGCGTCTGTCTGTAATCCCTCTCCTTCACGTAGCACATGTCGTCCAGCAGCTTCGACCCAACGGACCCGTCCACCGTCAGCTCCAGCGTCACCTCTCTGAACACCCTGCACACAGACGCCTGTGGGCGGCGCCGATGAGTCAGCTGAGACGTCCTGACCCCTGCTCCACCCACCGCTGGAGGCCCGGGTCCGACCCGGCTGACTGGACCCGGCTGCTCAGCAGGGGAGGGGGCAGCGGCAGGCGGAACACAATGACAGCCCAGTGTCATTACCTCCTGGAAGTGCAGCTTCTTGAACATGCTGATGCTGACGTCGTTGTCCAACCCGATCTTTGCTTGAAACTTCTTGATGCCAAGTTTGGTAACACCTGACGGAAGGAAACGCACCAATCAGCATCAGACGAACCCCCGCTCCTCCAACCTTGGGTTTCTTAAGACCTTCACAGGTGTAGAATCGTCCGACAGACTGAAGGAAAAGGCGTTTACCGTAGCACATCATCATGCGGGTCACCTCCTTCCCGACGCCTCTGCCTCTGTAACTGGGCTCTGATGGAGAAAACGGGACAGAGGTCTGTGTGTGACGCGCTGATCCTGGAGGTTTGCGCCGCTGAGCGTGAGCCTCACCCGCTATCATGACCTCCAGCTCGGCCAAGGTCGGGTCCGTGGGGTCAGTCAGGAAGAGGTTGACGTCTCCCACCATGCACTGCTCGTCCTCTGCACCGGAGGCGGCCCACTGCTGCTTGTCCAGGATGATGAAGGTGCACTCTGCAGAATGAAACACATCCATGAAATAGAACCACCCGAACCGCGCGGTTCCGTGTGCACGCGCAGATGTGGCCTCACTGTCCTCGTCGTCCCTCCAGCTCTTCTGCATGCTGTACTCCTGATCCAGGGTCAGCGGCTCTGACGCCGTCAGCTGCTGCAGCTCGGGAGACTTCATCCACTCGTGGTACCTGACAGCAGACGGGCGTTACTCCATGAAGCTCCATGAAACGCACCCTGACTGCACGTTTACGCCACGCAGATGCTGTCACGTGTCTAACAGCTGTTGACGCTACCTGGGCACGTGTTCTGCGTTGTACGGAACCAGCGCGACTTTATTTCCCTCCAGCAACGTGTTCTCGTTGATCCTCATGGTGCCGAACCGCAGGCGAGGGTTCGGTGCGTCCACTATTACTTTCGAAGCGGCATCGAGGCGTACTTTGATGACGTAGGCGATGACGCCTGACTCTTCGCCAGCGAGCCGTCCCACGTGACTGGTTCCGGAAGCGGTGCGTTCCAAACAAACGGTGAATAATATGAAGAAAACTTGTTCAAGTTCAGTTTTTATTTACACTTTCATGTGCAGCCTTGTAATTTAAAAACGTTAGGACTGACTCTGAACAATACTGTGTGTGTGTGTGTGTGTGTGTGTGTGTGTGTGTGTGTGTGTGTGTGTGTGTGTGTGCGTGTGTGCGTGTGTGCGTGTGCGTGTGTGCGTGTGCGTGTGTGTGTGCGTGTCACAGACTCATCTCTCCATTAACAGTCTATGCATGCATGTGTTTGTGTGGGATCGTGTGTTCGGGTTCAGCTGGTTCTGCTCAGCCCGTGCCACACCTCCACTGGCTCCGGGGCGTTGACCATGTCCATCCAGTGCTGCAGCTGTGGGCCCCTGGCGTACATGAAGGGCCCCAGCACCAGGACCCCGACGAGGTGAGGAGCCTCTGTGAGGAGGAGAGCGTGATGTACAGTCACCAGGTGCTTTTCAGTCTCTGTTGAGCAGATGTGTTGCCTCCTGCCTTACATTCGCCCCCTGGTTCTGGTTCCTTCAGGTGGTCCACGACTCACCTGCGTGGACGCGGTTCTGCTGCAGCTCAAACTTCACACAGGCCTCGTCCAGGTGCTGCGGGCGCAGCTTGAAGCTGGTCCGGTGGTCGAAGCGCAGGTTGGTCTCCGCTCGGACCACACAGCTACGCTTGACCTTCACAGCCTGCGTGTGGATCTGCAAGCTCACCTGCACACACACACCTGACGCACACCCGCATCAATACACACCTCTTTTAGAACGTGCACCACTGCGAAGATTCTACCTGTGCCAGTGAGCAGCTGCAGTCCTCGAGCTCTCAGAACCCCCACGGAGACACGCTGCAGAACCGGGCTGTAGCTGAGCGAGATCAGCACATCTCCCACCTCTGAACACTGAGCGACACGAGACGAGAGCATGACTTTGGACCAGCACACGAGGTCCGTGTGGATAAAAGCTCGGCTCGGTCCAGCACCTGCGCGTGGTCTTCAGGCTCCAGGTCTTTCCAGAGCAGCCTGCCGGCCTGGCCAAGCGCCCCCTCCAGAGGGAACAGCACCCTCCCGACCACGTGGCGCTTCCCGTCCGGCTCCACGCTCAGCACACACACGGCCACGGTGCTGCGATGCACACACACACCTGACACCTGTACACACACAACCTGAAGAAGCTGCCCAAAACCCACTGGCCCAACACCAGCCCGGGTCCTCACCTGGAAGATGAAGCAGTCGCTGAACTCCGGGTCGGGCCCCGTCCCCCGGGCCTTGGCCTGTCGGGGCCGCCGGTCATCGGGCAGACGCCGCAGCTCCACCAGGGTGATGTTGCCGTGGAAACGCGGGGGGAGGTTGGCGAGGCGCAGCAGGGAGACGGTGAGCTGCTCGCCGCTGTGCCGATACTCCACCGAGAAGCAGAGACGCGTGGCCAGGCCCGGAGGCGGCGCCACCACCTGGCTGAGCGGAGCAGAGTAGAGCCCGGCCAGCACCGTCCCCACAGGGTACCAGCCTGGTGCGGACCGGGAGAGCCTGTCTGTAGCACGCGGCGTGACAGCGTCCTGCCGGGATGAAGGACAGGCGGCACTTACTGCCCACTGAGAGCGACCCGCGGTGGGCCAGCGCGTCCCGCCGGGCCTCCGTCCTCACCCCCATCCTCACCTCCTCCACCCCAGCAGCGGCCCGATCCTCACGCTTCCTGGCGATGAAGCGAGGAGGCACCGCGAAGGGGATGTGACTGGGCCTGGACACAGACAGACCCAACATCCCATCAGGTGTCTGTTTAAACCACGCATACGTTCAAGAACCCCGCTCATATATATCTAATATTGTTATGATGGTTGTGTTCAAAATCTATTTTGTGAAAATGGTAAATGTGTTTTAATTAGTGGACACCTCCTCTGCAGGCATTGTACTAACATGGAACCAGAGCCCTGAGAGACCAGGACCAGTGGAGCAGAGCCTGCTGGTCCTGAAGAGAGCAGCTCCTGGTACTGGTTCTGGTTCTGGCCCTTGGTCCTCCTCCACACACAGTACACCATTAGACCCAGGAGCAGCAGCAGGAGACCCACCGACAGACCGACGGCCAGCAGCAACACGTGGTCTGAGCGCACAAACACAACCGTCACCGTCGTAGCAGCAACACGTGGTCTGAGTGCACAAACACAACCGTCACCGTCGTAGGACAGGAACCGTCTGACGCCTGCGCTGCTCACCTGCCATGGGACCGACCCTCCGTTTCTCTGTTCTTGTCTGTTGAAGCTACTGAAGCGTTGGTCACAGCAGCGTTCTGGAGTGAACCTGTGACTGGCAGTGGGGCGTCACAGCTGGCTGCTTCTCACCAGGTCACACTGATCTGACACACGCTTTAAAGACGCAAAGCGCGGTTTAGGGGCATTCACAGAGCGGAGGAGGGTTTGAGAATTTAATTCATGGTCAGCAAACAAATCAACGTGTAATACTATAATAATAATAATAGTACATATGGAGCTACAGTTTGTTTGGGAAGACAAGACTCCAGCAGAACCAGGTCAATGTGAGCGAACATCTGTCTCAACCGGTTGGAATGAGGGGATAAAGAAGAGAGAAAAGAAGGAGCAAAAGCATCAACAGAACCGGGGCAGGACGACTGGACCAACACCTGACCACTGGAGACAAATAAACCTGTAGACGAGAGACAACGAGGGAGAAGCACAAGTACTGGAGAGAAAAAGACAAAGGTAAAAAAGGATAAAAAAGCCATCATAGTATTGTATGCAGTAAAGAAACTGTCATACCATACTATGCAGTCATGGTATTGTGTCCGTCTTTATTATGAGGCTGCAACATAAAATTTGACCACATCAGTGTGTTAATTAAAATGTGTGTGTGTGTGTGTGTGTGTGTGTGTGTGTGTGTGTGTGTGTGTGTGTGTGTGTGTGTGTGTGTGTGTGTGTGTGTGTGTGTGTGTGTGTGTGTGTGTGTGTGTGTGTGTGTGTGTGCGCGTGCGTGTGCGCGTGTGCGCGTGTGTACTGAGCTCACACACACAGTTGGAAGGTTGGACAGCAGCTAATGAGATGACGGTTAATCCTCCGAGCCAAAGCAGAACTCACACGCACACACTTCAGACAACACGGACAAGGACAGGAGCCTCACGCTGATGTTACCTTCATGGTTCAGACATGAGACGGAGGAGACGCTGAGTGGAAGCCAGAGGAGAAGACACCGTGTTTGAGGCAGCAGATGGAAACAGGAACGGTGACCTTACTAAGAGGTGAGGGGGGGAGATCGGAGCAGCAGCATTCAGGACTGGACTCAGGGAGCGGAGCTCCAGGTAAGAGAGGCTCTGATCACCATCTACAACTAAACACAGCAGACGTAGGACGCGGAAGCACGAGGGACAAATGGAGGAATTCACTCAGCAAATGTGCACATTAAATAAAATATACAGACAGAACTTTAGTTTGACTTCTGTGGATCAACAATATGATTATTATTAAAATTATTAAAAAATAAAAACCCTCCTGCCTCTTCTTTTACCCAGAGGACAAATGCTTTTTAAATGTCTGAATATTTCACTGTTTGATTTGCCTCATTAATGAAATAATCTGGATGTAATCCCGTTAGGCTAATCTGTGTGTGTGTGTGTGTGTGTGTGTGTGTGTGTGTACATGTGTACATGCACTGACCGGCCTGATGTCGCTCTGTCCTCCTCCTCAGGCCGGAGCGGTGGTCATGGCCCGGTCCGGTCGTCCTGCGTCCGAGAGCTTCCAGCCGTCCGGTTCCGCGGCCTGTCAGTCGTCGACTGTGGGCCGGGAGGATGACGACGACCACGCGCCCATCTTCTCTCTGTCCAAGAGCTCCATGGACGTGGTCGCGGCCTCAGGGCCGTCGTCCCAGCGGGACCCCGTCTGGAGCGCCCTGGACCTGCGGCGCAGCCTGAGCACCAACACCCCCAGCGACCCGAGCTCCGCGGCGCTCCACAGGCTGCGTCCTCACGCGTGGCAGCGCAAGAGTGCGTCTCACAGCCTGCAGCTGCCGCTCGCCGCCCCCGGCGCGGACACGCACGCCCCCCCGGCCCCCGGCGAGCGCTGGAGCGCCTGCAGCGCCTGCAGCGCCTGCAGCGACGGCACGCTCAGCCGCAGCAGCACCCCGGACACCGTGGTGTGTGCCGGCGCCTCGCGGCCGTCCAGTCTGGGCCACGACGCCTCAGAGTCTCCTCTGTCCAAAGTCACGTCTCCATCCAGCACCCCCTCGCCCTTCATATCACCGCTCTGCACACCTCCAGCGCCCGCTGGTCCAACGCCGACCACCCCCAGCACAGACGGGCCTGGAGCCCAGCTGGCCTCATCGCCCGGACCCTCACCAGGGACCCGCAACTCCTCCTCCTTTGCATCCAACGCAGAGGACGAAGGCTTTCTGGAGAATAATGTGCTCTTTTTTCAGTTCCCCTCCCCGATCCCATCCTTGGTTAATGTAGCAGAAGGCGGTGGGTCGATAGAACACAAATGCTTTGTCAAGGATTCGTTAGAGCCGCTGTCGGAGGCTGCAGCAGCAAGCCCAGAACCGGAGCTCAGCTCCATGACGCCCAGTCCTCCCGCAGGAGAGGAGGCGGAAGCTCCAGTCTGTGGCCTCCAGCTTCCGTGGCAGCCAGAGCAAAGCTGCTGGACCGGCCGCGCTTGGAAGTCGCCCCTGGTTTCTTCTCTGAGCGACTCACGGTTGGATGACGTCCACAGGATTAAGTTGCACACAGGAGATGGCGCCACCAAGGATCCAAAGGCTGAAGTATTCAGGCAGCGGGAAATGGTGGATGCGGCGGTGCAGACCGTTTCCCCCGTCTGCTCCTGGTGGGACCTCAAGAGGAACATGGACTCCCACTCCCTCCTGGGCTCGCCTCCTGGATCCAGACTCAACCTGAAGTCGTCGGTGGGGTCCAGCTCCAATCTGGTGTCCCCGTCTTCCAGCATGTTTCCAGTGAGCAGTGGGGAGGAGGAGGAGAGAGCGGGGGACAACCCCACGTGGGACATCAACTCTGCCTCCGTACAGGATCTGGAGAGGAGGAGGTCGTGTCTGAAGATGCAGGCGGACGAGGCGGACGAGCTGGGGAGGAGGAGCAGCATGAAGCAGGTGCAGTGGGATGAGGACGGAGTGAGGTGGGACGCTCACGGAGCATCTGTGGACCCAGAGGTGCTGAACACAGCCATACTCAAACATCTGGAACTGCAGAACAGCCCACAAGCACCGAGAAAAAGCTCGAAGAAGAAGAAAGCACCGAGGCCTCCTCTGCTGCTGAATGCAGTCAAGGCCACAGCGCCAGAACTGGGTCCACCCGTGGCAACGCTCACGTCCGCCTGTGTGGTGGAGGACGACAGCGAGGAGACACCGGAGGCCGATGGAGGGACGGAAATGGAGGAGGGAGGCAGAAAGAAAGAGGCAGCGGGAACGGGTGGAAGAATGAGCAGAGCGGAGGATTCAAACACCAAAGACGACGAGGAGGAGGTTTACGGAGAAGAGGGCTCCATCCAGCCGTCACCGCGTGGGAGCGGGCCGACCCGGAAGAGGAGCGTGATCCGGTCCCTGAGGCCCGGCTGGTGCGGAGGCAGGAAGGCAGAGGACTGAAGCCGGTTCACTTCACCACGTAGCTCCCACGAGTTCTGAGTAGCGAAAGGAACTTTTAGAGCTCATACAATTTGCTGTTTAGTGACGGTTTTCATTCAGTGAATAAATGAGTAACAACAAAACATCTGTTGATGTAGATTCTCAATAAACTGTTCTTTACAGGTTGATGTGCTATAAACAACAGTTCAAAGCTGGTTTAACTGACGTATTGTGGTTTCACTTTTCCTCTGAGGACCCACAAAAAGCGAGAGAGGCTCAGTTCAAATCGTTGTTTGGGAACTAACACCAAAACGCACGCACGCACGCACGCACGCACGCACGCACGCACGCACGCACGCTCGCTCGCTCGCTCGCTCACTCACTCACTCACTCGCTCACTCACTCACTAACAACACGTAGTGGAGTTGAACATAAACCTGGTGAACCGCTGCGCTGAGGTGTGACCATTCAGGCGCTGGCATTCAGATGAGCGCGCACATTCTCTCTCATTCACCACAGAGAAAACCCTCCACTGACTAGTGGCTTCCACTGCAGCTCCTAGGGTCACATTTAATGGGAGCAGCTGCTGTTTTCCCATCACTTAAAGCAAACATTACAGGACGACTTCTGAAGGCCTGTAGTCACACATCCTTCACACACTCATCTGGACATGACGCCTTCATCATCATCATCATCGTCGTCCACAGGATCGTTGGGCTGTAAAAGTCTGGGACTCTCCAACTCACTCAGATTCGCCCTCTGGGACCAAAACAGACTTCAGCGCCCTGTTGTTCGGCCGTAGTTTGGGAGAATAAAGGCCCCTGCGTCACTGCCGGGGTCGTGTGGCATGATGTGATGTTTGTCCTGTGAGGACGCATGTGAAAGTGCTGATGGGCCTCCTGAAATCCCCGCGTCGCTGCAGGAGAACAATCCAGCGCTCCGACGCTGCTGACACCACCATTGTCTGCGGAGGAGCGCTGCTGGTGCGTGCGTGCACCTGCCTGAACACCTGCCCGCCGATAAATAGCGGGCGATGTGTCCCGGCCGCCGATACTGTGGAAGACGATGGCGCCACCCGGACCTCCGCTGCTTCTTTTCTCTCTGCTGCTGCCGCTGCTGTCGAGCAAGGCAGCGCTCGCTGCCGCGTACACCCTCACGCCTGGGCAGCAGCCGCAGCACAAAGTCCTCCACCTGGGTGAGTGCAACACGCGACACACACCTCTGCTAACGCACACGCTCTAACCCTGCTGCCCCCCAGACTGGCCCCAGGACTGCGGCATGGCCCACTTCAAGCCCAACATGGCCGAGAGGATCGTGTCTGGCAACGAAGCGCGGCCTCACTCCTGGCCCTGGCAGGTCTCTCTACAGGTGAAGCTCTTGAGTTGACAGAGCTCGTGCATGTGACAGCTGGCTGCGACTGAAGACATGTGGTTGTGTCCCCAGGTTCGTCCCAGGGGAAGTAAACAATACATTCACGTCTGTGGAGGAACTCTCATCCATAAAAACTGGGTCCTAACGGCCGCTCACTGCTTCCAAAAGTAAGAACCCTCCAGGAAAGGAGCGCAGCACCGTGTGGTCAGAAACATGTTCATTTGAAGGAGGCACCTGCTGTTTCTCTGGTGTGTCAGGGGTAAAGCTGAGGATGCCGGCAGCTGGAGGATCGTGCTGGGGAAGCACCAGCTCAGGCGCTCAGAGACCGCAGAGAGGATTTTCCCGGTGAAGAGGATCTACAGGCACGAGAACTTCCGCTACCCCGCTCACAGCGAGCTGGACTACGACATCGCCCTGGTGAAGGCCGCCACCGACATCCTGCCCTCCAACTTCATCCGCTACGCCTGCCTGCCGCGCAAGCAGACCAGCCTCAAGCCGGGACACTACTGCTGGGTGACGGGCTGGGGGGACACACGGGGTGAGGACCGCTAGCGACAGAATGGAGCTAAACAATAACGCCTGAACCTGGGAGCAAACCTTTAATCTGTGGTGAACACTTTATTTTGAAACCAGTCAGACTCTACAGGACGTTGTCTGTGAACAAAGTGTTGCAGAGACAATTACTGTGTCATTGAAATGAAGTTGAATGTTTTCAAAAACACATTTCAGGTGGGAAAGAGAATGTGTCTCTGGCGGAGGCCCTGAATCAAGCTCGCCTGCCCATCATCGACTTCAAGACCTGTCGGCAGAAGAAGTTCTGGGGCGACCGCGTTCGAGACTCCATGATCTGTGCCGGGTTCAGAGACACCGAGGACCCACCGGCCGCATGCCAGGTACCGGAGGAATTCACCACAGACAAACTGAAATGTTCCAGTCACCTGAATGCTCCCTCTTCCTCCTCCAGGGCGACTCTGGCGGCCCCCTGCTGTGCCAGCTGGGGCGGGACCGCTGGGAGGTGCACGGCGTGGTGAGCTTCGGCCCCATCGGCTGCACCGTGGAGAACAAGCCCAGCGTCTTCACGCGCACCGCCGCCTACATCCCCTGGATCGAGGCGACTCGCATCAGAGACTTCTTCCTGCACTGAGCGGGTCACGCGTTTCCAGCTGGACAAATACAGATTCCAGACTGTCCTTTGTACAGGTCCCTCAACCACTTCAACATATATTATATAAAAAAAAAAACAAAAAAAACTCCCTTCTCACCCCACGCGGGTGGTCTCTCATCCACTTTCCAAGCTCGGGTCCTCTACCAGAGGCCAGGAATATATATATAAAATACACATTCTCAATGTGCAGTGTTTGTTTCGCATCACTGTTTTACAGCAAACACAACATGTTACTCTGATGCTGAACAGCTAAAAGCACACAACCTTTTATATTTAATCTACACGGCGAATAAAGTTTGTTAAAAGCATAGGTTTTGTCAACATTTCCTGTTTTTATTACAGTTTTTTTCAGTGGCTTGATGGAGACAAACATTAACACTAGTACAGATTTACAGTGACTCCTGCACAGTAAAACGAAACCCACTGGAAACAAGCTTCAATAAATACAAGAGCAGAAGTGACCATAAGGCTTTGTTTCACTTCCATCCATTTAAGTTGAAAACTTTACTCTTCTTCAACAGAAGAGTGTTTCAGTCCAAAAGCGACTGGTGGACTTCAGTGGATACATCCTAACATTAAATGTCATAAGTTATTTTACAAATTGGCCTTTTTTAACCCAAACCATGGGTTTGTTATTGCAACACAAGCATCTAAGACGACTTCTGTAATGAATGTTGCATCTGGCCTTTTCCACCACTTCTTTTCTTTCCCAAAATGCTCCTGGATTGAAAAAGTCTTCTGGAGGCAAACCAGCAAACTGGGGCCACCTCAAGCGTCCGTGAAAAGCACACAGTGCTGTGATTAAAAGTTGTGTCCTGGTGATATATTTGGCCCTAAAGTAGAGGACGTAAAGGCCCTAAAGTAGAGGTTAGTAAAGCCTTGATGAGGAGGAGGGGGAGCCAGTGAGGTGGTCCCAGTTGTTGTAGAGAGCGTAGGCACCAGACAAGGCCAAACCAGCCAGACCTCCACGAGCCACACCCTTTAATCCACCTGGACAAACACAGTAGGAGAATGAGAAAAAGCCTGAGATCAACACAGCGTAAACAAAAATACACCAATTATTAACAAGTCTGACAAACAACAGCTCGCCACTGACTCGTAGTAGCAGTTAAACTCTCAATGCTACATGATTAGCTGTTTCCCTATGAATTTACATTTTATGAAAAAACAAACAATGATTTTTTGAGTATATAAACAGATGAAGGCAGCTACCCGCCGACTTGAAAAGCATCCCAGTTAACGTCCCAGCTGCCACCGTGTTGATGTCATCTTCGGCTCCTCGGGCCTTTTCGATCACCACACCAAAAGCGCTGTACAACAAAGCTGCAAGAACAGACGAAATTAATAATACATTATTATTAAAAACTAAAAAAAACATCGTATTTGATACACTGGTGTTTTCTCACTCACCAACGGAGCCCAGAGAGTTGGCCCATGAAGCACCTTGTCTGGTGACCATGTTCAGAATCCTGTCAGGAGATTGTACAATGGTCAGTTTATCCAAATGTAAAACTACTACTGTAGTAAAACGCTTTTGTGATACTCACTGTACGTTACGCGGTTTGGACCAAGCCATGTCTCTGGTCTCCTTCAGGCCCATTCTGAGACCATTCAAAGCTCCAAGTGTTGCTCCTGATGACGCAACAAAGAGACAGGGAAGTCAATCCAATGATATGTAACGTTTACTCAGACACAGTATGATCACATTGTGTTCAGTCTTAGCTAATAACTTAGACACTCAGTTAAACTCAACTAAACTGCAATGTGCAGTAAAACGTATTACAGGCTCCTTGTCTGTGAAGATTACAGGTGTTGTTACAGGTGTTACCTCTCACCTGTCATGCAGGAGCCTCCAATAGTGAAGAAAGCCAGTTCAAACCTTCCTCTTGTTTTATTAGCGCCCGTGGGAAGAATGAACTCATCTGTGTCCTGAAACATAACGGCGACAATTTTAATAAACAAAAAAGACTAAACTCAAACATTAACGACCCCTAAAAGACATCAGCTTTACCTGAACCAGGTAGCGAGGGTCAACATTGAGGTACGGGGACAGAGGACTCATTCCGGTCACTGAAATGCCATGTTATACGTTAGGAAAGTCTCCGTTTAAGAGACGGAGAATTTAAGCGGTGCAAAGTGACAGCACAGAGCTACGGTTGCATCACACTTACGTGGGACACCGGCCAGCTCTGTGTTGGAGTATTCAGGTGCCCCGCCGCCAAAGAGACTCCCGAGACCTCCTCTCACGCCCCCAGACCTTTGAGAGTTGTTGTCCATGCTTAGAAAGTATCCGAGGAGTCACCTGGCGAAAACCGGGGCCAGGCGCAGATGCTAGGCGAGCGGCGTGGCTAACGCTAGCAAGTGTGCAAACACTCGAAATGTGACGCAAACGGCTGAAGGACAGGTCGCTGGACTAAAAACCAGCAACGGACGCTGTCCTGGCAACTGAAGCAGCGAGCCTTGAGTGAAGGTTTCGACTGAAAGTGTTGGTTTTCACGACAGATGACCAAGCTCGCCCCTGTATCAGGCTCCTGACCTACAGCAACACGCTCTGCCGTAAAGCGGAAGTGACGTCAAACTGTCGTAAACCTAGAAAATCACAAGCGGATTTGACTTAGTCATTTGCAAGTTTTGATTCAAGTTTAAATTATTTGTGTATTAATGAAGTGATATTGGAAAAATGTTTTCCACTTCAAAAGTTCGTGTTTTAGTCTGTTGCTTGTTTAAACTTAAGCAGGGAGGCCATTAAAAACACTGAATAAGTTTTATCCATCACCACAGCTCAAGTCACAGTTTAACACAGGATATTATACAGAGAGGTTGAGAACACAGCAATACCTTATTTAGTGTTATTACGTTATTACAACCATGGCTTTGGAACAAATGGTGAATGTCCTCACATGATGCACAGGGAGGCAGCAGAGAGCTGACTCTGACCAGTCGGACCTGTTGGTTCTGCTGCTCTGGTCTAATCGGGTTTCACTCATTGACATAGTTGAATGTTTTCACCACAGACACAGGTTGGACGTGCATGACTCAGAGTGGATGCTTAAACCGAGGCACAGCAGCTTTCGACGGCTTCCACGTGACCCCCGTGAGGCCCTGAAATGTGCGCTTACGCCGCTCATGCATGCGGGGTGCTTACCCATGATGCAACAGGGGGACGAGACCACACAACACGCACACGTACGTGCACATTCACGCGGCTCGGCTCGGTCGCGTCCATCTGCCGCCGGTCAAAGGGACCGAGCCACTGAAGGAATTTAGTGTGTTGAATTTCACGAATAACAGAGCATCTTATTTGGATCCTGCCTTTGTATGTGTGTATTCAGAAGGGGCCAAGTGGAGCGATGAAGTTTGCCATTGTTGCCCAGTGTGGGTGTTTTCAGACTCTCTGGCATGATCTGTGAGTTAGTGTTCTCTGTGTTACTGCCCAGTGTGCCCACTGTCTTTCCCACAATGCCCCATTCAGCCCTGGGCCTCTCTCCCTCTCCCACTCTGTCTCTCTCGCTCTCTCTCTCCCTCTCTCAGACAGCGATGCCACCCATTTTGTGCCTCTGGCTAATCATCATCATCATCACTGGGCTATAAACCAATTTCCCAGTTGTGGGACAAAATAGCTGTGATGTCATCTTTGTTATCTTTTTCAGCAACTCTTGTTTTCATCCTCTGCTTCCACTCCGCTCGCTCCCTCTTGCTTTCTTTCTGTCTCTCTGAGCTCCCAAACACAAAAGACAGAGAGGCCACGACAGGACCCCAGTGTATGCTGGTTGTCAAGGAGACAAGGAGACAGTGTTGGGTCTTTAAACTGCCTCAGAGGGGTGTGTGGAGTTAGGGGGAGTTGGCCTTATTTACATGGGAAGAGGACAAGGGAACGAGGGGCTTGAAATACAACTTTTGAGCCGTTTCCCTGCAGCTTAAAGGACTCCGCTGTTATTCGACTAAAATCACTCTGCTGCCGCTCGGTCATCAAATATTTACCAAGCAGGGAAAATCTGGAGCTGTTCATTATGTGGAGAATGCGGTGCATACACAGCCATGTTAATCAACCTGTCTTTTCCTCCTGCTTCCCGTCTTTCACCCCCGTGCACACAAAAACACTCTGCCGACTGCTGGCAGCCGTCTGAGCGCTGACTGCAGAATACATTAGCAGATGCTCCACACGGGTTCCGGACGAGCAGCAAACTGCACCGACGTGGACTGAGCACAGGGAAAACAAGTGCACACACCCATCCAAACAAACACGCATGCACCCCCACCCATCTGTATTCTCCCGTCCCTTTTATTTTGTGTCTCTGGCCATCTCCACCCAGCGCTTGCACTCGGCTTCTTCCTGTCCAGAGCCGCGCTCACATTATGTCCTTTCTCTGCCTGTGATCAGGGGGCTGGGGTTGCGTCCGCAGAGCAGGCTCAACTCCAAGCCTGAAGTTCAATATCACCCCCTCGACTCCACAATGAAAGCAGGAAGGGCAGGAAGAGGACGAATGAGCCACCCACTGCTGCATTCACCACGGAAAACCCCATGTAATTCTCTTTTATGTGTGTGTGTGAAACTTTAAATGAAGAGACTTAAAGGGTGAAAGGCTCACGTGGCCTCAGAATATGCAAAATAACTTTAATCACGGTTAAACATTTCTAAACGCACCTAGAGACACGAGAGAAGGGGAGTGTGATTAAAACAGCAGCCACGATGACGGGCAGGTCATTAGCAGGAAGTTTGCACAGGCTTCAGGGACACACTGTGATTCTGTCATATTTACTCTGCAGATGTTTGAGGGCGAACTTGCACAATCAATTTCCCCTCAATTCCCCCGCCATGGAGTCCTCCAAGCCTGAAACTCCCCCTGCTTTTTCTGCATGCCTCTGAGAAACCATGGTGAGCTGGGTGTGTTTGCTGCGCTCTTATTACACACATCCATGTGTGTAATGTCCCCTTAAATAACGGGGGGAAGAGCGAGAGAGAACACAGAAAAGGAGAAGTGGGAAAAAACATGTGGCCTTTTCCCTGCATTTAGTCTTTTAAGTGTCTGCCGGATTCTTTGCCCCCGTCCTCTGTATCTAAGGAGTGTTTGGTGATTAGTATGCAGAAAGGAAGCTGATTTGCATAATTAAGAGCTACACAGGAAAAGCAACAAAGTTTGTTACGAGTTTAATCGTTTACAAAGAGTTACTCCAGTTTAGAATACTGTCAAAGTTCAACGTCCGCGGTTCCGTCCATTTTCATTTTTCATGTTTTTATTAGACACAAGTATTTTGTAAAGCAGAGACAAAAACCATTAAAGTGGTTAATAATCACAGAAGTGGTAACAGTTAGTAACCTACGTTTGGCACCGAAGAGTAGATTAATGTTGTCCTACTGTTAATGGTCACACTCGAAGAATACAGAAGGCACAGGAGGCGAGCGACGCTGAGCTCAGAGGCTCCAGTCAACAGAGAACAGGTCAGGAGGATGGGGACAGTCATCAAAGTATTCTCCGTAGTAAGGCATCATGTTCTCATCATTAAATGTTATGTTTCACGTACAAAAAAGAATAGAAAAATACATTATAAACGTGTTACCGATGTTACGTTTGCTCGGTCAAGGCATCAGTTGGCTTGTGTGCGTTTGTAAAACGGGACCACGCCCTCTGCAAAACGGGACGCATGCAAAGAAAGACACGCGGACGATTCATCTGAGAGCGGAATAACACTGCTGGGAGTGAGGCGGCGGAACCTCACCGACACCTCGACTCTGGGCCGACGGACTCAAAAGCACAACATGGAGGTGAGGGAGTCGGGCTGGGACACGTCTAATTAGTCTGCGTCCACCCACAGGACGCAGCTCCGTGATCGCAGACGCAGGAGATGTAGGTGTAACATTGTTCACTGGCTTTCAATAAATAAAGGCACTGTTGTTCTGGCTGGTACAATACTGTAGTGTAAAAAAGCCAAAGGCACCATTGTGTGAGTCCACAGGCTTCAGACAAAAGAAGGACAACCTTCCCTCAGCACGTGTGTGTGCTGCATGTCTTCACTTACTGTGATTCTTTACACTTGTAAAAACACTCAGAGACACTTTGACGTTTCGGATTCCAGATGTTTTTCCTCCACGAGCACCTGCTGCTTTGCCCACTGGCATCGCACTTGACCAAACAGTTTTCGTTCTGCCGGTTCAAAGAGACGCTTTAAACCCGGGTTCGGTTGGAAAGCGCTGTAAAGGAATTTCACACAGCTCACGAGGTGCTCGCCCAGGAAAAAGGCTTCAAACCATCAACGTATCTCTTCCGTCTTAGTGTTTGGACGAGGGTTCCTATATACATTTATCAGTGTAGCTCCGAGGACCTTTAGAGCGCCGTTATTATTGCATCGCATGAACCGAGGGCATGTTTAGGGACTCAGGGATCGGTTTAGGAGCCCAGTGGACAACGGACGCATGGCAGCAGCTGTTACAGGCCGGGACCCTCAGCTGGTTATAGGCAATTCTCAGAGTGGCTTTGGAGCTTTGTCAGAAAGGCACGCTTGGTAAAGTTTGGGTTAGGACGTGGTGACGGGTGGGAGTCCTGAGCTTTAATCCCACGATCGCTGTCGTCCGGTTGGTTGGTTAGACAGAAGCAGCCGGGTTGTTCCCAAAGTGCTGGTCTCTGGTTGGCTGAGCTGGGGGAGTGGCGGGGCCGCGGGCCAATGAGCGCGCCAGCAGGCTGAGATGGGTGGGTCATCAGTGGGCGGAAAGGTCAGAAGGTCAAGGGGTCATGGGTTAGTTGCCGTGGAAGCTAGAGTTAGACAGACAGAGACGGACAGACGTGGAAAGGAAACAAAAAGGGCACATAAAAGGAGACATAAAAAGAAAAAAGATAGAAGAGAGATTAGTGTCAGCTAGTGGCGTCAGGATGACAACAAGGCAGATCTACTGCGGTCAAACAGCAGGGGGCCGCGGCTCC
This sequence comes from Betta splendens, assembly GCF_900634795.4. Lineage (NCBI taxonomy): Eukaryota > Metazoa > Chordata > Actinopteri > Anabantiformes > Osphronemidae > Betta > Betta splendens. Next base: position 15,013,010 of record NC_040898.2, on the reverse strand, counting down.
TCCTGGAGCTGGAACGCGCAGCGCTCAGGTGCTCGCTGCCTCGGGTTCAGGAGCCGCCCTCCTGCTGTGTGACTGCCGCTGAGGTATTACCACTCATGCTAGCTAGCTAGGCTACGTCTAGCACAGACAGACAGCGAAACCATGGACAGAGAGGGAGACGGCATGGTTTCATGTGGGTGAGAGAGTGACCTTTATTTCCACAGAAACGTGTCCCGGCCTCAGAAATACTTTCACTTGCTGACAAGTGCAGCTATTGTTCAGCAGCAGGAAGAAGATCTCGGTGATTAACAGCTGTGATGAACTTATTACTGATTATGGTTTGATCTATTGCTATGGAGTATTAGAAGAGCGTCTAATGACACAGAGGCACCGTAGAAGACAGCGATGAGAGGTTAAGATGTGGTGGTTTTAGAGGGAATATTTAACATTAGACAGACTAACTACAAGAATTTAGAGGCTTTGGTTTCCTTTACAGACTTTTTTCAATAGTCATCTTTATTGCCTTTTAGTGTTTTTCTTCATTGTGTACAACAGGAGCACCACTGCTCACACACATATATTGTAGCTAGCTAGTCCATTTCTATTGCATAAAACAGTCACGAGGCCTGTGAATCCAGAAGGTCACCTCGTCTTAAATACAGAGCAAATCACTGCCTTCATTGCCACCGCGGTGACTAAAACAGTAGTAGCTACACACTTAGACACTTCATCTATAAAAGCATACCATAAAAACAAAAATAAAGATTTACAAACTAAAAAAAACTAAAAAAACATAATACTACAAGTACTTCCAAGCGATCTTGATCCATAAGCTTCATATAAGCACTTAAATTCTTAAAATCCCTATATACAAATTCATTTTGCAGCTAGATACATGGTAACAGCACCAATCTGGCTAGGAAATATATGAAAGATGTAAACAGCCCCAATGATAAAGTCCAGTGGGCGACTGATAAGACCACAAACAGTATTTATACAAAAGAGCTTGTAACACAGACTTCAGTAGTTACCACACGCTGTGTTTTAGTAGTAAAGGTCAAAGGTCAGGTTGAATTAAATGACCTTCAGAAAAAGACAATCACTGTTACTTTAAGTCAGAGTCATTGGGCACAACACAGGAGTTCATTAATAATAAAAAAATACACTTGTGGAAATCTGATGGAATGAACTTGGGTATAAATAAAACTTTGTCCAGTTTGAAGGATCAAAAGTAGTGAAGACGAAACCAACAACAAAAACGTTGAGGGAGGAGGACGCCAAATCCAGAGTCACAAGGACCGAGTCACATGCACGGAGCGATCCATTCTAATTACAAGGGAGCGTCCGCTTTATCTGCAGCTGTCACCCCCAGCGCTTCCTCCCAACCTGCTCACTTCACTTCCACTGCAACAAATACTGCTTCACATTTTACGCTGAAGCTCCTTCAGTGTTTGACCTTTCCGCCTGATACCGATGAGCTCTTATTTTTAGTCATGCCGTGTTACAGACACACGCGTAAACTGGAATTGGTCCGTCGGTCTGCACACACACACACACATACGCACACACACACGCATGCACACACACGCACACACACGCACGCACGCACACACACACACACGCACGCACACACACACACACACACACGCACACACACACATAAAGTGGCTGGTGAGCTAACTAACCTCTGTCTGTGGTCACTACCCTTTGGTAAGGATGGATTCTCTTGTCGTGGCGTCGTACCTTAGTGGTCATGGCACCTGCTAGCAGCCATTGACATCGCCAAAACAGAACACAGAAGGTTACTCATCAGAAAGACATCAAACAGTCCACTCATGGCACCAACATCAGTGAAACCAGGAATTTACAAAGTGTTCGAGGCTGAGGGTGGAAACGAGTGAAACATCTAGACAGAACGGATCTGCTGTTTTGTGGTCTTCTGTTCTCTAAGGAAAAGATTAATCCAAACGCTAGTTCCTCACTAAGCTTCACTAGTAGATTCAACATCAGCTGTAAGCAAAGTCACACTATAGCTCAGGGATCAAATGGGCTTTAACATGTATTAAATCACAAACAACGGCGCTAAAATGTCTAGGCTTCACTAAAACGTGTTAAAATTACAAGCGGAAGCTGAATTATTAAAAAAAGGTAAATAGCTGTCACACCACAACACTAGTCTACGGATACAAACGGGAAATTAACAGGAATGGACACTCGACTACAGAATGACTGTCGGCTGTGGGACAAGTATGGGGGGGTCTCTGCAAGCCAGTCCGTGTGCTGGGAGGGGATGCTATCACTTAGCCTTTGGTCGGGAAAGCCATACCTGCGAAAACACAGGAAGAGGGGACTGTTAGCCCAGCAATGAGCTTCAGCATGTATCTGTACACGGCGTGGATGCATTACAAGAGCTGGATACGGCAGCCGACCATGAAACGGGGAGCGCTGCGGCCTCGATGGGGGGGGGCAGGTCATGGGGGGACCTACAGGATCAGCTGACCCGAGCATGGGGGGACCTACAGGATCAGCTGATCTGAGCATGGGGGGACCTACAGGGTCAGCTGATCTGAGCATGGGGGGACCTACAGAATCAGCTGACCCGAGCATGGGGGGACCTACAGGATCAGCTGATCTGAGCATGGGGGGACCTACAGGATCAGCTGATCTGAGCATGGGGGGACCTACAGAATCAGCTGACCCGAGCATGGGGGGACCTACAGGATCAGCTGATCTGAGCATGGGGGGGACCTACAGAATTAGCTGACCCGAGCATGGGGGGACCTACAGGGTCAGCTGATCTGAGCATGGGGGGACCTACAGAATCAGCTGACCCGAGCATGGGGGGACCTACAGAATCAGCTGACCCGAGCATGGGGGGACCTACAGGGTCAGCTGATCTGAGCATGGGGGGACCTACAGGATCAGCTGATCTGAGCATGGGGGGACCTACAGAATCAGCTGACCCGAGCATGGGGGGACCTACAGGATCAGCTGATCTGAGCATGGGGGGACCTACAGAATTAGCTGACCCGAGCATGGGGGGACCTACAGGGTCAGCTGATCTGAGCATGGGGGGACCTACAGAATCAGCTGACCCGAGCATGGGGGGACCTACAGAATCAGCTGACCCGAGCATGGGGGGACCTACAGGGTCAGCTGATCTGAGCATGGGGGGACCTACAGGATCAGCTGATCTGAGCATGGGGGGACCTACAGGATCAGCTGACCCGAGCATGGGGGGACCTACAGAATCAGCTGATCTGAGCAGAGCCCAGCCTACTGCTGTGAGGGAGTTATAACGTTATAGCAGACCCACGTTCAGAGTCGGAGCCCAGTATCCAGTTCCCATAATACATCCATTGACCACATATGCCAGTGATGCCCTTATCGGTCTACATACCTAATACTCCAGTCGAGTCAATCGGGTATTCCAATATGGAGGGCGTGAGTGTGTAGGGGTACTCGTAGGGCGTGTAGATGATGCCAGACTCGGGCCCTTGCTGCACCAGCGCCGGGTGCGGGTTGGCTCCGGGCACGAGGGTGGAGCTCTGGATCTGACGGATGAGGGGCATGATGGTCGGCGTGGTGACGGGAGCGGGGTTGCGCAGGGTGGGGGGCAGCACGGGCGTCGGGCCTGTGATGATCCGAGGAGCCTGAGGTGTCGCTAGCGGGAAGGCGGCGGTGGCTGGAGACGCACACACACACACACACACACACACACACACACACACACACACACACACACACACGGAGGAAGAGCAGAAGACAAACAGTCTATTTAACAGCAGGAACAGAGGCATTGTTCACGCGTACAGTGGAGTCCTGTACGGTCCCTCCTGTGTCACCCACCACCCCTCCTCCACATGCTGGCTATGATGTCATCCTTACGCGTCTTCACATTGGCGTCTCTGTAGGTCCCGTTGAGGATGGCCAGCTCCATCAGCTGCATCTTCTTCAGGTTGTCCTCGCCCTCGGCCTGAACCAACACACAGCACAGCGACCGTCAGCTGCTACGCGTTCGTCAGTCACACACCTTCCACTCGTGCGGCCGCCGGGCTGATTTACAGCGAGGTCGGCGGGTTAAGCTAACACATAGCCACACAGACACGTCAAACAGGTGTTCAGCGCCCGGCGGCTAAAAGCGTCCTCTGCCGTGGAGCCGGGCCACAGCTGAAGGTCACGGAACCGCTTGTCCTCGCGGGCCGCGGGTGTGCGTGCGCCGTAGGGGGACGTAGGTGGGCCGGAGAATGTGAGAAATGCTGAGGAGCAATCAATACGTCCTCTTGTGCGGACAACGGGAGGAAAAAGGAAAACTGTAGCCAGTAGTTGGGAATGAAGTGAGTTGTGAACGAGTGAAAGGAGTGATGGAGTGGGGAGGACGAGTGAACAGACTCTCCATTCATTCCCCCGGCCTTTCAAACAACCCGGGGTTGCCATGGAAACCCCTTTATGCGTGTTCCCTAATTACCCTAACCCCTTACACATACACACTCACACACAACACACAACACAAGAAGGACACAAAGACACACACTTTTTGGACTGACAGCCCCTTCCCCCTTCCATGCATACCAACACAGTCCACCCTCATCCTGTCCCACAGTCGCTGCTGCGTCCACGCTGGCTGTGTGATACTCACGGCGGGGACCAGCAGCTTCTTGACCTCGGTGATGGCCCGCTGCAGCTTGATCTTAGCGCGGTTGTGCGTGTCCTCCACGGTGATCAGGACGTGCAGGTCCTCGCTGAGGTGCTCCCAGTTGGGCTTCCCTCGGTTCATCTCCTCCTGGAACACAAACACGTCTTAAAGCCTAGTTTGGATGCGGAGCACGGGCCGGGCCGGGCCGGGCCGGACCGGGCCGGGCCGCGGCTCTTCCTCTGTGTGGGGCTCAGGGTTTGGACGGGCGTCAAGCTGCACACAAACACATAGGAAAGCCAAGGTTGTGTAACGCAGCGTGATCGAACTCCTAAATGAGGCTCCGCCGCCGCGAGGTCACGGGTGGTCAATGGGAACCACGGAGGAGCGTGAGGAGGCGACACCATCTCAGAGTCTGGATCAGTCGCTGGACGTCCGAATGTCAAACTGCCTCTGGTCCAGTTGTCAACACGTGTGTTTAATCTGAGCTGTGTGATGAGGGTGAAAGTAGCAGGACACCACGTCTTTGTGAGAACTCACACCCACTTCACATCTGGTGACTATGAAGGGACAGGCCTTCGTCTCAGCGAGAAGCCCACAGCTGACTTCAGATCAGATCGATTCGACGTCTGAGCTACCTGTTGATTAAAGCCAGTCAGCGCTGACGTTGCTCAGATCTGTCGTCTGTGGATGTTTGGCCAAGTGAGACGAACACTAAAAGTCAACATCTTTCCCTCGTCTCCCTGCCGCCTCCCACTGTGTCTGTGTTTTCCTTCCTCGTCGCTCTGTGTGAGGGCGTTGTGGGGTAGGGAATGTTCTGGAGGGAGAGGGAGCGAGGGGGCTGATGGAGGAATGCTGGACTCGCTCCACCTGCCGTTTGGAAAGCTGGAGCCGATGCCATCCAACTGCCGACACCGTGGGAGAGGAGGGAGGACAGATGGACGGACACCAGGACGGACACCAGGACGGACACCAGGACGGAGGGGGAGCAGCTCACCGCGGGGGGGCGAGCGGGCGAGCGAGGACCGCCTTACCTTCTTCTTGTCCCGCATGGAGCCCTTTCCTCGCACCATGATCTTGCAGCCGGTCTCGGCCTCCAGCTGTTTGGCCGTGAGCCCGCGTGGGCCCAGGATCCTCCCTACGAAGTTGAACTGCACACAAGAGCAGAGCGAAGTGAGGGACGAGAACGAGGGCGCTTCTTTCTGCGTGTGCTGATCTGTGACGGGGCCTCTGTGATGCGTCTGTTACTCACGGGGACTAAAATAGCTCATTATGAGGGCGCTGGCTGCTGCTGGTGGCATCACAGGACAGCCGCCGTTCTCTTAACCTTATCTGTCACTGGGCCTGAGTGATTAAGTAGACAGCTGCCCTCGGAGCCTGCTCGGCGTTTCCTCACGACATTTGCTCAGCTACACCCTCCTTTTTAACTCCAATAAGCTTTAACCCCCCTTTCTCTCCTTTATTGATCTGCAGCGCTTTACCCCGGTGACCTTTGACCCCTCGCATCCAGATAGCAGAGCTTCTGGCCACATTCGAACTGGGCGTGTGTGTGTGTGTGTGTGTGTGTGTGTGTGTGTGTCCTGTCAGACCCCCGTCATGTGATGAGGACAGCCTGTCATTGTACTGGGTGATTGGCGAGAGGACGCGTGGAGACGATCATGTGAGTTTGGACCACTTCAACGCGTATTAGAGGGAAAACCGCGCCGCATGGGAAAGTGTCTGCGCCGCTGTTTGGGGTGAAAACCCCAAACAGCCTTTAAGCTACCATAAATATTTCTGGTGTAAACTTGAAGCTGCACGTTGTCAGTACAGTGTACAGTGTGAGCTGCTTCTTTCGTTTCTCCTTGATTCATCCCAACTCTGAGTTACATCATCGGGTGTGAACACAGATGACGTCAGGATGAAATCAGCGTTTAGCCAAAAATCCAGAGCAAAACACTGACTTCACCGGCTGAAGAGCAGATCATGCAACCGGAGAGAACGCTAAACAGAGGCTGTGGGGGGTCAAAGGTCGCGGCGGGTGCACTCACGTCGGGGTACTCTTTGACAGGCACGTAGAGCTTCTCCTGCAGCTGCGCCACGGGGCCCACGGCTTCGGGCAGCTCCTCCATGTCGCGCCCGTTGAACATGCCGCCGTTCAGCGTGTCGTTGTACATGTCCTTGCGCACTCTGCCGATTTCTGGGGAAACAGAGAGAGAGCGGCCGCCTGTGAACGGGCCCGTCGGGCCGGCGCTTTGCGTTTCACCAGGATTACAGGAGGCATTCTGCACCGCGGCGTAGAATCTCGCCCCTGAACGCCTCCTCCATTACCAGCAACCTTCTGATTGACCCCCGTAAAAACACACACGTCCGCCGGGCGAAGCGGCGAAGGCTCTGGGCTTCAGCTTCAGACGAGTTAGGGAATATCTGCAAACGTGTTCCAGCCAACGCAAAGACAAGGCCTCTTCAAATGGGAAATAACGAATCGCTTAATAATCAATTATGTCAATGTAAAAGATACTAATCGGCAGTCATTTTATTTATTTGCTTCAGATTTGTGTCACCTCTGAAAGGAGCAGCAGACGACGGTGTTTGTCTGCCTGTGTTTGTTTGGGGTTGTCTGGATGACCGATGGCTGCCACCGATGCCTTTGTAATGACACGCTAGCACAATAATAACTGACTACTGCATCACATAAACACACACAGCCCCCCAACACACACACACACACTGACAACTCCCTTCAGGCACAAATATCATCTGACCTCAGCAGGCTGACAGGCATGTCTAGCAGCTCACAGAGTGATAAGTCAGACCATAATAACTACAGTAGGACGCTATAATTACTGCACAGCTACAGCAACAACGATGAGCCTCTAATAACCCATTCTGACCCGTCGCACAACCAGGGACTTAGAAAATGTGCACGGACGAAACCTTTGGTCACACTCGCGCTTCAACTGGGAGCAACTGGCTGGTGAAAATGAGAAGTGAAAGAAGAAGAAGGCGGCGAGAGAAGAGGCAGATAACGGAGCAGGCCTTATCGCACACTGCAACTTGTCACAGGTTTAAATATAGACGGACCAGACCCAAATGACACAAACGCGCACCTTGACAGCTCGTCTGCCTGCCACTCTTTCTTACTGGGCTCAGCCAGCGTCCGGTTCGGCCCGTCACACGCAGCCAGGCTGAAAACGGCTCGTACGATGCCTTTCATTCCTCGTATCGCTGTCACTGTTAAAGTCAGCACCACCACACGTGGAACAGAACCAGAGAACAGCGTCAGGGAACAGAACCAGAGAACAGAACCAGAGAACAGAACCAGAGAACAGAACCAGAGAACAGCGTCAGGGAACAGAACCAGAGAACAGAACCAGGGAACAGCGTCAGGGAACAGAACCAGAGATCAGCGTAAGGGAACAGAACCAGAGAACAGAACCAGGGAACAGCGTCAGGGAACAGAACCAGAGAACAGCGTCAGGGAACAGAACCAGGGAACAGCGCCAGAGAACAGAACCAGAGAACAGAACCAGAGAACAGAACCAGAGAACACCGCCAGAGAACAGAACCAGAGAACAGAACCAGAGAACACCGCCAGAGAACAGCGTCGGGACCTTGGTTCTCCTGATGTGCAACAATGTAGCGACCACGGCCACAAAATGACACAGACGAGCGGCACGTGATGCGGCGACGTCGCTTCCTCCTGCACAAGTGTCACATATCAACAAGTGAGTGTGTTCCAGACCGGACCGGACCTCTCTGGGCAGGACCGGGCCGGACCGGACCGGGCCTCTCTGGCCCACGGGCTGCCTCCATTCCCATATTTCACACGCGCCGTCGTTCCTGCTCAGGGATGGGCTGCCGCGTGCACACAAGCCTGCGCACGAGGTCACAAGTGTGAGCGACCGTGACAGCACGAGAGGCTGCGTGCACACGAACCCAGCGATGGACGTGTTCTCACCGCGGCTGGTGCTAACTCATCCCCAGCATCCTCCCGTGCCTCGTGTCGCACGGGACGCCGTTACTGCACTGGACTCCAGCAAAGTGACTGACTTTTATGGAGTCCAGCACGCGAAGCGCGCGCGCGCGCGCACTCAGACAGGTGGATGCTCGGACGTACCTTCGTCCAGAAGCCGCTCCAGATGCGTGAAGATGCCGCTGAAGTTGGGCAGGGAGCTCATCACCTTCCGGTCGTTCATCAGCTGCATGAGGTAGTCCGGGTTGGACTTGGGTCGCTCCTTCACCTCTGTCTCCCCGACCATGGCTTCCGATTCTACGATAAAGTGACCAACTGAGCGAATAGAAAAAGAAACTTAGAGGGGATGAAAACACGCCCCGATCAGCGACGCGAGGACGCCCGGACCCCGGCGGCCTGGACCCGCTCACCGGATGGACTCAAATCTCAGCTCGGGTCGAACCGCCTGTCTGTGGCTGAAGTTGCCGTTTCGCGTCGCAGACTTTGACAAAGTTCGCGTTCGCGCGGAGTTCGGCTCGGTTGGACACTTGTACCGACGGCGCGCACCACGTCTCCTGCAGCTGCTACTCGACCATCAGCTCCGCTCGCGTCCGGTGTGTCGGTATTCTGCACAGGGACCGACTCCCTATCATATGATTACAGTACAGCAGCACGAGTGGGCTGTCGGGGGCGCGCCGCGCATGGCCGCTATCCGAGGGGAGGAGGCTCGCGCTCTGCGCAGCCCCCCGGAGCCCCCCCTCGTGTCTCTTTCTCGCTTTTCTCGCTGCACGCGCGCGCACGCACAAAGCAGGAGGGCTTCCTGGAGATGAGCACACCTCACTGTTCGGCCAGTGCGCGTGCGCGTGCGTGCGTGTCACCGTTAAGTTGAACTGAGGTACAACTTGGCCTTCACCAGTTATTTTTGTCATCCTCACGTACCAAAGGATGCTGACATGTTATTTTAGGGGGCTTCCAGCATCAGACCTAGAGGTCAAGAGGTCATGGGAATCCACTAATACAGTGCAAAAGAGAAATTAAGAGAAAACTAGCAATTAACTATGCGTTAACTAATGAAAAAGTAAAAATGAGCACAGGCGACACAGGAGGAGCTGAGCTGTTGTCAGTAGCTTTTCTTTTGTTGAGCCTTTCTTGTCCAATCCTAACATGTTGGGTCTCTCCTCGGCCTCCCTCCTGCGTCTTTGGGGACTTTTGACCCTGACAGAACACGCTGCTGCGAGCGCTGGCTGCTGCAGGGTGACGGCTGTTATTGCTGAGGGAACGTCCAGGGTCTAAACTTAACTTGAGTCACACACGCAGACGAAGCGTGGACAGAAGCTCTGTCCTGTGTCACCGTACGCCTGCTCTGCCTTGTGTGTGTGTGTGTGTGTGCGTGGCAGCAGCTACACTTGTAACGGGCAGTGTTGGTAATGGCTGGTCAGCTGGTATGGCGAGTATTCAGGGCGGGGGCTGTGCATTGTCCTCTCATAGCTCCAACAATGCCCCTCAGAGAAGGCCACACATCTACCAGTCACGGGCCTCTCTCTCTCGCTCTCTCTCTCTCGCTCTCTCTCTCTCTCTCTCGCTCTCTCTCTCTCTCTCTCGCTCTCTCTCTCTGCCTCTGTCGCTGCTTTTCTTTCTGTCTGCCATATTTTTTTTAGCTCTTAGTGAAGTGTGAAGTGAGACCTGATGCGTCGTCCTGGTCAAACTGCACCGTTTGGACTTGACGTGTAAGGACTTCCCAGCGTTTCTAGTGCTGGAGAAGTTATTTGATTTGTTTATAATGAACGATTATTCCAAGCTTTTGTGGCTGATTGTCTGACTGTTCCTCAAGCAGTGAGGTGATTTGTTACTTCCCCTGTAAATTAACAGGTTTGAGTCTTTAGAGCTGCAGTGATTCATAATTTAATTGATTAGCTCATTATCATGAAATGAGCCCCAAACAGTTTTAATAATTTGGTCAGGTCAAGTCAATCAATACACACTGAAATACAAATGTCAAAATCAGTGTTGGTCTGTTTTTAAACCATGTTCAGACAAAAAACAAAGAGCAAAAACGTTCTATGTTAGTAACAGATCGTTGTGCAGCAGCTATTCATCCATTCATCTCACAGTAAATGATCGACATAACAAATAGATATGTAATATATACACACTCTATTCTCACCCTCCGCGGGTGGTCTCATCCACTTTCCAAGCTCGGGTCCTCTACCAGAGGCCAGGGAGCTTGAGGGTTCTGCGCAGTATCCTTGCTGTTCCTAGGACTGCACTTTTCTGGACTGAGATTTCGGATGTTTTTCCAGGGATCTGTTGTAGCCACTCCTCCAGTTTGGGGGTCACAGCCCCTAGTGCTCCGATCACCACAGGCACCACTGTGGCCTTCACCTTCCAAGCCTTCTCCAGTTCTTCTCTGAGCCCTTGGTATTTCTCTAGTTTCTCATGTTCCTTTTTCCTGATGTTGCCATCGCTTGGTATTGCCACATCCACCACTACGGCTTTCCTCTGCTCTTTATCCACCACCACAATGTCTGGTTGGTTCGCCATCACCATTCTGTCAGTCTGGATCTGGAAGTCCCACAGGATCTTGGCTCGCTCGTTCTCTACCACCTTGGGAGGTGTTTCCCACTTTGACCTTGGGGTTTCCAGTCCATACTCTGCGCAGATGTTCCTGTATACTATGCCAGCCACTTGGTTATGGCGTTCCATGTATGCTTTGCCTGCCAGCATCTTACACCCTGCAGTTATGTGCTCTGGGGCCTCTTTGCACAGTCTACACCTTGGGTCTTGTCTGGTGTGGTAGATCTGGGCCTCTATGGCTCTGGTGCTCAGGGCCTGCTCCTGTGCGGCCAGGATGAGTGCCTCTGTGCTGTCCTTCAGCCCAGCCCTTTCAAGCCATTGGTAGGATTTGTTGAGATCAGCCACTTCAGTTATGTTCCGGTGGTACATCCCGTGCAAGGGCTTGTCCTCCCATGATGGTCCCTCTTCCAGCATCTCATCCTCTGTTCTCCACTGCCTGAGACATTCACTCAGCACGTCATCTGTCGGGGCCTTATCCTTGATGTACTTATGGATCTTGGATGTTTCATCCTGGATAGTGGCTCTCACGCTCACTAGTCCTCGGCCTCCTTCCTTGCGGCTAGCGTACAGTCTCAGGGTGCTGGATTTGGGGTGGAACCCTCCATGCATGGTGAGGAGCTTTCGTGTCTTAACATCTGTATATATATATATATATATATAATATGAAAGTCATTTACTTCACTCATCATTACTAATTTTAATCGAATAATTCAGTTGGAGTTTGTATGTGATAGATAGACATAGTTTAACTTTTGTAGTGACATTAATAAAACAATCCACGTCAAGTGGCGCTGATGGGCACACGCCCTCTACTGGACATGTAGTGTAACTGAAGCCTGGGTCCCAGAGTCATAAACACGAGAAGAGTGGGTAGGAAGACGGGGCATGAGTGGAGGAGCTGACACATAGAGCTGTGACAGGAAACAGAGGGACGTGAGGAGAACCTGACTGTTGCCTGGAGCCGCCGACAGAGAGCAGCAGGACACACAGCTGCCAGGAATCAAGTCCAGGGAGAAGATCAGGTGTGTGGGAACCAAGGTTGCGCCCGATCGGGTGAAGGTCAACCCAGTTTCCATTTATAAACCTGTGGGGGGTCATTCCTTCATTCAACTGAAGGCTCATAGTTTTAGAAGGAGTCATTTCCACGTCACTATCTGTTTGTGCTGTTCCAGTGAAGGACCCAGATCCTGTTGCACCCACACATTGGGCGTCTTTGCTCTTTACTTTCCCTGTTTGTCTCTGTCTGTGACGTGCGTCCTGCTCACCTGGCCAAAGGTCTAATCTAAAGCCGATCAGCCTCTTATCTGCTCAGCGCTCGTTATGTGCTTTGGATGAACCAAAATACAGCACGGAGCTCGTCTCTTCGCTCTTCATGCTGATTTTGACTCCGGCCTCTGGCTTTGGTGTCACAGCTCCTCCCTTCTCCTCTAATGAAGGTTGTGATTCAGTAGTTAAACACATACGCAGATTGTTTGTGAATGCGGAGTGACCGACGTGCACATGTCCTTGCATGTGACATGTGAAGAGCCATGTGTCCATGTGAAAGCAGTAATGCCATAATTGCCCTCATCCAATTGCCGTAATCAGGAGCGCTGCGGCCCCCGGGGCATCCCTGCTCCGCGCCTCATCAAGGTTCAGACAGCACAATCACATGTTCACATCGCTACAGTCCTTTATTCAGCATGAATTCATCTATACAGACGCAAAACATCATATGGAAAAAATATTGGATTTAAATAAAATATTTAGCTTAATTACATAATTTTAAAAAAGTTAAATTGCTTTGGTCGTTTCTACACTATGTACAAAGACAGCAACGCAGGTGTTAGCATATACATGTGTGTCAACATACAAGGGAAACAGCGGATCTGAGCTTACAGTACGGGGGTCAGGAGCCACGATTTAGCTGCCAATTCCAGTCGCCCTTGGCAGGCTGGGGGTCGACCAACCGATGACAAGGATTCACTCAATTCAGAATTTGGACCCGTTTCAGGAGCCTCTCCTGCTTGTGGACAGGTGGACAGGGAAACACTGGGCTGGAAATCTCCTCCCTGTGAGCAGCCTGCCTCCCTGCCTGGCTACCATCACATCCTCACCTCTGACCGGCAGTTATCAGTACACATCAGGTTTACTCCAGAACATAGCCCAAACCCACAGAGCAGCAGAAACAGTACTGTGCCTGTTCTGTGTTCTGAGAAGGAAGACGGGGATTTGATCACCTGGGAACGCCAAATTAAAAGCTTAACATTTCTCATCCTACTCATTATCTCTATGTATAAATATTCAGTGTTATTTACTGGTTTGTGAGGAGTCCATATCAAAGCAGTTCCAGCCAAATGGGTGTGTAGGTCTAAACACAGTAATGAATGTTGGTAGAAAAAGCAGTAATCTCACACATCTTCTCCTCCTCGTGGGTGCGGTGTCCGTTTGTGCAGCAGGGGTGAGTTCAGCTCACGGTGGCACCCGCTGCCTCGCCGCCCTCCTCCACCTTGCTGCCTTTGCCCATGGCCTTCATTTTGGCCATGATGTCAGTGAACGTCTCCTTCACCGTCTTCTCCAGGATCCAGCCTTCGCTCTCGCTCTCCGGGTCCTCGGGGTTGGCCAGGGTGGAGAGGGAGCTGTGGACGTACTGCATGCCCACGGTCACGGCCACCTGCGGAGCGGCAGGACAGGCTTCAGACGGGCGGAGCACGGGTCCAGGTCACAACAGCTCAATGATCCAGACCCAACATACAGAAGGTGTTATAACTGCATCAGCTCATTACATCCTATCCTTTTGACCTTTACCTGGAGTTTTTAATGCAGTAAACAATGAATGAAGTCAACTCAAACAGAGGTTAAGTGGTGAGTGATGTGAGGAGCTCAGGCTCCAGGAAGTAGGTCTGTCCCATAGATTAACCTCACTCCTTTTCTATGTGTGTCAACATACAGACGCTTGCATAACTAATCTGGACTCCTCAGGCTGAACCTCAACACAGGATTTCTGTAATTAACATTTGGCCAAATTGATGCTGAATCATTATCAGATTCTTCTGTGGGTGTTTGCAGCTGCTGGGAGCATTCTTGGGGCCTCGACAACAACAACAACAGCAGCAGATGTTGAAGTATGAGGCCAGAAAGCATTTGGCTGCTGCAGGATTAACCTTTGAGTAGAAAGTAACAGGGGAGATACTGAAGGTAAGCTGCACGAAGGAGCTGCCGACGACAGCAGAGGAGGGGGTTCCGGCCAACTGGGTCAGGCTTCGCGTGTTTATACACATGACCTTCACGTTACTTCTCATCATCTGACCTGAATGACTTCACTGGCACAAAGACGTTAAGGTCACCTGAGCCTCAAAATGGATTTTCCTTTTGAGATCAAGAATTCTGTGGCATCAATGTGATGCTGGAGGCTAATCAGCAAACTCTGGGAGGACACTAAGTGGATGCATGTTATATATAAAAAGATGCCAGACATAATATTTTGTGTCTTAAACCTCTATAAATCCCACATTTGATACTAAATTGAGGAAGAATATTGTGCGTCCCGGAGGCTGATGTTTGCAACGCTTACAGATGTGGGGACGTTAACCAGATGTGCATTCACCACATTCACACCCTCAAAGTAAACAGCTGACCTCCAGCATGGTGACCAGGACCACCAGCGCTCCGATGGTGTTCATCATGCCTCCGTAGTAGGACAGCAGCGCGTCCCGGCAGCCTCGCTTCCACACGTTCAGGTCCTCCGTGTAGTGGTCGTAGCTGTAGTGGGCCGAGTTGTTGGTCATCTGGTACTGGATGCAGGGTCTGGGGGAGCTGGGGTTACAGCAGCTGAAGGGGACGCCGTCCATCAGGTACTGGCCGTCCACGTTGCTGCCGATGCGGCTGAGAGGACGAGGGCAAAGGTCACGTTAACGTCTCAGCCATGTAACAGCTTAAATACTAGTCGTCCACGCAGTTCCAGGTCCAGACAGAACGTCATGCTACGTGGAATCTGTTCGCAGGGAAATGAGGAACATCCCATCCCATTCCTACATCCCATCACTGCTGCCACAGACAACATCAGCTGTTGTTTGATTGACAGTTTCAGGTCAATAGAAAGATGAGAGTGATTGGATCAAAGGTGGATTCTGGATAATGATGTTGTTCAGCTGCAGTCAACACAAGAGAACAGGGAACCCTACAGCACATAGTGAGGCTCTGAATACTAATCCCCCGTTAAACCAAAGATAGTACGAGGATTTAAATAGAATCATCACTGTTTCAATCAACTTTATAATTACATAAGAATCGTTTCATCGGCCTCCTCCATCGGCCCACGCTGGTACTAATTTTAAATTGTTCAGGTGTCCAGTCGTGTCCTTGGACTGTTGCCCGGCCGTCCACTGATTAGACAGGACACTGATTCTTGAAGGACATGGATCTGTAATCCTGAAGATTAAACACTAATTAAGGGTCAACTCAAAAGTTTCCCCTTCACAATTGTCCTCAAAGCAAAGCAAAGCGACTCCTGTTGCCCAAAATCAGCGCAGGCATAAACAGGTTCAAGGCACTGATGCACTTTTAATCCTGCTTATGTGATTTAGCCTGTTCGTCTTTTTCTGTACCCAGAAAAGTGCCAAGTAACCTCCTCCACCTGCCAAGTTCCCGCTACTCCCTGCTGTGCTCATCTTTTCTGTGACGCTAATCCTCAGTGGACGATAGTGACAGAGGCACCTCCTTTGACTTACCTCCACCTCAAATCCACTGCTGGACTTTATTTAGAGGCACCGTCCTCATCCTCAACACGCTGGGGTTCACTGATCACACACACCACATATTACTGATCTCTGACCTCCCAATTTTGATCTTACACTTACTCTTTGACCTCCTTTGCGCTGAAGTCCAGGTAGCGGTTGCTGACCCACTGAATCTCGAACCAGTCTCTGAAGTTGTCGTTCCCACAACAACGAAACTCCATCTGCATCAGGTCCAAGGTTCTCTTCATGTAGCAGCGTCCCGGTGTGTCGGTGTCCTTGTAGAACCTCATGCCGTTCCTCAGGCCCTCGGCCAGGGTGAACTGCAGCGGGATCCTCATCAGGAAGCACAGTACGGCCGTCACAAGCAGCAGGGCATTGAAGCAGACGCAGAACACCAGGAAGTTCTTCAGCATGGGCTTCCACTTCACGAACTTGGTAGGGTCCAGAGAGTCGTAGCACACTTTTCCTCCAAAGGCGTTGATGCCACACGTTATTATACCCATTAATATCAGCAGGTTGGGCAGGAAGTGGCTCTCGTTGTTGTCCATAAGTTCTGAGCGCTTTCGCAGCTCGATCTTAAAGAAGAGGCCCATGCTGAGGACCAGCACGCCAGCCATTACAGCGAACCAGTACATGAACCAGACCGTCTGGGCGAGCTTCACTCGCTTTTTCAGGTCAAACTTGACCAACATCAACGCCATAGTTCAACCTGAGATGTGTCAAATGATAACAGAGAGCAGCAGGAGCTTCAGGATTTGCACCTTGGATTTTCAAAGTTCCAGCGTCCTTCTCTTTGCTTTAAGAGTCTCCTCTGGCAGGTCCAACAGGACGGAGACTCAGCTCAGGCGGGGATCCATCCCACGGTCAAGCAGCAGAGGTGAAGAAGCCAGGAAGCTCCTGGAGAAGCGAGTTATTTCTTCAAAGCTAACTCCTCTCCCATTGTGACTCAATCTTCATTCCACACGACTGTTTTCCTCGACTGTTACCTGTTTTCCTCGTCAAACACGCAGGTGAGGCTAATCACGATGTTCTGTCCTCTCAGAGCGGCGGAGGATTGCCGAGGATCCTCATGATTAAACTCAGAGTTGCAGTACGTCACGATAAGTCCCTTTAAGCAGCCTGATCCAATTTACAGAAATCTCTCTACACAAGATGAGTCTGATCGTAAGCCGCTGCCAGGGGCCTTAATTGGTTTGAGCGTTCACGTGGTCATGGCTGCCTTGACTCAACACACCAGGATCTCTAATGGCATCAGCCAAGGGGTGCACAGCCACGAAAGTGGAGCTAATAATGCTGTATATCCATTCACAGGCAGGGGTCCACGGGTTCAACACAAACTGGATGTGGCCGAGTTCATTAAGCTTCACTCAACCATTCACAGAAATAAAAACAGGAGGCAGCCTCACAAACGGCAAAATGTCTGTGAACAGGTGATTTATAGCTATGAAAAAAGGCTGAAATGATCAAAGGAAGTCACTTTACTGGTATTGACTTCACTGTTTATGTTTAATAGAAAGAACAGGACCAAATCCATAGTTACACATTTTCATTGTGATAATAAATTGAAATGTTTTTTAAGATTTTGCTAATTTTTACTCATTTCATAGATCAAATCATACATGAATGATAAACACAATCCTGGGATTGTTGCAGGTGGAGCTCACTACATGAACCAGTTTACATTTTGTACCATGAATCTATGTCAATTTGAGGAAAACTGTGACAAAGATGTGTATAAAGCATGCGTAGCTAACAGTTACACCTAGACTGATGTGTAAGTAAGTGTGTATATCTGTACAGGTATCCTGCTGTGAGGCTGCTTTTATACTGAGTCACTGCCTGGCAGATCATGATAACAGCGTAACGCAGTAATCACACTGTCTTACTATAGGTATTTATTTAAGCAGTTTAGTTACTGTGTTCTGGTTTAAACAGTTCATTTGGGCACAATGTGTATTTCTAGGGGTCCCAGCTGGTTTTCCTGTCTACTTCTGGGATGACGCTCCAGTTGGGGGACGCGGTTCCAGCTGCCAGCCAGTTGAAATCATCCACCTGACTCCAGTTGTTCCTGTCCCGGTCTAGGCCTGACACGGTGAAGTCCTCCTCCAGCTGCGGATAGGACCAGGAGAACGGGGCCAGGCCCACTCCATGACAGTCCTCTATGATGGCCCGGCTGGTGACGTGCAGGTACACCTGCGTGTCCGTGGTGTTGTGGGTCCGCAGCTGCTGACAGGGGAAGGCCAGCGTACTGTCCCTGCAATGATCAACGAACACAGAGCTGGACACGGGGCCGCACAGGATCTCACAGCCGTCGATGTGCTTCAGGTGCAGCGTGCTGGGGGAACCGAGCAGCCGGACCTTGCAGTGGGTGAGGTGAGTCAACAGCACGTCTCGTTTCTGGATCTCATCCGATGTTTTGGTCAGAACCTGGCCGTGCATGTTGGAGAAGCCACACTGCTCAGAGACCGCAGCGCCGTCCACTTGAACAGAACCTGCGTGTTCACCGGCGTCAGATGACACCAGGTCTGGTACCAGGCCTGGTGCCGGTGCTGCTGCTTTGTCTGCTGCTTTGGTTCGGGTCCGGAACGCAAACTTTTTCTTGGGCAGAGCCTCTTCTCTCGCTTCAGCCAGCGAGGCTTGGAGCTTCTGCAGAGCTTGCTGGGCTTGTCTCAGCTCGTACTGCGTTAGAAACAGCACGCTGTCGTTGAGAAACTTCTGGAGCTGCCCCGTTCTGGCCGTGGCCTCCTCCAGCCGCTGGGCCACCGCTGCTCGCTCTGCTCCGGGGCAGCTGGACAGAAGCTCCTCGATGGACAACCGCTCCCTGTTGAAAGCGCTGGAGAAGTACTCCCCCTTCTCCTCGGCCACGGACTGGCTGTCTTTAGCTTCCTTCCTGCGCTCCGCGTCCTCGACCCTCGCCTGATGCCGTTTCTGAAGACGCTCGTGCATTTTAGCGGACCCGGTTTCATCATGGAACCCGTTTTCCTGCTGAACTTCAGCCGTCGCCTCCATGTTGTTGTTCCGTCGGGTTGTTGCGGAAGTGAAACGTCACGTCTTCTTCTTCGTGACTTTTGGTAACTGCGTCAAACGCTTTACCGCCACCTGCTGGTTCGGAAAGGACAGTGGCCGAAAACGAACAAACCACCCCAAATCTTTCACCAGTGCTATTTTTATCAGCTGTTTTGACGGATTATTTATTGTAAATAATTTGGACGTGCACAAAACATACAAGCAACAACAACACAAGCATGTCCAAGCGCGTAGCACGAAAGCAACGTCTATAAAAAACGGCTCAATAAAATAGTTTTTGCATATTTAGGTCCGACCGCAGTTCAAAGGCATTTGTTGCCATCTTCTCACAAACACACTAAATAAAATGCTTGATGTTATTATATTTAAAAACAGAAAAATACTTAGTTTGATTGACCGTTGTAGATGCAGCAATAAGAAAATGTTGTGTTAATGTTTATATACATTTGATATTTCATGTTTTTGATCATATCGGTCCATATTAGGAATTCTTGATGGTAGTGCGTAATGGTGAGGCCAGTTTTACCCACATTATGTAGTTACAGTGATAAAGGAATTATAGGATGCAAAAAAGTAGTAACTAATACAAGAACGTAAAATTATAGAGGAGTAAAGGTACTTTAAACTGTACTTGATTGAAAACATTAAGATACTTTTAAAAGCACAATTTTGAACGTGAATTGTTGGACTCGTAGGCAACTATGTAGCACGGCACAGCATGACAGTAACTACAGTCATACCTGAGAACTGTCAAGGTGTGGCATCAACACCAGAGGCCCGCCCTCTACTGTTGGCAACGATTAAGTCTGATAACATTTATCTGCTAATAATAGCAAATGCAGCGGAAATGTGTGATTATAGTTTGCATTAACGCTACGTTTAATAATCATTTGAGGGATTTTGTATATTTGCTATTCAAATATAGAGACTCGCGTGCCGCCGCTGAGGACTGATGCTTTGCCTTGTTGTGTGCGCTGCCCCGACAACCCGTGCGGTGATGGCGAGGAAACCCCGTTGACAAGGCACCGCTTTTTCATGACGGTGAGTTTCCCTTTGAGTGTATTATAATTTTGTGATAAAAATTTCAAGGAAAAAACACACACAGGCTCCTTCCTCCCTTCCTTCAGGGAGGGAAGAGAGTTTGAGCGGAGAGAAAAATCTATCCGAGACAGAGCAGGGACAGTGAGAAGAATATCTGAGTGGGAGAGGGAGAAGGAGGAGGAGGAGAAGGAGGGGGGAGCAAATTAAAAGTTGCCAAATGGAGATATTGGGTTTCAAGAGGAGTGAGAAGGGAGTAAAGGCTTCGCCTCTGGCCGTCGTCTTTATGTCAGGCTAATCTCGATAAATATTTATGCCGCGACGCACTTTGCTTAGGTCCGTTAGCATTTTCCACCATTCGAGCCCACGTCTGCCCAAACAGGCTGCGTCGACGGCGCGGCTAGCTAACCAGCACAGGCCGGTGTTCGCCAGCGACCGGCGCGGAGGTCTAAGCGAGCAGAACCCGCGCGGGCCGGGGAGCCGCTCCCGCGTGTTCGGGTCGCGTCGGTTCGGGCACATCGAGCGGAAGCGGGACGTTGCGTGAGCCGCGTAGGGGACAAACAAGGGCGGACGAGCGCCGCAGCGGCGACCGGGCACCGGCTGCTCGGCGCCGCGCTGCGGCTCCACGGCGACTCTCGTTCCGTCGGTTCCGTCTATTTTTGGGAATAAAACCTGGGTTGAATGTTTGCCGGTTCCCGTGAGCCACCGGCGGTAGCTCCCGCTCCCAGCCCCGGTGACGCAGCGGGTCGGCTCGCGCCGGAGCGCCCGGAGAAGACACGAAATCCAGCCTTAAATTGCGCAAAACGTCTAGGTTGAACAAACAAATGCGTTGCGTTCGACGAGCGGAGCCTTAAACCAGAATTAGCTGTTAGATTCATGGGTTTGAGCTCAGCGTTTAAACATGTAAAAGCTCGTTTTGGTCGACCGTTAAATGCATTTATTCATTCGTGTGGATTTCAGAGCTCGAGTCGAGTGTTTCGTGTATAAATCACGTCTGGGGCGTTTTTTAATCAAACGTGTAGCTCATCGCTTTATTTCCGCTGGTAAACGTCGACTGCGTCTTTGTCCCATTCCAGTGCCATTAATTTAGCCATTACCGCCTGAAGCATGTTCGTGCAAACGCATTGTGTTGAGAAAGAACACGCGCAGAGTTCCACTGTGATCACAACCACCTCCACGCGCAGGCACCGCTCTGCTGCCGTCCGTCATTGTCCTCCCTGAAGCAAAGATGGCGGCCGGTCGAGGCTCGGCCGTGAAGACGCGAACAGCCATTTTGTGGCGCCACATGCGCAGCAGCGTTTCCCCTCATGTTGACTCACTGCAAATAATGGATTAGCGCTTTGAGGAACCAGTGTTCCGACGCACAGCCTCTTACTTGGCTTAAACATAACCGCATTCAAACAGACCAGTACACTTTGACTGATACGAAGCAACACATGAGCGCAGACTGTGGGCGTGAGGCCATTTTCAGTGTGGACACAAACCGCAGCGTCAGAGGCCGGAGCTGCGTCTGTTGGAGGATGTGTCCGCAGTCAAACAGTCAATAACACGTTCCCTTGTTCTGCATCCCCTCCTTTCCACCGCCCTGTGTCAAAGCCAGACCCACTCCTGTTGTGTCCCTGCAGCCGGGCCGGCACCAGGAGCCCGGGGTGTTCAATGACTGAACCCATGCGTCCTGCTGGAAACCTGTGAGTGGGACGTCCTCACTACTGTAGTATGTGTAAGCCCAGTGTCCGGCCTGGAACACACCAATAAACACAATCCTCTCATTTCACTGACTTCAGCCGTTACTCATCGGTACCTGCACGTTCAGGTAGAAGCTCTTCACTCACATCTGATTCCGTACCTGTGCTTCCGTGCTCTTTCAGGTGTCATGGACGATGAGGACGACCGCCGTCTTCTGGATATTTTAGGGTAAAAACACTACGCCGTGACTTTATGAATGGATGCAGTGACGTTTGTCATCAGCTGATAGTTCTCTGAAATCAAAGCTTTACGTGATGAATTGAGGCAGTTAAAGTCCAGTTAATTTTATTATGTTGCATTCAAGCACACATTTGCTCCCTTTACTGTAAAAGGAACCAACGTCAGTGGGAAAATACATTTCTATGTGTCTGTCTGTTTCAGAGATGTGGATGCATTGAATGATTATCTCCATGGCAACAATAGCAAGTCTGTAAGTGTCCCTTTAGAATGTATGACTTTGGTAAATGATTAAATTACCAGACAGTGTTTTGACTCATTTTGCTGTTTCTTCTGCAGATTGAGGAGGATGATGTGACAAATGCAGCTTATGGATCAGATGGATCCTTCTTTGGCAGTGACGCGGTGAGATTGCTGCGAGCATGCCTGAACTTGGACCCACTTGGTCCGAGTGTTGATGCCAACGCACCCGTGTAGGACTTTGTGGTTTTTACAGATTTTCCCTTCTTCTTCTTGTAGGTCGGACCCAAGGATGGCTCTTCTTCCATGGGCGACTTCTGCGAGGACTCAGCCGGGGCCGGCCTCCAGCTTTCCAGCAGCCTCTCGTTCATCGAGGATGAACTGGGGACTGGGAACTCTCCGGGGGGCATGGATCTGGGGGAGGACCAGCCTTTTGACATCCTGCAGAAGTCTCTCCTGGAGGCCGACATCACAGAGCAGACTCTGGCCCAGGAGGCGTTACTGGAGTCCCAGCCTGCGCCCACTTTGGTGCAGGCTCCAGTTTCCTTCCCGTCCCAGCTGGTTCCTGGGAGCTATGGGGCGGCAGCGGTAAGCACAGCGCCTGCTGCCTTCCCCACGAGCCAGTTCCTACAAGGAGTGTCCCAGCTGCCCAACGGCTCCACCCAGCACATCCAGGTGCTGGGCTCGTTCGGGTCGGGCGGGGGCGTGATGACTCTGAGCAGCTTGGAAAGAACTCCTCAGATCGTCCTGAGGCCGGGGGCACCTGTAGCTGCAGCAGGTGCCCCGGCGGGGGGGCAGGTGTTTGCCCCCAACCAAGCGCAGGTGGGACAGAGCAGCTTACCCTTCAAAAACATCCCGCTTCAAAACATCATCATCCAGAGAGGCCCGGCAGGGTCCCAGGCTCTGGTCCGACCCATCCAGCCCAAACCTCTTCAAGCGGGGGCTCAGACCGTCTACAGCCTCGGTCTCCAGCCGTCTCCCAGCACAATGGCCAGTGTGGTCAACGCTAACGCTGCGCCCGGCGGACAGTACACGGCCAACGGCTCCATAGTAGTGCAGCCGCCCCTGGAGCAGAAACAGGTGCCGGCAAATTTACCCCCTGGACAGTTCTTGCTGCCGGGCTCTTTAGCGATCACTCCCTCCACCTCCCTCCACAACGGCCCGGCTGCCTGCAGCGCCAACGCCCTCATCACCAGTCAGAACACCGTACAAATCGTGGCGGGCCAGAACTTCAGCGGCCCAGCAGGAGGCCAGCTGGTCCTGAACCAAGGCGTGGTCAGCGGGAGTCCGGTCGCCGGCAGCGTGACCCAGACGTGGACCGGAGTTTCTTGTGTGAGTTCTGCTCCCATCCAGACGTCCGGCGCCTCCGGGAGGCTGACTCTGGTCAACCCGGCGCCCGGCGGGCTTAGCGGGCAGGGCCAGGCCTCGGCGAGCCCCGTGCAGCGCCTGCTGGTGACTCAGAGTCAGACCTGCACGGCTCTGTCCCCACAGGAGCAGGACTACGGACCGGTACCGGCGCCCGCTTCTTTCCCTGTTGAGTAGCATGTGTCACCTTTTCCTGACTGATGTGTGTCATTGCTTTCCAGAATTCCTCGTCTCCTGCTCTCACCCAGACACAGCTCGGCGGCATCCACGGTAAAAAGCCTGCGGTCGGACTCATGTATCAGAGCGTGATGTGGTTGAATGCAATTTATTGACCTTTGACCTTTTTGTTTGTCACAGTCATGAAAACCATGACAGCAGAGTCCGCGCCAGGCTCTCAGGTACTTCCCTCATTAGCTTCTGTGGACAGAAGGTGGGTCCTGCTGCTTCCGCTGCCGTCATGACATCTGTGCTGTTGAATTGTGCTCTGCAGGTGTGCTCCCAGCAGAGGCTCGGCCCGGCGCCGCTCACGAAGGCAGGACTGTAAGTGTGCGTTGGTAAATGTGGGCTTCGCTTCGAGGAGCTGCTCGCTCACATCGTGTGTCGCTCCCCTCGTCTCAGGGTTTTACAGCAGTTGAGGAAGGACCACGGCGCAGTTCACGCCCCCGACCGGCGCCGCTTCGTGTCAGCGGACGACGCGCTGCAGAGGCTCCTCCCCTTTCACGTGTTCCAGGGGGCTTCGCACCTCCACGAGGAGTTCTCTCAGGGTGCGTGAAGTTGGTTCGTCCGCCTCCCACCAACGGGTGCAGGTGCTGCTTATTTCAAATGTCCCTCTGTCTGTTACAGTGGACGAGGAATTCGAGATAGTTGCAACTCAGGTGCTGAACCGGACCCAGGCCATGGTGAACAAATACCGACGGCTGCTGATGGTGGAGGCCGAGGTAAAACCAGAGCTCTTCTCTATTCTGTTCTTTGACGTCACGGTGAACGCTGTCCAAGCTGCTCCGTCTTCTCCCCGCCAGCGTTCCAGCCCCTCATCTGAAATGGTGATGATCGACAGGACCTTCAACCAAGAGGAGCGCAACAACCTGACGCAGGACAAACGCATGGTTCTGGTGGATCCAGGTAGAAGAGGAGCGGATCCGTGAGGCGCACGGAGCAGGTGAAGGCGCTCATTCCCTCTGCTCTGTTTTACAGACACCTTCCTGGAGGACTTCTGTTGTGGGGTCAAATCCAAACGGTTCCAGGAGCCCCTCCCCTCCCAGTCCGGCTGCAGTCGGAACCAGTCCCACAGAGGCTCCACGGAGCCAGCGCACAGGACAGAACCTCCGCCTGGCTGTGTGGATCCAGGAGGGGGCGTGGACGCGGACCCACCTCAGCCTCACTCAGAAAACAAGAGTGTGCTGGAACTGAAGCGATCGCAGCAACGCTACGGAGCCGGCGGCAGCGCCGATGGCAGCGGTTCCCACGGCGACGCCGGGGCGGGACAGACGCACTACCACCCCCAGCCTCCCCCCCAGCTCCCCTCCCCCCCTCACCTCGACACGGACTCGGCTCTGGAGGCGGCGGTCAACAGCATCTTGGAATGTTGAGGCTGACGCTGGTGTTCATCACCTCTGCTTGTAATAGACCCCCCCCCTCCTCACCCCCCTCACCCCCACAGGCCCATTGTGAAGAGAGGATGACTCTGTCAGGTGCATAATCTTTGCAAAACCATCTCCAGCCTTGTAGCATATATTCAGTTCCTTTATTTGGGCATGATTTAGGAATTAGACTCTATCCGGACCAACACCGGCACTTAGAACGATCCGGGAACGTGTGCAATGGAACAGACTAACGCATGGAAGACGACTGACGTGATTTCACATAGTAGCTTGAATTCGAGTGTTCCTCTCTTCACACTCTCATATCTGTACTCTCTGTGCCAGTCGACTGCCCCACTGCCTTTGTTGCCCCACGGGGTGAGGAGGGTCACGATGACGAATCTGTGCCTCGGTTCTTATTTAAGGTGTCGAATGAAGAAGCTCTGTTGACTCGTGTCCTCTGACTCCGACGAGCTCGGCGCCGACACATGCTTTTGTACCGTGTGTCTAATGGTTGACGGGTGAAGCTCAGTCAAGTAGTCACGTAGACAAATTGCACTAAACATACTCTTGCTTTTTTCAGGAACTATATAAATGTGTGACTCTTGTTGTACGCTAGGATGAACAGAATGTGAAGTTTGGATCCGAACCAGAACCAAAAGCTCCTCACCTGCTTTCAGCTGCCTGCAACAATGACAGCCTCTTGTCGCTGCAGACACCAGTCAGACCAGTCCCGTAGGTCACGAAGCAGTTACTGGATGCTCTTGTCCTTGTGTTGAAGTCACATTTTCGTTTGCATCTTTCTTTTGTACCTTAAAGGTACGCAACCCCCCACGGACTCAGGACACGCGCAGCCTCCACCACTTTATCATTTGGCTGCGATCGTGTCAGGGGAGTCAAGTCCTCAGATTGAGGAAGGTGTTACGTGTTTGTTTAGGTTTTAGAAATGACAGTGAGGACGGCTGTTGTGTTCGTAGTGATGAAGTGTGAACCGCCTGTGATGGTCACTGATTGTACGTTTGTCGGCCTTCTGCATAGCTACTTATAGATCGTATCTTATTTAAGGTGGGTGTTGGTCTTCACACGCTCCAGAACCACGTGCTCCTCTGTGTTCAGTCACACCCCACCATCCTTTCTGTCCGTCAAGCATTTCCTCTCAGCAGCACAACCAAAACTACGAGCGTGGCTGCATCCAGAATCTGCGAGCGCTGAAGCTCAGCTCCCTGAACCTTCAGACCCGTGCGTCCGAACCAGGAAAGAGCAGGTTTTTAACCCACAGACATCCGCACTGTGGTTTAAACAGGAAAAGGACCACAGCTCAGCTTCAGCGCCGGCTGATTGTGGCCGGTGCCGCCTTTCTCTTCTAATTATGTGACATGCGCCCAACTGAAGGGAGCATGTGTCCACTGGGAGAACTGGGCCCTTCACTTCTCGAGCGGCTTCAAGGTTTTGTGCCTCCACAGCACTGAGTCAGGACGAGCAGGCAGCGGCACGTCCGTGTCTGAGCCCGCTAGCAAACTGTGCTAATGTCGTCCTGCTTTGATCTCAGATTCAGATTTCCATTCTTCTGCCTTCATCTCCACTGCTTTTTGGTTTCTCACTCGATTTGTATGATTGTGGTTTTTGTATAAAATGAAAAGTTGAAACACAATATTTATAATTTTTGTATGAAGAAAAAAAAGGAATGTACAAAAAAAAAGACAACAACACACGCACATGTGGCCAAGAAGTGGCATCAGGAAACGTCAGAACACAACTGCTGTCGTTCCTTCATTTGTAGCTAACGTGAGTTCACTACAGCAGCAAAGAGTCAAATAAATTCATTTTGAATACGACAAATCCGTCTGTCTGAGCCTCCTCCAGCGTCGCTCCATTACTATTCATGCATATAACAGAAACACAGACTACACTGCTACACTGTGTGGAGACATCTTAGGTTCAGTATCTGTGCTTCCACACTCAGATCGTATCAGGCTCACACTGTGCTGGTGCCTCTGCACAAAGCAGCTAAGAAAACATCTGTCTGTCCAGCCAACAACACAACAGCGACACCTAGTGGCTGCAGGCGAAATTATTCTGACTTCAGCACAAATTAAATTAAAATACAGATTAACATATAAATAGTGCACAAACAGCAGTTGTGCCAGTTTGGGCAAACAGCTGCCTCCCACACTGTCCTCTGTGTTAAGTACAGATGTGAACACGCCGGTCTTCTTCTAACTGCTGTGTGAAAGCAGAACCTCTGCTGCAGCTGCTGTTTACACACAGCGTCACACTTGTCCAAACACCTTCCCTTGACCTCAGTGGTACTTCCTCCAGCGCTCACGCTCTAGGGGAAGAAGAAAACAAAGCGGTCAACAACCTTCCCAGTCGAGTCTGAAGCGAAGCGAGGCGGCGCTGGCCGAGTCGCACACTCACTGATGTGGGGGTAGGTCCAGACGTAGCTGAGCACACAGACTCCAGCCAGCAGCAGGCCCAGTCCACCGGCACCGCCCCGCCTCACGTCCATGTACCTCCTGTGGTACCACTGCCAACCTGACAGGAAGCACAGCAGCCAGGACACGCTGAAACCTCACTGTCACACCTCACCATTGTGTGTGTGTGTGCATGCGTGGGTGTGTGTGTACACGTGTGTGTGCGTGTGTGTACACGTGTGTGTGTACATGTGTGTGTACGTGTGCATGTGTGTGTCTGTATGTGTGAACGTGTGTTTGTGTGTTTGCGTGCGTGTGTGTGAACGTGTGTCTGTGTGTGTGTGTGTGTGTGTGTGTGCATGCGTGTATACGTGTGTGTTTGCGTGAGTGGGTGTGTGTGCGTGAGTGCATGCTTGTGTGTGTGTGTACATCTGTGTGTGAGTGAATGCTTGTGTGTGTGTGTGTGTACGTGCATGCTTGTGTGTGTGTACATCTGTGCATGCGTGTGCGCCCTCACCTCTGTGCACCGTGTCCACCAGCTCTCTGGGCGTTCTGGGGGCTCTGCAGACCAGCCACTCAGGTAACTCCCTGAGTCTCACCTGTCCAAGACGCCGCTGTGTCAGAGCACCTGCACATCATTTTACCAACAAAGGATTAAGAGACAGATGCAGATAAGGACGCACTGAAAACATGACCTGTGGTTCCACTTCTCAGCGGTTGAACCAACACAAACACCTTTTCAGCAGCTCATGAAAATCTATCAGTTAAAATCAGTACAGCACATGAATGGCTTTAATATTAGCGGTTTAATGATGTTCCCAGTCAGGTACCAACCTGCACTGCTTTCTTCCCTGACCTTGAGCTGCAGCCTCTCTGTCACCAGTCCTTCACCAGCTCTCAGCGCCTCCACCCAAACAGGTGGGAGCTGGACGGAGCGAGGACTTGGACCGAGAGCCGGCGCTGGACCGTGAGCGGGTTCTGGACCGTGAGCCGGCGCTGGACCGAGAGCGAGCGCAGGACCGTGAGCGGGTTTTGGACCGAGAGCGGGTGCTGGACCGAGAGCGGGTGCTGGACCGAGAGCGGGTGCTGGACCGAGAGCGGGTGCTGGACCGAGAGCGGGTGCTGGACCGAGAGCTGGCGCTGGACCGAGAGCGGGTTCTGGTGACACCGACAGGAGTCCCGTCATGTGACGAGTCACCTTTAACCCCTCGCTTGTGCTGACTGTGTGAAACAGAGGGTGGACAGCGTGACGTGACCTTTGACCTGGGAGGAGCGGGGGCGTAGTGGAGGGTGGTTGGGGCTCAGGTGCAGCGTCGCGCTGCTGGTTGCTGATGCTCACAACGCTGCTCTGACTGACGGCTTTGGCTCGACCTAATGCAGCTTTGACACCCTGCAGGGTGATCGTGCCCTGATGACCACTTCCTGGTCTGACGGGTGAACGCTGAGATAAACGCCCAGCTCCATGGTCCACACAGAGCGCGTTTCTGGAGCCATGCAGAGCGTCAGAGGCCTCTTTAGGAGGAGACTCTGCGTCCGTCTTTGTCTGTGGCGTGTTCTTTTTAGGAGCATCTCTGGGTTTAATGTGTTTGCCTGCATCATTGGGTGCTTTGGATTTAGTAGAAACAGGAACAGTGATGGCCGCCTTAATCTGCTCAGACACCTTCTGTTTTGTCTTCTTGGCCGATGGAGGACGTGAGGCAGACGCCACTGGCGCTGATGGCAGTTTCTGGGACGCTCCCACAGACACATCCTCGCTCTTGTTTGTGGCCGTGTTCAGTTGAGGGGCCTCATGTGGAGCTGGAGGTGCTCGGCAGCTTCCTGCTGCCTTGCAATGCGGCAGGTGAGTCTTGAGCCGTTTGTACGTTTTCCCACAGAATGGACACACCTCTGTGGAGACAAACAGTACCTGAACCAGTAGTAATGGATGATTTATGCCATGAGCCCGGGAAGGTAGAGTCAGAGAATACTTAGGTATGATATTATAGAATTTATATAGTATTATTTGTTGTATGGCGCAGGGTTTTGGTGGAAAGACAAACCAATGTCAAAAATAATTTTGAGTTCTAGAATAGCAAATATACTCGGGTTATTTTTCTACAACATTTTTGGGGGACTTTAAGTGACTTTTAATTAGTTAGAACTAATAATACATGCGCGTATAATATTTGGTCACGTGGCAGCCTTGCTCTCGCGACTTTAAACAACTTTGTGCCGCTTACCAGAGCCCATTCAGTCTGTCAGGATGAAGCATGTTCCAGGAGCAGGGACGGAAACAGGCGCGCGCGTTAATGCGGCTGTTAACTGTCATCAGGTGTCGCTTGTGAACAGTTTAAGATCAGCACATGTTTACGCTCAGGGCCGTTCCTGTTGAACAGAAGGACCCTTTAGGTGGCGCCTTAAGGGCCTGACGACAATTAGCGAATTAACGTAAAGCGAACGCTGAGTTTAACGGCTGATCGGAAGCACGGCGTCAGTGAGTTGATGAGTAACGGACATGCGCGCTCGACGCATCATAGCAGTTCACCAACGACCTAGTTGTCGCGTGGCGTCCCGCTCACTGGGTGCGGCGGCTGAGTCGTTTGCCTACGTCAGAGATGATTCACTCCTGCCTACTTCCGGCTTCGGTTAAAAGTAATCCCCCGAAAATACGCAAAGATTTGGGGTCAAAAGTCCCACTACAACCACGAACGCTTCTGTGTCAGAGCCATGTTCAGTTAGTTCGTAGGAAGGGAGGTTATTTTACTAAGATATTCATATATAATATATAAAAAAATTATATACGGAAAATAACAAGAACAACCATATAAACACATGAAGAAGAAACAGCATCATCTCATTAGAAAAGTGTATTTATTGGGGGTTAGAGTGGTATGAGACACAGGCATTAATTTCGAAAAAAAAATCACACAAAATACATCTACATCAGTTATCTTCAATGGGAAAGCAGTGATTTGAAAACATTCAGGATGGGACATAATACGGCATTTCTACATCCATTTACATTTAAAGGAGATAAACCAGGATATTATTTACATAGCAACAGATTACAGTATGTACACGGCCAGGACTGAAAGCAACATGAAGCTCACATGAACTTTATTACACTACAGACGCAAACACGGGGGAGAGCGCGGGATGATTCCACAGTGCCTGGGCTGACAGCTGCTGGCAAAACTCCAATCATTTGTGTTTTCTACAAACTCAAAACGTAATTTAAAAAGGGAAAAACATGTTATGCGATGCCTGGGTCAGTTACAGTAAATTAAGGCAATCTATGACAGTCATTTGTCATTCGGCTAAACAGCGGAAGTCTGTCCCTTAACAAGGCACCTAATTAGACATAATGAACGGAGGGGGGAGGGGGTTCTGGCCCAATGTTCAGGGGTGAAAACCAGGAGGATACAGTACCAAACAACACCCACCTAGTTCATTCACCAACAACTACAACAGCATTTACACTGGTTCTGATTCAACCCTGAGAAATGGTGGACTACATTTTCACTTGCTGGCTCACACGCTTAACGTCCCAGTGAAGGCAATTCTTTTTAGCCTCCAAGCGTCCATGGAAACTTTTATTGTACTTATCCGTTTATGGAAGCCACGATTTACTTTAATTCTAAAGAGATAAAGGCACAAACGCAGGAATTAAACAGTGATTAGTCTCAAAAAGACTTGGAAAGACATGGATTCAGTCTTGCGCTTTCTAGCATCATTTTACAGACGAGGTGCCGGTGCTGGAACCAGTTTCCACAACAAACCCTCAATTAACTGCTCTCAAACAAAAAGTAATGAAAGACACGGGTCGATGTAAAGAAACAGGGCTGCAGGAAGAGACAACGGAGCCGTCTCCAGATCATCAGAGACAAGGGCTCAGGAACAAAAGGACATTTTATGACCCAATTCTTGATTTACACACGCTGCTCAGATAAATGACTCATTTCTTATATATTTGGATTGGGAACTTATGAGCTCCCACAGCCACAGTGGCACCAGCACAGGGACCTGGTGAGTTGAAGAGCTCCAGCGAGTCTTATGCTGTAAGGAAGAGCTCAGTTCAGAGGAGCGTCTTGAGACAAAACAGTGGTCAGATGTTATCCAACATCCGAACCACCTGCTTGACTTAAAAAAAATTATTAATAATAATAATAATAATAATAATAATACAGATGGTCTGTTCTACTGACTCGTTCCCACATTAACCCTGAAACAACAAGAAGGTCAACTCTTCAAATAGGAGAGTAAAAACTAACATAAAATGGCGAAAGAAGAATTCTGACATCTACTGGATTCTTCTGAGGTTGGTCTGTCCCAGATCCTCTTCAGGAGTGAGCAGGTGGTTTGTCCCCATTCAGGTTCTCTACTTTCACAGGTTGACAGGGGTCATTGGAGCATGAGCTGTTTGAGGTTGTCGTGCAGGATGGTGTCCTTGACGTCCCGGAACACCAGCCTGATGTTCTCCGTGTTGATGGCAGTGGTGAAGTGGTGGTACAGCGGCTTCTGGTTGGCGTCACGCCTCTTGGCCCGGAAGCAATCCACCATGAATGACTGGATATCCGGCAGGCTGTGCTCCGGCCCGGTGTAGTCAGGAAAATAGTCCTTGAGCGGAACACTCTTTACCTTCTCCTCCAGCAGGTCTGTCTTGTTGAGGAAGAGAATGATTGAAACATTGATAAAGACACGATTGTTGACAATCGTCTCAAAGATGTCGAGGGATTCGCGCAGCCGATTAGTTTGCCTGTCCTCCATCAGCACCTGGTGGAGAAGGGGGGATGTAGTTTACAAAGTGGTCAAACTGATTCGAGTGCGACGGGCAGCAGCAGGTTCTCACCTGGTCGTATTCAGAGGAGGAGACGAGGAAGAGGATGGAGGTGACGCAGTCGAAGCACTCGAACCAGCGCCTTCGCTCCGACCGCTGCCCCCCCACGTCTACCATCTTGAAGGGAACATTCTTGATCTCAAAGTCATACTCGTGAATGCCTTTGGTGGGTTTACGGGCCAGCAGGATGTCCTGTTGACTGGGAATGTAATTCTGGTAACGACATGAAAGGTCAAAATCAGCAGAGGTCTATGAAACACAACGCGATCCTTCTTCATATCTCTTACACTGAGTCAGACAGTTGGTTCAACGCACTCACGGTCTGTACAGAGATCAGTCATGAGATTTGAGGAAATGACAGCAAAGTATATAATTACAGGGAAAAGAAAACACACACTAATTTCTACTGGTGCAATTTGTAACTGAATCAAACACAGATTAAACAAATCAATCCTGAATCTTAGGGGTAAAAACCGACTAGAAACAAAAAAAGACTCCACATCTGGGTAAAAATTTCAAATCTATGGAAATACTGATTTAGAGCCTTAATGCATTACAACATTGTGTTGCCAACACAGACCTGAGTGTGTTCCCCATCAGTGGTGGCTGCTCTGGCGGATATTGAATAATAATCTATAAACACTCCCTGCACCAGCTGACAAAGAGCAGAGGCCTTCACAGGTCACCGGTCTGTCACACATTTACACCTACAGGCGATTTACAGCTGCCGGTTGACCCAGTGTGTGCGTCTTTAGACTCATGTAGACGGCTGCATGGGCCCAGAGGCAGCACGCAGTCAGAACCACTACACAAATGCAGTAGTCTGTGAGCAAATCCAACTAATTGTGAGATTTAGGTGAGACACTTGTAGCATCTACTGCGGTAACAGAAGCATCTCTGATAAAAACTGTCAGCACATTTCTGAGCTGATGTTAAGATGCTTAGACCTGCTGCAATATCCACTATAATATGTCCATGTCTGCTCAGAACAATCAGCGCAGGCAGAAACAACTTACCAGCTCGCCAAGCTTATCCAGATTATCCAAGAAATACTTCACCGACTCGCCCTGCAACAGGACACAGGAATTTCTGTTAATGCAGGTTTATTCATGAGACAGTACAGATGGCACGAAGTCCACCTTCACCTTCACCGCTGCCGCTTTTCTATTTTAAAAAGTAAATGCGTGTGGCCGCCTGCAACAGAGTCTGCTGCGCTGTGGAACGGAGGCAGGATGCAAAGTCTTCAGCAGTGCAGCAGTCACGTGTCTTTGATGTACGCTGAAGTGTGGCTAGATCTGTGTGTTGGGGGCGTTTTTTTCTAGGCCATTCTGACGCCTTTCATGCGCAATCCGTGCAAGCCCAGACACGAGGCTGCTCAGACCGAGATGCGCTGCTTTATCTGCGTGTCCTGTGTTCAACAGGAACAAAAACCGATGTAAAAAGCACGGCGGGCCTTCCTCGTCACGACTCCTGTCACCCTGTGCCTCTACGGCAGCAGACGAAGCGTTCGGACGGTTCATTTAAATGTTTTTGCATGAATTAAAAAGCAAACTGACGCCGGAATAACAACATTCAAATCCTACTAGTACTCGTACATTGGGCTGCACCAGTGAGTGACTTAACCCCTGCTGGGATCTACAACACTCACCTTTAAAGCTTAAAGCTTTAAAAAAAACTAACATGACCTGAAAAACCTGTGTGTGTGTGTGTGTGTGTGTGTGTGTGTGTGTGTGTGTGTGTGTGTGTGTGTGTGTGTGTGTGTGTGTGTGCGCACGCATGTGGGATGTGTATACAGGGCTAAGATTACAAAAGGGAGGAGTGAAGTGACACAGTGCTAAAGCACAGCTCGGTTTCTGTGAAGCTAATTTTAAATTAGCCACAATTCTGGCCTTCCCTGAACAGAAGCTCAAATCTGAGTGTTGGTTTTGAAATCGCCAATAACTCAAAAGCAGAACCGAAACAAGAGGAGCAATCAGACTGGGCTCTTCCCGTTTATAATAAAGCATGACGACGCCTGCCGTATCGTGGATGTGCTGTAAAAGCAAAACTGAAACAACGTCAAATAATCAGTCAGTTCGTCATTGCATGGCAGCCGCCTTAGATTCAGCGATTATCATCAATTAAAAGTTATTATTACAGCAATAATGATAAGGATGGTTGATTTTAAAGGCCACGAATCTGGGAAATTAGTGATCACACTAAGAACATCAAGCGTGGTTTGAGCCTTTACATGTGCTTCAGATGGTAATTACACATAGACAGAAGCCACGTGTGGTTAAAGAGCACAATGGAAACACAAGGGAACAAATGAGTCCCCACTCGGATCAGACACAAGAGGCGGCTTCAGCGGTGGAGCCCAGGCAAAGCCGTAAAAAAGCTGCATTGGGGCATTTTCTCCATGTTTAATTACATTTAAATATGGATCTTCTTGTTTTTGTTGCAACGTTTAGACGTGTAAGTTACGTGCAGGTATTTTATTATCACAATCAAACTACACCAACTGTTCACAGGGGTGAAGTCTGATTTCTCACAGAACTGTCATATCTGCCGCAGATTCTGAGGGTGTGGTCCACGCTGCTCTGTCAGTTCCGTTGGATTTGGCTTCGCTGAGTGAACAAAACAAGCAATTTCTGACTTTTTAGATCGGTTTTAGAGCCCTCAGTGTCTGTGGCCGTGTGACTCTATGTCCTTGTGATTGTGCGACACCCTTTCTGTTGGAAAAGGTGCAGAGCCGGGTTCTGTTTGTAAGCAAAGCTGTTTAACTACAGATCAACATTCCTGCTCTGATCACTCTCGTTCCCAGTTCTGTCTCCTGCGGGCTGAGAATGTGAGAGGCCTGAGAACAGCTCAGAAAACTCATTTTTCTTCTTTTGTCTCAGCATTAAAAGCAGCGTCGTGAAGTGTGGCCCCTGTTCTCTGCGCACTGGGCCTTCCTCAAACGCTGGACAATGTATGAAGTTTAACTCATGACCTCAGGGTGAACAAGGCAGCATAATTAGGATGTTTCTAGGAGCACAGAAATGGCCCAGTGACTACAAGGTAAATGTCAGTGTGTTGGAACGTGCACGCCCGGACGTAAGGAAGGGGAGAGATGTAAACAGGAAGCTGATTCAATCACATGTCTGACCATTCGGCCGACAGGGAGACGGAGACAGCGCCAGAGACCAGAATCACAGCTGGAGATCCAGGCACAGAGGGACGGAGGAATGAATTATGTGGAAAACCACTTTCACTTTCTATTTTCAGTGGCCGACCTGCAGGACAAAGCCCAGGGCCGCGGCCGCTCGCCGTCCACCTACCAGCTGAAACTCCCGGCGGCGGTCGTAGGCGTGCTGTATGCCCGAGTCCTCCCACAGCGCTTTGATGGCGGGCAGGTAGCCCAGGAACACGAACGTCTCCAGCTGCCCGTTCACCATCTGGGCCGAGCGCGTGTCGAACGCCATCACCGTGTCCCCGTGCCGCTGGTTGTCCGGGTCGCCCCACGGGATGTGCAGCTTCTCCCGCGCGTCCACCAGCACGCGTATACCTGGGGAGGAAGTGGAGAGATTCCTCACAGAGAGGCCCAGCGGCAGGATGTGGAAACCCAGCGGGTCAGGTGTGAATGGAGGAAGCTTTGATCAAGTGTCCTACAAACCCAGTTAGGAAAAAGCGCACAACTCTGACGACGGTGATTTATCACAGCTATGAGAAAAACTATTTAAAAGTAGGGCTGCAACCAGTACTCTCGTTATAATATTCCTATTATTTGATTTAATGACTCTACTACTTAGAATACTATTCTAGCTCATACTAATAATTAATAATCGTTTAATTATAACACGAACAAAGTGAAGTGTTCTTTCACACGTCTCCACAGAGACACACATCACAGTAGATGACAAAGACGCTGCGGTTGCGTGATGATCAACTGCGTTTCTGGCCGTGAAACGCACATGGGGCGTTTGAGGCACATGGAGAAGGTTCGGACCGATCTGACGCGTCGTGGTAGAACCTGCTGGGGTTCTACACTGCGGACCGGGCTCGGGGGAACCGTGGGCTCAGACGCTCTCCCTGCGGCCGAACAGCAGCGCCGTCGATCGTTACGCAGCCTCCATTAGCTCCATTCCTACGTTCGTTATTGAGAAACCGAACTTTCCCCTGGCTTCGCAAACGCGGCCGCGGCAGAACGGGCGATAAAGGCAGGAACCCGCGGCGCTCGTGCGCCTGGGAGCCGGTTCAGAGCGGGTTGGGGCAGAAAGACGGCTCGCTGGGTGTGCCGACGGCAGATGGAGACTGTTTATGTCCGCTCCCCAGATGTGGAAACTTTCACGTCCATTTTAAGCGCCTTTCTGTCGCCACTCAGCGCTTAAAGGCCCTCGGCGGCCCCCGAGCTCACCTTTGATAACGTTGCTGTAGATGGTGCCTCGGAACTCCTCGCGGGCTCGCTGGTCGAAGTCCTGGCCGTGGATGATCCGCATTTGTTTGAGGAAAGTCGACTTGCCGCTCTCGCCAGCGCCCAGAAGCAGGATCTTCACCAGCCGCTTCACGTACGTTTTCTCGCGGGAGAGGCATCGGTCGATCTCCTTGGACTTTCGGAGCTGCTCCCCTTCGCCGCTGTTGAGCAGGCACACGGGCAGACAAACTTTTAACACGGACCTGGTCGGCAGGAAATCCGCCATGTTCGCACAAACTTCATCGATGCTAATTTGATGCGCGTTCGCGGGGCGCGGGCACGGGACCAAGCCCCTTCCCTAAACCCAGGAAGCAGTTGACGCTAATCTGCTGACTGTTCAGCGTCCGCGCAAAGACGCTCCGCTGCGATTTACCCTCCTCCCACAAACACATCACTCTAAAATATGACTCTTTGTTTACATACCTGAGTGAACTGCAGCTCAAACAACAGTTAGGAGCCTACACAGATATCCACAATGGCCACGCATTCTTATATTAACAACTAGAGCTGGAGTTAGTCTTTAGTTGTGATTAAACAAGGCCTAAATTGAAAAATGTCCATATATTTAGTTTAATGTGGGAATAAACTGGGCCGCGCTCTAGCGATACTACAGCTCCCCCTGCTGGTTCTGATTGGCAGTTAGAAAAGACCGCGCTCTGATTTGATTGGCTAAATCGGCTCTTGCTTTTACTTATGCTGCCTTTAATGGCCGTCGGACGTCTGAATGTATTCATTCGGTAAATTTAATCTGCAAGACTAAATAAAAAACTAACTCGTCAAAACCTAGATTTCCTGTGAACATACGCGAAGAAATAATAATCAAAAAACAGTTGTGGAAAGCATAATATTATTGTTTATTATTGATACTCATTATTATTTGGTCAAATATTTCCAATTTTGTTTACAAAGTTATAAAATTGATTGATTTCGTAAATGTGTAAATTCGATTTACATCTATATGTATAATAATATTGCCATAAAACAAATGTACTTATGGCCACTCCAATGCGAAAGAAGACGTTGTAGCTGTATATTTTCAATATGAAATGGAGATTGTGATGAGCACGTGAAGGCAGCACCGGCATCGACCATTGCGCTTCATTGAGCGTCCCTTTCATTGAGCATCCCCACACGACACGGCGCACGGACGACGGCGCATTCACTGGCGAGAGGGAGTGAAGAGCAGCAGACATGACGATTAGAAACACTCTGCTGGACCACGGACAGAGATTCCGCCCGCGCATGGCTTGTCTCAAAAAGGTAGGACTGTGTTTGCCGTCAGACGGAGGTTTAAGCCTCGCTGCAGACGCACCTACAGACGGATCATTCACTCACTTATAGTTGATGATAACAGACATTTTCTCCAGTCCTTGGTTTGACTGTAGAGGTTTGCTGCATTTTAATGCAGATGAAGCTCTTATAAAGTCCACTTTTCTAAAACAGTTAGTAATAATCACACATATTCCCACAGGACATGTTGTAATCGAGCTGCTTTCTATCAACAACTGTGGGGCAGTATTTTGTTGCAACCTTTTCACCGTGATAAGGTCACTCAGATTAATAAGCATTACGCCTGGATCAGTATCAGCGCTTCCATTCCAGGTAATCCAGACCCTGTGCACATGTGAGGGAGCGCCGTTCACCATCTCACCCGGCTCATCCATTCATCTCAGGAGCTGCGCTCGGGCGTGCTCCAACTTTGTGGATGTCTCGCTCCGAGGCCAGCGATCGCTGGGACCTCGTTTCCAGGAGAACTTCACGTTTCGCCCGATGAAAGCCCACTTTAGTCCGGCTCAGCCTCGAGCTACAGCCTCTCTGCCGTGACTTCAAAGCACGAAGCCACTTCAAACAGGCCGGAGTCATGAGCACACGCTGGCTCTGCACACACACACACACACACACACACACACACACACACACACACACACACACACACACACACGCATGCACGCACACACACACACACACACACACACACACACACACACACACACACACACACACACACACACACACACACACACACACACGCATGCACGCACACACACACACACACACACACGCACGCACGCACGCCTGACCTGTGGGATACGGTTAGAAACCTGTGTGGACCGTCCCACACAAACACAAGCCACGAGATCAGGCTCTGTGACAAACCCAGATGTTTTAATGCAGCGTCGATGTTCATTGTCAAGTCCCAAGCGATGAATGCTGACTAAGCAGCCGCTAAGTCCCAACAATTAGTCGGTATTTGCCTGTTTCCATCACAGGATCAGTGTTTACGTCGATCAGGGAACATCGCACCTGCTTGTTAGACACAACTCAGTTTCACTGCCTTAAAGCCGTTGGCATGGTGACTTCTGCACCCCATCACCGGTTGTCGTGGTAACCGCTTGCCGCCCCTTGTCATGTTTGATTGCAGGCGGAGAAGGTGTTGCTGGAGATGCAGGACCCCAAAACGGGAGTGAAGTCCCAGATTCAGAGGCTGGTGATCACGACGATCCCACACGCTCTCACCGGTAACGAGGACACACACTCACACGATGCATGGTCTCACAGGAGGATACCAGAGCGCTGGGCTCCGAGTCGAGAGCAGATTCTTATCTCCATGACAACCCCTGTGGTCTGAGAGTCTGGGGGGGGGTAGGAGGCGGAGGAGGAGGAGGAGGACAGTGTTCGAGTGGAAGAGACTGAGGAGGCGGTGGAGGAGAGAGAAGGGGAACCCAGAGATCTACGTCATCGAGGGCTGAATGAGACACACACACACACACACACACACACACACACACCCCTCCTCCCTCTTTCCTTCCGTAGGGGCTCAGATTGAATCCACCCAGTGTGTATTGTTGTTCGGACACACACACACACACACACACTCTTTACTGCCGTCAGAGCCGCTTATGTAACAGGTTTTCTCCTCTGCAGGTGAAGATATAATTGCATGGTTGGCAGAAAGATTCCACGTGGACGCACAAGGTGAGGCGCGTGCATCGCGTGCAGGCGCTCAGAGCGACGCTCCATGAGCAGCGCCTGAACGTTCCGTCTGTGTGTTCCATCAGAAGCCAGACATTTGGGCTCCACCCTGGTGGCGCTCGGCTACATCTACCCGCTGCAGCACCACAAACGGCTGATCGTCAAAGCCGACGCGTCGCTCTATCGCTTCCAGGTCAGACTGACAGGAAGCTGAGAACCCGACGCAGCGGCAGCGCCTGACGACTCTGACCTTCTCTGTCCCCCTCCAGACGCCGTACTTCTGGCCCACGCAGCAGTGGCCCGTGGAGGACACCGACTACGGTAAGCGTGACCGCGCTCGCTCCCACCTCACGCACACGCGCCCTGACTCTCCTTCTGTCCATGAAGCCATCTACCTCGCCAAGAGGAACATACGCAAGAAAGGCATGCTGGAGCTGCACGAGCAGGTGAGAGGAGGGGGGAGGCGGAGCGGAGGGGGAGGCGGAGGCGCGTCTGCTGAGCTGTGCTTCCACCCCCAGGAGCAGTACAGCCATCTTCACAAGTGGATGAACCACAAGTGGGACTTCATAGTGATGCAGGCCAAGGAGCAGTACAGGTCGGTGCCGCACAAGCACAACTCGCTCCACGTTAACGTCACCGTGGCGACGCTCTGAACCTGTGTCTCACTTCAGGGCTGCAAAGGAGAGGAAGAAACCGGACCGCGTGGTGTTTGACTGCCAGGAGAGGGCGTACTGGGTGGTTCACAGGCCCCCGGTGAGACGCACACGCATGCGTGTACGCACACACACACGCATGCACGCATGCATGTACGCACACACATGCATGTACGCACACTCACACACACACACACACACACACATGCATGAACGCAAATTCACCCAAACACGCATGTATGCACACAGACAAACACCTACACACATG
Source organism: Betta splendens (assembly GCF_900634795.4). NCBI lineage: Eukaryota > Metazoa > Chordata > Actinopteri > Anabantiformes > Osphronemidae > Betta > Betta splendens. Next base: position 14,972,443 of record NC_040898.2, on the reverse strand, counting down.
CATGTACGCACACACACACATGCATGTACGCACACACACACACACATGCATGCATGTACGCACGCACACACACACACATGCATGTATGCACACACACACACATGCATCATGTACGCACGCACACACACACATGCATGTACGCACGCACGCACACATACACGCATGTACGCACACATGCACACACACACACACACACACACACACACACACACACACACACACACACACACACACACACACACACACACAGATAGTGATCACAGGATGTAGCTGTTGTGATAACGGTATGAGAATGCGCGTCCCGCCCGTCTCTGCTTCTCAGGGCGTCTCATTATCTCCACCCATGATGCCTCATTACTGGTTCACGTCCAGTCAGAGCAAAAGGGCACGAGTGATTAATATTTGACACGGTGAAGCAGCGTCAGCAGCAGTCGCACCTGGTGCTGGAGGCTCTGAGACCTCTGGGTTCCGTCATGACCCGGTCCAGCCGTGTCCCTGTCTGCTCCAGTAAAAGGAGGAACGCTCCGTTTAAAAGACCACACTTTAATCGTGTTCAGTCTCACATAGACGTTGACATCATTTACATACAAGCACATGTTTCAGTGCAGATGAGTTAAACACACATAACGAGCATCTGCTCTAATTAACGAGCGCTCTGGTAAACACTGTCTGTGCAGCCAGGGACGGTGAGCGCCATGGACTACGGACTGAACCGACGGGTGGACCCCGGCGCCGACGAGGTAACAGGTGAGTGCTGGTCGGACCCAGTGAGCGGTGCTGAGTGTTTACCTGAGTCAATACTAAAGTCTCGTCTCGTCTCCTTTCCTCCTCTTGCTTCCTTTCCTCCTCTTGTCTCCTCTTGTCTCCTTTCTTCCTCTCGTCTCCTCTCATCTCCTTTCCTCCTCTCATCGCTTTTCCTCCATTAGCCTCCTTTCCTCCTCTTGTCTCCTTTCCCCCTCTCGTCTCCTTCCGTCTCCTTTCCTCCTTTTGCCTCCTTTCCTCCTCTTGTCTCCTTTCGTCTCCTTTCCCCCTCTAGTCTCCTCTGGTCTCCTTTCCTCCTCTCGTCTCCTTTCCTCCTCTCGTCTCCTTTCCCCCTCTCGTCTCCTCTCGTCTCCTTTCCTCCTCTCGCCTCCTTTCCTCCTCTTGTCTCCTTTCGTCTCCTTTCCCCCTCTAGTCTCCTTTCGTCTCCTTTCGCCCTCTAGTCTTCTTTCGTCTCCTTTCGCCCTCTAGTCTCCTCTGGTCTCCTTTCCCCCGCTCGTCTCCTCTCACCTCCTTTCCTCCTCTAGCCTCCTTTCCTCCTCTTGTCTCCTTTCCTGCTCTCATGTCCTTTTTCCTCTCGTCTCCTTTCCTCCCCTCCCCCCCTCTCGTCTCCTCTCGCCTCCTTTCCTCCTCTCGTCTCCTTTCCCCCTCCCGTCTCCTCTCGCCTCCTTTCCTCCTCTCGTCTCCTTTCCTCCTCTCCTCTCTCCTACAGGCTGCTTTTGTCTGGTTAACCACACTAACACGCTCACAGCCCAGGACTCCACCTGCATCACGTTCCTTCTAAGCGTCATGAGTCACACTGTGCCCAGATAAGCTGCTGTTATCCAACGGCCTGCACGCAATAAAGAGTGATGTCACTCATCGTTGTATGTGTGTAACTCTGTGTTTTCTGCCTCAGGTGACAACTCCCGACTTCTTTGAGAGAATTGTGAGTGTTTCCTGCTCTTTGCTCCAGAGCAGCCGCTGCAGCAGGACGCTAACGTCTCCTCTGCTTCCTGCAGATGATCTTCACGCAGCAGTCGATCATGAGGCCCAGAGTCAAGTCGTCCGTGTCCATCGGCGCGTAAGGCTCCTCCTTCCCCCCACCTCCTCCTTTCTCCCCCCTCCTCCGTCCTCCCACCTCCTCCTTCCTCCCACCTCCTCCTACCTCCCAGCTCCTCCTACCTCCCACGCAGTCCTCCCCCTCGCCCCTCTCCTCCTTCCTCACCCCCGTCCTCCTTCCCCCCCCTCCTCCTCCTTCCCTCCACCACCTCCCTCGTACTACCATCCCCGCCTTCCTCCTTCCCCCCTCCCTGCCTGTCCACCCCCTCCTCCTTCCCCCCACCTCCTCCTTCCCCCCCTGTCCTTTTCTCCACCGCCTCCGTTCCTCGGCCTCCTCCTCCTTCCCACCTCCTCCTTCCCCCCCCTCCTTCCTCCCGCCTCCTCCTACACCTCCCCCCTCCTCCTTCCCCCTCCTCCTTCCTACTACCTCCTCCTTCCTCCCACCACCTCCTTCCTCCCACCTCCTTCCTCCCTACCCACCATCCTTCCTCCCCCTCGCCGCTCTCCCATCCTTCACCTCCCACAGTCCCTCCTTCCCCCCATCCTCCTTTACCCCCCCCGTCCCCCTTCTCTGTCCCACCTCCTCCTATCCCCCTCCCCCTCTTCCTCCAACGTACCCTCCCCCCTCCTCGCTCTGCACCATCCTCTCCCACCATTCCTCGTCCACTCCGCACCACCATCGCCTTCCCCTTCCCTTCCCCTCATCCTCCTTCTCCCCCTCTCACCTCCCACTCCTCCCCCCTCCTCCTTCCCTCCCACCTCTCCCACCTCTCTTCCTCCACTCAAGCCTTCTAAGTCCCCTCCTCCTTCCCACCCCCCCCCTTCTCCTTCTCCCGTCCTCCTCCCCCCCTCCTCCTCGACTCCTCCACCATCTCCCACTCCTCCTTCTGCCCCTGCCTACCCCTCTCTGCCTAGCCCTCCCCCTCCTCCTCCGCCCCTTCCTCCTTCCCACCGACGCCCTCTCCAGGCTCCTCTCCTCTCCCTCCTTCCCACCTCCTGGAGCCTCCCATTCCTTCCCGCCTCCTCTACTCACACCGCCAAGTCCCCCGCCTCCTCCTTCCCCACTCGCTCCTTCCCCCTCTCTCCTCCGCAACTTTGGAACCACCTTGCCCACCTCCTTTGCTCCTCTCCTCTTCCTCCCGACCTCCTCCTTCCTCCTCTCCCCCCCCTGCTTCCCAGATCCTGCCCTAACCTCGCCCCTCCCACCTCTTCACTCCCACCCATCCTCCTCCCCCCACTCACTCCTGCCCTCTCCTTCCGCCCACCTGGTCCTGTTCCTTACCCCAGGTCCTCCCTCCCGTCCCACTCATCCTGCTTCCCCCCGTCCTCCTTTCCTACTCCCACCGATTACCTTCCCATCCCACGTCCCCCTTGCCTGTCCCCCACCTAGATCTTGCCTGCGCCCGTCCTCTTCCACCCCTGCCTTCTCTCCCACCTCCTCCTACCTCCCACCTCCTCCTTCCCCCCTCCTCCTTCCTCCCACCTCCTCCTACCTCCCACCTCCTCCTTCCTCCCTCCTCCTTCCTCCCACCACCTCCTTCCTCCCACCTCCTCTTCCTCCCCCGTGCTTCTCCACTCTCTACTACTCCCGACCCGTCCTCCTCTTCCCTCCCTCACCCCTCCTCCCCTCTCTTCCCCCCTCCTCCTTCCTCCCACCTCTCCCTCTCCACCACTCCTCCTCCACCATCCTCCCACCTCTCACCTCCTACTCCCCCTCTCCTTCCCCCTCCCCCCTCCTCCTTCCCCCCACCTCCCCTCTCCGCCCCTCCTCCTTCCCTCACCTCCTCTCCCCCCTTACCCTCACTCCTCTTCCTCCCCCTCTCTACCTCCATCTCCTCCTCCACCTCCTTACCTACCTCCCCTCTCCACTCTTCACCTCCTCCTCTCCTCTTACCTCCACTCCTCCTCCTCCCCCCCGTCTCCTTCCTCCTTCCTCCCAACCCTTCTCTTCACCACCTCTCCATGGCCCTCCGTCCTTTCCCCTCACCTTCCCTTCCTCCCTCCCCCTTCCTCCCCCCATCCTCCACCATCGCTCCCGCCTCCCTCCTTCCCGCCCTCCCTTCTCTTTCCTACGTTCCTCCCCGCACTGACCCTCCACCCCGTCCACCCCCTCCCTCCTTCCTCCCTCTCCTTCCTAACTACCACCCTATTCCGTCCTCCCCCTCCTCCTCCTCCCACCCTTCTTCCTCCCCCCCTCCTCTTAACCTCTACCCTCCCCCCCGTCCTCCTTCTTCCCACCCTCCTACCTCCACCTTCGTCTCCTTTTCCCCGCCTCCTCCTCCTTCCCCCCTCCTCCTTCCTCCCACCTCCTCCTTCCCCCCTCCTCCTTCCTCCCCCCACCTCCTTCCTCCCACCTCCTTCCTCCCACCTCCTTCGGTGTAAGCCGGGCCCCCTCCTCCTTCCTCTCCACCATCCTCCTTCCGCCCCGTCCTCCTTCCTCCCACCATAGCATCCATCCTTCCCCCCCTCCTCCTTCCTCCCACCACCTCCTTCCTCCCACCTCCTTCCTCCCACCTTCTCTTACCTCCCACCTCCTCCTTCCTCCCACCTCCTCTTACCTCCCACCTCCTCCTTCCTCCCACCTTCTCTTACCTCCCAACCCCTGCTCCTTCCTCCCACCTCCTTCCTCCCACCTCCCCTCCTTCCTCCCACCTCCTCTTACCTCCCACCTCCCTCCCCCCTCCTCCCAGCTCCTCCTTCCTCCCACCTGCTCCTTCCTCCCACCTCCTCCTCTCCTCCCACCTCCTCCTCTCCTCCTGTCACAGCTGTTTTTCTTGCAGACTGGTCAAACACTGCGCCATCTACCACGGACACGACCCCTTCCTTTCCAAGTGTCTTCCCAGCAACCCCTGGCTCACCGACGACGTGACGTCGTGGAACCTGAACATGCCCAAGTGAGTCAGAACCAGCACCTAGAATCAGCCGCTGTTGTCGCCCGCTCATCACCGTTGTCTGTGTGCGACAGTGTGGAGACGCCCACTAAAATGCGCGTGGAGAGGTGGACGTTCAGCTTCGGGGAGCTGCTGTCGGACCCTCGAGGGAGAGACGATTTCAGGCTCTTCCTGAGGAAAGAATTCAGCGGTACCGAAGCGAATCCGAGGATTCTGATTCTGATTGTGATTGTGAGTGGAGCAGGGAGGTGAAACATGAGGACGTTGTGTTTCAGGCGAGAACCTGGCTTTCTGGGAGGCCTGCGAGGACCTGAAGTGGGGAGCGGCTGCAACCATGAGGGAGAAAGCGGAGCAGATCTACAAGTAGTGTCCTCCCCTCGTTAGCGCTCCCCCGCTCGCAGCAGCGTGACTGACAGCTCCTTGTGCTCCGCTCCCAGGACGTTCCTGGCGAGAGGCGCCCCACGCTGGATCAACATCGATGGGAAGACCATGGAAATCACCGTGAACGGCCTGAAACACCCGCACAGATACGTCCTGGACGCGGCGCAGACGCACATCTACATGCTGATGAAGAAGGTCAGTGAACGCACCACAGCGGCCGGACAGTAACTCCCAGCAGCCCCGGCTCTGACGCGCGTGTCCTGCAGGACTCCTACGGACGCTACCTGAAGTCCCCGGTGTTCAAGGAGACGCTGAGGAAGGCGGCGTGTCCTGAGGAGCACAAGTTCACGTGAGACGCAGCTTTTTTACAGCGTTTAATCACGGCCAAAGGAAAAGAAGCCCCAAAGGAGAGCAGTGACATTGGACGTGGTGATATTAGAGCCCTGCACCGTCCTGTAACTACCACATCCATCACGCTCCAAAACTTAATTTTCACCTTGTCCTCTCTCGCCCTCCTCTCTCTCCCTCCTCCATCCACATAATGAATCCACATATTTGTGGTCCTAGTGACGCCCAGTTGGAGCACAACGCCAGGAACAGACGGCCCAGTCTCAGCCCCATCATCCTCCGGCAGCAGGAGCAGGAGCAGAGGGCCCGGACGGCAGCGAGCGCCCCCGTGGACATAACGCAGGTCATGAGCCGACTCAGCAGGCGGAGCAAGGACGCGGAGCCCCGTCCTGCTGCTCAGGGAGTCAGGGGAACATGAGACCTCCTCGTCTGCTGCTTCCACACAGCTCTATTAGTACAAGTCTATTTATTGTAGTTCACCTCAGTTTGGTGACGAATCGATCTAGAACAGAAACGCTGAATCATTTTGTCACGTGTTTAACATGTTGGAAAAATGTAAAATCCAGTTCTTTCTTGCATTGTGACATCGTGTGTGTCCATCGTCATCTGTTCTGTTCCCATGAGCCAATAAAACCATCGTGTTTGAGTCCAGTCGTTCGCTGTCGTCTCTTTGATTTCGTCACCATCTGTGTGTGTTTGGCCTCTCTCGCCTCCCTCTCACTCGTCTCTTGACCTTTGACCTCACAGCTGTGCCGCTTCACCACGCCTGTCCCGCACCTGGCCGTGTACTCGGGCGTGGCCGAGCCGCCCGGCCCCGCCCCCGGCCCCGCCCCCGGCCACGCCCACGCCTCGCCCTCGCTGCCCTTCCTGGCCCACAGCCCCGTGTGCCCGTCGCCCATCAGCGTGGCGCTGGACAGCACCTCGGCCTCCGGCGACGGGAACCCGGAGGCGCGGGCGCCGGCGGCCGGGCCCGCGCCCCGGTCCCGCGTGGCGCTGTCTCTGCGCCGGCTGCTGAGGAGGAGCTGCGCGCCCTCCGCCATGTTCGCCAGCCTGTCGCCCAAATGCCAGTCGGCCGGCGGGACGAGCAGCCGCGTCCAGCGCGTGGGGCCGGAGCAGCCGGGCCAGGCTCCTCCCAGACGGACCGGCAAGTGAGTGGGAGCCGCAGCCGCGCACGTGCACGGGCGCAGGGCGCAGGGCGCAGAGCGCAGAGCCTCAACCTGTCCTGTGCAGTTTCTTCCAGATTAAAGTGGACATCCCCCCCGAGTGCCGCATCTACCCCATCGAGTCTGAGGACGAGGACGAGGAGGCCAGGGCCGCTTCCCGAGGGGTCGGCGCCAAAGAGATCATCTGCCCCTGGGAGAGTCTGACGCCGCACAACGGCGCCAGCTAACGGGCTGCCGCCTGTTAACGCGGCCTTGAACCTGTGTGTGAGCAGGCTGGAAGCAGGTCGGACGTCTCACACAGGACTTTTCATGCTCTCCACCGGAAACAGACACATCCAGCCGGGACTGGTGGTTTCCTGCCTGCTGACGGACGCCTTATCGCCGCCCGCCGTCGCCGGGAGCCTCCTGGAACCCGCAGGTCCGCTTCACTGGCGCTGGTGGACTTTCACATCCCGATCTGTAGCCCTCACGCTCCAACCTCAGCCTGCGTCTTGATTGTAGCTCAGCAGCAGCCTTATCGGAGGCGTCTCTACCAGTGTCTGATGCAGCGCCGCACAACTGAAAATGCAAATGGAGAAGGTAGAATGTAGATCATATCGTCTGTGCTCAGAGTCTGTCTGCGCACGTGTCCAGTGAACAAGCGGCAGGCGTGTTCTGGTTCTGCCCCGTAGACGTAGATGCCTCGTTGCTAGTTTTTTACCTCATTCCAGGTGAGACGGAAGCACAGCTGGCGGCAGCTCTGTCGTTTCGTCTCCGTGCAGCCGTCGTAGAGCGTGAACAGACATTAAATGTCAGAATGTATAATCTCTGTCACGTTTACAGATGCAAGAATGTGAAATAGGTGAAGTGAACATTCCATGGCTTGTGTCAAGTGCCTCAATAAATAATCTGACGTGTCCTTCTTTTCAGTGTTTGTGTAGTAACACAGGTCGTCCGTCACCTGCGCCACGGAGCCACTAGATGGCGCTAAAGCAGCAGCATTGAGGAGCGATCGGCTCCGTCCACAGACTCAGACCTGAGCACGGAGGAGCGTTCGCTCATTAGTGTTTTGCCTCATTAGTTTGATCCGATCTTGATTTCTCGGTGCAGAGGCGACACTCGCACCGCGTTTGACCTCTCTGCCACCAGATCACAGGCTGCTCTGCAGAACCGCACCGCCGCCGCGGAGCCGAGGCCGGGGCCCAGCTTTGATGAGGACGGAACCATCTGATCGGCCACACAGGGACGTTCACACCCGGTCCAGCTCCACGTCAGCAGGAAATATATGCCACAACATACTTAACATTCGTTTGAGCTGTGCATACATTACAATATATTTGTTTGGAAGCATTATTTAGTTCATCATATAATCACCTTTAGCTGCAATTATTGCAGTCATTTGCATTTAAAGTAAGAAACCGGAGCCTAAAGCTTTAAGAACGTCTTCTTTTATCTCATAAAAGACAAAAGTCTGTATTTATGCTCCTGTTTGAACCAACATGAGATGATCAGCACTGCTCTCTGCTCAGATGATGAATGCGGAGCCTGCACTAACATGTAAACATTTGTCTCCATCCGTCTGATTGGAGACAAACATGTTGAGGCCACTTTGTCTTTGCACGACTTGATTAGGAAACACACACACACACACACACACACACGCACACACACACACACACACACACACACACACACACACACACACATACACACACACACACACACACACACACACACACACACACACACACACACACACACACACGCGTGCGCGTGTGACCTCGCTGTGACATGATGAACGACCAAATCAGCAGCGTAATGAAACTCCACACATCCTGCGGCTTCGCTGTGGACGCGGCGTCCGGCGCCTCCATCAGACTCAGGTGACCTGAGCGTCGCGGGTCCGACAGGAGCACATAGTTACCGGTGACCCGCACCCTGTGGAACAGAATGAGGAGAGAGAGTGAGCGTGAGCTCCGTTCAGGACCTGCGCGTGTTAACCTCAGCTTCCTCCCGACCCGCCGCCACTAACCGGGTCAGCGCCGTGGCAGCGAGCTCTCTAGTTTAACACATTAAAGGGAGTTCATCGTCTTCACTGTAAACCTCCTGTTGCTGTGAGTCGGCTCTATGTGAATAAACTGACGTAACATCATTGGCAGTAGTTTTTTATGAAGCATGGACACAGTTTGTGCTCCATGTTTAACCCTTTACCCGCTGATCTGCCATTGGAGGACGCTGTCGCTGCTGCTGTGACGTCACCAGACGCCCTGAAAGCTTCCGCCGGCTGGACTTTACAGCACAGCGTAGGGGAAGAGTCTCATCAGGACCTGCTTCTGTCACGCATCACATACGTGCACAGACATGCGATAAAGTCACAGATGCAGATTGCATGATTACATTATGCAGACGCATGAATGCATCTGTCTCATGAGAAATTAATAGCGACTTGCTTGGAAACGTCTGAAGCAGATGCACAGAGGCCCGGTTTATTTATGGATCTGACGCCTCACGTTGTTCTGCTCTCAAGTTATTTTTGCTTTCAAAGTGTCTTTAGACGAAGGAGGAGGAGGAGGAAGGACGGAGATGAAGATGCGGACGGACAGAACTGCTGGAGAGGTGAGCGGGCCGCGAGCCAACGAGGACCGGTGGCACCGAGGACTCGGTACTTTAACCCGGGGTAAAAGGTTCCACTGGCGGCACGTGGCTGTGATCAGAAAGTTGCTCTGGATGGTAAAAATATCTCATGTGCTCGTGTCCTGACGGCTGCTCCCTAATGTGAAGTGATGGGGGTTTATTTCCTCTCTCTCCTCCACCTCGCTCGCTCGCTCGCTCTTCTCTGCAGACATTAGTCCAATATCCAGAGTGATGATTGTCTGTTTAAACATCTGTCCACAATCAGACAGTGGGACTATCGGCTTTAATCTAACTACCAAAGATATGGAATTAATTTACAACTATCAATATTTACAGTCCACAGCGTTCGAGGTTTCAGTGGATTCTGACTGATAAATGTAATGTTTGCGCATGTTCAGGGTCCGACGTCTGCAGACGCTGCTCGTTCTGGAGACGTTGAACATGTTGATGTTGGACACATGTTGAAGGTGCTTGGACAGTGGAAAGCGCTGCAGGAGGGTGGAGAGCACAACGCATGCATGACAGATCTGACAGACGTTGAGTCCACACAGATGCTGCAACGGTGCCCGGAAGGTTGCAGCACTGAGAGAAGATCAGGCTGCGTCCTGAGGCCTCGAGTCCCTGCTGCAGCGTCAGAGCGCTGCCTCCGGGCGCCACAACAAGAGCCCCGTTCAGCAGACGCCTGAACGCCTGGAGAATGCCTGGAAAACGCCTGGAAAACACCTGGAGAATGCCTGGAGAACACCTGGAGAACACCTGGAGGATGCCTGGAGAAAGCCTGGAGAACGCCTGGAGAACACCTGGAGAACACCTGGACAATGCCTGGAGAACGCCTGGAGAACACCTGGAGAACACCTGGACAATGCCTGGAGAACACCTGGAAAACACCTGGAGGATGCCTGGAGAACGCCTGGAGAACGCCTGGAGAACACCTGGAGAACACCTGGACAATGCCTGGAGAACACCTGGAAAACACCTGGAGGATGCCTGGAGAACACCTGGAGCACACATGAAAAACACACGAAGAAAACCTGGAGAAAACATAAGGAACACACGAAGAACACCTGGAGAACACCTGGAGAACACCCGGAGAACACCTGAACGCCTGGAGAACGCCTGGAAAACGCCTGGAAAACACCTGGAGAATGCCTGGAGAACGCCTGGAAAACACCTGGAGAATGCCTGGAGAATGCCTGGAAAACACCTTGAGAACACCTGGAGAAGAGCTGGAGAATGCCTGGAGAACACCTGGAGGACGCCTGGAGAACACATGAAGAACACCTAGAGAATGCCTGGAGAACAACTGGAGGACGCCTAGAAAAGACCTGGAGAATGCCTGGAGAACATCTGGAGGACGCCTGGAAAACACATGAAGAACACCTAAAGAATGCCTGAAGAACACTTGGAGAATGTCTGGAGAACACCTGGAGAACGCCTGGAGAACACCTAAAGAACACCTGGACAATGCCTGGAGAACACCTGGAAAACACCTGGAGGATGCCTGGAGAACACCTGGAGCACACATGAAGAACACCTGAAGAACACATGAAAAACACACGAAGAAAACCTAGAGAAAACATAAGGAACACACAAAGAACACACGAAGAACGCCTGGAGAACACATGGAGAACACATGGAGAACACCTGAACACCTGGAGAACACCTGGAGAACACCTGAACACCTGGAGAACACCTGGAGAACACCTGGAGAACACCTGGAGAGCGCCTGAACGCCTGGAGAATGCCTGGAAAACGCCTGGAAAACGCCTGGAAAACACCTGGAGAATGCCTGGAGAACACCTGGAGAACACCTGGAGAATGTCTGGAGAACACCTGGAAAACACCTGGAGGATGCCTGGAGAACGCCTGGAGAACGCCTGGAGAACACCTGGACAATGCCTGGAGAACACCTGGAAAACACCTGGAGGATGCCTGGAGAACACCTGGAGCACACATGAAAAACACACGAAGAAAACCTGGAGAAAACATAAGGAACACACGAAGAACACCTGGAGAACACCTGGAGAACACCCGGAGAACACCTGAACGCCTGGAGAACGCCTGGAAAACGCCTGGAAAACACCTGGAGAATGCCTGGAGAACGCCTGGAAAACACCTGGAGAATGCCTGGAGAATGCCTGGAAAACACCTTGAGAACACCTGGAGAAGAGCTGGAGAATGCCTGGAGAACACCTGGAGGACGCCTGGAGAACACATGAAGAACACCTAGAGAATGCCTGGAGAACAACTGGAGGACGCCTAGAAAAGACCTGGAGAATGCCTGGAGAACACCTGGAGGACGCCTGGAAAACACATGAAGAACACCTAAAGAATGCCTGAAGAACACTTGGAGAATGTCTGGAGAACACCTGGAGAACGCCTGGAGAACACCTAAAGAACACCTGGACAATGCCTGGAGAACACCTGGAAAACACCTGGAGGATGCCTGGAGAACACCTGGAGCACACATGAAGAACACCTGAAGAACACATGAAAAACACACGAAGAAAACCTAGAGAAAACATAAGGAACACACAAAGAACACACGAAGAACGCCTGGAGAACACATGGAGAACACATGGAGAACACCTGAACACCTGGAGAACACCTGGAGAACACCTGAACACCTGGAGAACACCTGGAGAACACCTGGAGAACACCTGGAGAGCGCCTGAACGCCTGGAGAATGCCTGGAAAACGCCTGGAAAACGCCTGGAAAACACCTGGAGAATGCCTGGAGAACACCTGGAGAACACCTGGAGAATGTCTGGAGAACACCTGGAAAACACCTGGAGGATGCCTGGAGAACGCCTGGAGAACGCCTGGAGAACACCTGGACAATGCCTGGAGAACACCTGGAAAACACCTGGAGGATGCCTGGAGAACACCTGGAGCACACATGAAAAACACACAAAGAAAACCTGGAGAAAACATAAGGAACACACGAAGAACACCTGGAGAGCACCTGGAGAACACCTGAACACCTGGAGAATGCCTGGAAAACGCCTGGAAAACACCTGGAGAATGCCTGGAGAACGCCTGGAAAACGCCTGGAAAACACCTGGAGAATGCCTGGAGAATGCCTGGAAAACACCTTGAGAACACCTGGAGAAGAGCTGGAGAATGCCTGGAGAACACCCGGAGGACGCCTGGAGAACACATGAAGAACACCTAGAGAATGCCTGGAGAACAACTGGAGGACGCCTAGAAAAGACCTGGAGAATGCCTGGAGAACACCTGGAGGACGCCTGGAGAACACATGAAGAACACCTAGAGAATGCCTGGAGAACAACTGGAGGACGCCTAGAAAAGACCTGGAGAATGCCTGGAGAACACCTGGAGGACGCCTGGAAAACACATGAAGAACACCTAAAGAATGCCTGAAGAACACTTGGAGAATGTCTGGAGAACACCTGGAGAACGCCTGGAGAACACCTAAAGAACACCTGGACAATGCCTGGAGAACACCTGGAAAACACCTGGAGGATGCCTGGAGAACACCTGGAGCACACATGAAGAACACCTGAAGAACACATGAAAAACACACGAAGAAAACCTAGAGAAAACATAAGGAACACACAAAGAACACACGAAGAACGCCTGGAGAACACCTGGAGAACACCTGGAGAACACCTGAACACCAGGAGAACACCTGGAGAACACCTGGAGAGCGCCTGGAGGAACGCTGCGGCCCAGAGCTTCCATCCCAGGTGTTGCATACATAAATGAGATAATGACTCCCATAAAACATGAGGCTCAGCTGGTTTGACTTCTAAACGTGAATCGTTGTGAAGCAGGTTCTGCTTAAACACAAACAGGATGAATGTTTGGGTGTTCATTGAAGTAACTGCGCATGTGCAGATGTTTGTGACAGGATCCGGCTCGTCACGGATGGAAACTTTTAGTTCACCTGTGAACGCGTCTAACGCCGTCCAGCTGTTGGGGAGACGCTCACGCATCTGTCCGTTCATCAGCGCGTGGCTGCTACACATTCAGATCCCACGCGGCGCCTCAGTCACGCGCCTCACACCTCAAACGCTCTATTTTAACGCTCGTCTGTATTTATAGCGCCGTTAAAAGGCCTGTCTCCTGACGGGCTTTTATTAGGAGTGATGCTAACCTGCGCGCGCCGGCAGCCTGTCCGACCCCGCGGGGGGTGGGGGGGCTGTTTGTTTCTGCTGTCAGCGCTGAGCAGCAGCTTTACTCACACACTGTACGCGTGTCGACACGATTCCAGTCGGCGCTGCCTGAGAACGCGTGTTTGCGGCGCGCGTGCGGTGAGACTCGTGATGGATTGATGCGCTTTTCAGGTTTCAGCGCTTTGATCCATGAATGAGACTCAGGATGAGACGTCTCCCGTGTCTTTGCTCCTGCTTGACTGCACGTGCACCTAAAGGTCTGTGGGCTTGTGTTCCGGTATTTACTTCATTTCCTGTTTGCTTTAATCACTGACAACCTGCTGGACTCCACTTTAAGCTTCATTCCTTCAATTATTATTTGATTAAATTCTCATCTGTCAAACCGAGAAACCGTGAACCAGAGACGCGTCTGGACCCACGTTTCACATGTCTGTGAAAACGTGTGAATTAATTATTGCATCTATGTTCAGTGTGTCAGCTTGAACAAATAAAACAAACACATTCCTTGTGTTTTCTCACAGATGCGAAGATAACAATAAATTACGTCAGACAGCAAAATGTTGCTTTGAGCCGCAGTCACGCAAACTTTGTGTTAAACCTTTGGCTTTGAGCCACCGCTGAGAAAACCCTGATCACACGACGGGAGGTTATTTTCTCAGGCTATAAAAAGCTGAAAACATTATGTAACCGCAGTCACTGGGTGAAGGCGCTCATCTTCATGTAAAAGTGGTGGATCGCCCCTTTATTCTGAGGAGCTGCCTGATGTTTCCTCACACGTGAGTGACGAGCGTCAGGTATTTGACATTTCCTCCTTGTGATAAACAGACGGAGCAGCGGCGGCGGCAGGGATTCGTTCTGGACTTGTTGATAGCGAGAAGGAGAGGAGTGTGAGATAAGGAACGAACCGGCAGAGCAACACGGTGGGTTTAGCAAAAGTAGGCAGGACACATGACAGGATGAAGGTGAATAATACGGAGGAAACGGGAGCAGAAGTGAGAGAGGAGGAGGAGGAGGAGGGGGCGAGCGAGCGAGAGGGAGGAGAGGGAGGGAAGCAGGCTAAATCCTCACACCATTATTACCAGGACTCACATGCAGCCCCTCCTGTGATGGAATGAGAGCAGATAGAGAGAGATAAAGAAAAGATGGAGTTAAAGAGGGAACGGAAAGCAGGATTACTGGTGTGACAGCACCGGCAGCGAGGGCGAGCGGGCGAGCGAGCGAGAGAGAGAGAGAGAGAAACTCTGCCACGGGAGGAAATCAGTGCAACAGGATGAAGACCTGCTAGTGCACAGCCGGCCGACCCACAGACCCGCCATCTGTCCCAGCGCCTCCGTGCCGACAGCTGGATCACCTCACACACATGGGAGCGAGGGCGAGGAGGGGCCAGCACCGAATCCCACCCTCCCCTCACCGGATCACACAGGACGGCACCAGCCGGCACCCGCACCACAGGAGGCGAAAAAGTTAGTGTCCCAGGACGCGGCCGCTGCCCGTCCCATGGATGCGCTGAGCCCGGTGCCTCAGAGCCGGCAGCCGGAGGAGGCAGCGCGGGGGAGAGCGGGGGAGGAACGCGCGCTCGCGCTCCTGCGCTGAGGAGCCGCCTCACCCCCTCCTCACCCATCCAGCGGGAGGCAGCGGGAGGCTGCGGGATGCAGGCGCTGCCGGGCTGAGGCGCCGCCTCCGCTCGGGTCCCGTCCTCACCTCCACCGCAGACGCCACGAAGAAGAAGGGGGTGAGAGACGGGTGAGGAGAGGGAGTCCGAGACGTCACGCACGCCGGCTGTCACGCTGGCGACTCCAGATGCCCGTTCCTACAGGTGCTGAGAGCAGAGCGGCAGGTGACAGCGGGAGCGGCATGGAGCAGCGCGCACGCAGGTAAGGCTGCGGTCCGATCCGCGGAGCCTCGCGGTGCTGAGGGGAGTCCTCGGCACGCGCCGTGACTCCTGGTGACTCCTGGTGACTCCTGGTGACTGATGGCTGTGTGTTTCCTCCCCTCGTGAAACACAAATGCTTTTATTGCTGTAACCTGTGCTTAACTGGGTGGGTTCTGATGTCATGGACTGATGGGGTCCAACCTGCGGCACGCGGCCCACGGAGCGGCCGCATGCGAAGCCAGTGAGTCAACGATCACTGCTGAAAGTCAGACATGGAGAACCGGAGGAACCAGGACGAGTGCGATTCACGGCAGCGTTTTTTGTGTCACGTACGTTGTGATGAGGTGACGTTTGAGGCCGAGCCGAGGCACAAACGGCCCCCGACGCCGGCGCCGTAACAATTTCCTGTAAAACTGTCACGTCTTCATGTGTCAGAGCAGGAAACCACAGAGTGTTAATAAGTAAAATATGATCAATGCGGCGACGTTGACGCTCCACAGACCCAGAATCAGCTCAGGACGTCTCTGCTCCCGTTGGGGTCACACGCTGTGTGTGTGTGTGTGTGTGTGTGTGTGTGAGTGTCTGTGTGTGTGAGTGTGTGTGAGTGTCTGTGTGTGTGAGTGTGTGTGAGTGTCTGTGTGTGTGTGTGTGTGTGTGAGTGTCTGTGTGTGTGTCTGTGTGTGTGTGTGTGTGCGTGTGTGTGTGTGTGTGTGTGCGTGTGTGTGTGTGTGTGTGTGTGTGTGTGTGTGTAAGGTTCCAAACCATCCTCCTCTCCAGAAGCAGAGAACATGTTGCTGCTGCTGCAGAACCAGTGTTCTCAGCGGGTTCTGTTGGACCGGTGTCAGTTCTGCGTAAACGAGGCTCAGGAGAATCCTGACGCCTCACGCGTCAGAGCCGCTCTCCTGCCGTGAGCTGACGGGAGGAAGACCTTCAACTATTAATACAAGTCCAGCGTCAGAATTAATGCAATCAAAGCTGTTTGGAGCTGTTCAGGCTCAACTCGACGTGTTGCTAATTCTCCAGGGACGACGCTCACCCCCCCCCCCCCCCCCCCCCCCCCCCCCCCCTCCCCCGTGGACTCGCTGCAGGGACTCCATCACTTCCTGCCAAACGCTCCGGCGGCCGCTCGCCTGCTTCGGCCCCAGCGTTTTGCCTCCTTCTCGTTCTCTCGCCTTCAGTGGATGTGAAACAAAGCCGCTGCTGATGCAGGAATCTCCATGACAATAGAAGCAGCGCCACGCTGTCTCTGGCCCCATCTGGGCCTCACCACAGAACCAAGCCGGGCTTCCTGTTCACTTTAGGGTCTTTTTACGCATGATGAGGAGCCCGTCCCCATCGTGGGTGTGGTTTAAACACATACTGCTGCTAATCTGGAGCAGCCACTCACACACTCAAACACTCTCTGCTAATCTGAGGCCCTGTTACGCTGAGATTACACCGATACATGAACAGTTGACCTGGATCACATGATCCTCTCAGTTAAAATGTGCGCGCAGGCTTCTGCTGCCTGTGGCTTGTGTTTAACCAGTTCTCTTCTTCTTTCACGGCTCAGTTCCTTTAAAGGTGATGTTGTGTTTTTAAAGGATCATTGCTGCTCATTTTACCACTGTCTCTGTGTGGAGACGCTAGTGTCTCTGCCAAGATGCTGACGCTTTTGTTACTCAGACGTCTCGTGATGCTGTCTGACGTGAGTGTTAATTATAAATGGTGGTTTCGGGTCGGAGGACCGTTTCTACAGAACCCATCCTTTCTCCCACAGATCATTTAAACCATAATCAGGCGCTGTTTGCTGCAGGTCTGTGGCTCTCAATGAGGTCGTCCAGTGGGGCTGGAGGTTGCAGATAACGTATCTATATGCAGATGACACTGCTCAAAACATCATGAAAACAAATATGTGATTAACAACTAACAACAGCAGCAATAAACAACAGCAAGAATAAAGCTGTATCAACAGAAACATTAATCATCACTACAGAATGTGTCAAAGGTTCAAACTTTATATTTACTGCTATGAGCGCTTTAAGCCCAGGAGCCTGAAACCTTATTAAGCTGAATGATTGATATTTCCAGGACCGTGAGCGATGAGAAGGGGCCACGGTTAACCCCAACCAGAGCTGGTTAATTATCTGGACGTCTCTGACGGCCACAGCGACACTGACTGGCTGCACGAAGCCCCGTCACCTGTTCTGTCTGAGGCGCACAGAAAAAATGGATTGACGTGACTCCACCAGATGCAGGTGTTGACTGATGAATGCACCTAGTTTTTAAATTGGGTCAAACGCTCCTTTTTGTTCAGATGATTCAAGGTTTTCCATTTGACGGACGACTGATCTATTATAGGATTAAATAAAATGTGGAAGCTTCTGATTGGAGCCATTACGAGGTTGTCGAATAATCTGCATTGTTCATCCCAGTGTAATCCTTTGTGTGTGTGTGTGTGTGTGTGTGTGTGTGTGTGTGTGTGTGTGTGTGTGTGTGTGTGTGTGTGTGTGTGTGGGAGGGGGGGGGGTGCAACCTGTGGCTGATCAGATTATGTGATCGTGACTAAAAGGTTTCCATCGATTCCTCCATTATCCCAGAGCCGTCACTCAATGATTTGAACTCCACGGTCCAGAAATGATCAGAACCTGTTCATTTCGCTGACATATCACATCCGCTGCAGCGTCATGCATGACGTGTTGCTTCATGTCATGACATGGGAGCGTGTGGAGAGCAGCCGGCTGCAGCGATGCAGCGATGCAGCGATGCAGCGATGCAGCGACCTGTGTGGCAGCTCTCCCCTCCATCCCGCTCGCACTGCATGTGTGTGCAGATACGAAGGTGATTACAGTGGTGACACGGGGGTGGATTATGGAGGATTACATGCACGCACTCTTGAACACACATACCCAACACACATGGACCGTGGAGTCCAAATGTAGGGCTAATACTGTGGCACAAAGGGGTCGGAGGCAGAAACAAGGGATGGATATGTCCTGATGGATTATCAAGCATTATGTCCAAACATCATAAAAGTAAAGCAGCTTGCATGTGTGATGGTTGCTCTCTCCCCCCCCTCCTCTCCCCGCGCCTCCCTCCAGGCAGTAGGCTGCCGACATGGCCGTTCCCAGCGCATCTCCTCCTTCCTCTCCTTGGCCTCCTCTCCTCCTCCTCCTCCTCCTCGCGTGCCCCCTGCAGGCCCGCCCGCTCCTCATCCACCCGTCCATCAACGTGGCGGTGGTGTTCAGCGGCTCCAGCTACCAGAGCGAGATCCGAGGCCACCTCAGCGGGGAAAACTTCGTGGACCTGCCGGTGGTGGTGAGCCCGGTGACGGTGCTGGTCAATGACACCAACCCGCGCGACCTGCTCACGCGCCTCTGTGACACCATGGCCATGGAGAAGCTGCACGGCGTGGTGTTCGAAGACGACGTGGGCTCCGACGCCGACACTCAGGTACGACATGGTTTCAGCGTTTCGGGTTTCCCTTCCCGTCCCCTCCTGGGAGCCGTGCTGCGTATTTATGCTTCCTGGAGCGACTCAAGGCAGTGTTTAAATCTAAAATAAACCCCTGTGCTGTCAGCTCGAAAAAAGAGATTCCACATGTTTATTTTATTTAGTTTGAACAACAGCTCTGCATTGATCGCCAGGTTTCACTTAACATTTACTCATCAACGACAAACAGAAGTCTGAGGGGCAGCAGTGCATGCTTTGTTTGTGCCTCATGATAATCCCCAGTCCAGCTCCAAACTGGCCACGTTTCAGATGCCTGCTCCACCATATGGACCAGCAAACGGAGTCTGTAGTAGCTCAGTACTAGCAGTACAGTAAATACAGTAGATGCTGGCGTTGAGTAGTGAGTGTCATTTGATTAAAAACCTCGTTAATGCTCTGCTCCTGCATGTGTACGAGCAGCAGTTTCCTTTTCCCGTTTGCTGCGTTTCATATGCAACAGTTTGACCCGCAGCAGATGGCAATCAATCAGTCTAAGCTTTAGCTGCACAACTCTGCAACTGTGACGCACTCTATAGTGTTCATGTGTGTTTCCTGGCTGAAGCAGTTACGTGTTCGCTGTCAGCATTACGTATTTTATTTTATTTCGCATAGGTGTAGTTGCGGGTGTAGTCCTGCAGGGGAGCTCTGACCTGCGGGGTCATGTTGAAGGTCACGGTGCTTCCCTTCTGTCGCTGCCTTCACACACGAGGAAAAACAAGTTTTTTTAGGGAAAATCTTCTCCAAAGGTGCGGGCTCCTCATCAAATCAGACATTATTATAGTCAAATAAGATTAGACGCGTGTTTGGATGCGTTTTTAGATGGTTTCTGTGTATTTGTCATATAAATAACATGTGAGCAGCATGGCGCTAGCACGTGCTAATACCGTTAGCATGCTATGCTAACCTCTGCGCAGCCTGTGCCATGTAGCCGTGCTTTCAGGGTGTTTGCTGTTAACGTAGGAGCCGGTATCAGGCCGTGTTTGAGTAAATGCTTGTGTGTTCCAGAAGATATTTCATCCCCTCTCTTTTATTCAACGCCTCCCCGCTGGGTGACTGCACATGTTCCAAGCTTCCTTCACGCTAACTGTCTGTTTGCCTTCAGGTGGCAGAAGTGGCTCAGATCCTGGACTTCGTCTCCACTCAAACGGCTCTGCCGATCGTGGGCATCAGCGGCGGCTCGGCCGTTGTCATCCCGTACAAGGTACAGTCCACACGTCACGTCAGCTCCGGGATCACAGACCGGTAACGACCGTAGCGTACGTGAACCCTGGCGGCGGCGCCTCTGCCTCCCGTCTCCGTCAGAAGTCTTTCTCACCGGAGTCACTCAGCTTAGAACAACCTAAGTAGGTCAGATCGGTGGCAAGCAGCTCGCTGCATGCAAATATTTGGCTATGAGTAATACAGATGGTTGAATTATCAGCAAAGACTGCAGCCATCGACCCTCATCAGCTCGTTTAATCCCTGGCTGGGAAAATTCAGTGAAGGCAAAGTTTGTGAGAGGAGACAAATGCTGCGGGCGATCTGTGCCTCAATCAATCACCCCTGTGCACCTGAGGGGCAGCAGGGCTTTCCTGCTATGATTTGCCAGGCATCCCATTGATGAATGGAGATGTAGAGCAGAGAGATGTGTAGTTAGATTGTAAAGAGGAGATTGATGACACTGGATGGATTGTTAATCTGCACCTATTCTGCAGCTTCGCCTCATCTCCTCCTCTCTCTGCTTCCAGCTCGTGATCCCGTCCTCCTTTTAATTGCTTTTACTGTCACTGTCGGCACCTTGTATTTATAGATCCAACTCTCACACGTGGAAACACACATGCAAATGAACACGTTCGCGCACAGTTGCACATGGAGCTAAATGGGTGTGTTCCTGCACCTATCCGGCGCTGCAAACCGAGCTAGAAAGTGCAGCTGCGTCCGCGAGCGGCGGCTCTCACCTCCACATGACATTCTGTGAGTTCTCTGTTAATCAAACGGTATCTGCAGATGTCATATAATAAAACGGTATTAAAGAGGAGCAGCTCTAGTCGCAGCAGGATGATTGATTTGCTGTGTTTTGATGGAGGAGTATGTGAGTAAGACGGAGGTGAGAGATGCCAGGGTGAAGCTCTGCTGACAGCTGCCTGAAGGCAATGTTTTAATGTCTCACACATAATTCTCCATTCCCTCTTTTATGAGAGAAGTAGTCGTTCCTATTTTTCTATTCATTTTTTCGGTATATATTCTCTGCTCATCACTTTCTATGTGTCCGTATCTCTTTGAAATCCTCCCTTAATGCTTCTATTTTTTCCTGCCATCACCTTCAGTATTTGATACATTTGAATCCAGATTCTTTGCCCTGTTGTGCACTTGCTGAATTCATTGGGTGAAAGACCTTTGTTCCTTTCTGCACTCCTACAGCTCCAGGACCCCATTAAGCTGTTAATTAGACCCTTCAGGAGCCCCCCCCCCACACACACACACAGAAAACCAGTCACTTTGGACTTTTTCTGTTTTTTTGCTTTCCTTCATTTCCTTATGGACATGTTCATATTTACCCCAGTTGGGCTTTTGACACTCGTCTCACAGTTCTTCTTCTGCGCAGTGTCTCTGAAATGACAAAATATTTGGGTCAAAGTTTGCCGGTTCTCACCCATGTCTGGTTTGTAAATAGCAGAGTTGATCAGTAGCGGTTCACGTTGCGTTATTTAACCTCTAAGGACCAAACACAGCAGGCGACCACATTTCCTGAAGAGTGTCAGAAGTACAGCACAGTCTCGTGAGGGACGTCTGTCGAAGGCGTCATTCAGCCTCAGCCGCTTTCCATCTCTTATCCGCTGCTTTGTTGTCAGCAAGGAGGGAAAGAGCTTGTCAGAGGTGTCTGGCACAATGGGGCAGGTGTATCGGACGCAGAAAGACGCGTGAGTGCACGATTCTCATACGGGATAAAAGAGCTCAATAGTGCTTGATTATCAATAGCCTGATGATGAATATCTTTGATGGCGGGTTTTAAAAGAAGCAGCAGACGCCTGGGCCGCCTATTTATGGCTCCTGTCTCAGTGATCTCTCTATGGCAAACAACAAGGAAGGAGGGATTGAAACAAAGATGAAAAGATTGAAGGAAGGAAAGGAAGTGTGTGCTTTGTCAGGCGTCGCGCACATCAAGCGACGGCGAAGAGGAGGAAATGAAGAGCTGAGAGAAAGCGTGAGAGCTGTTCAATAGGAGGAGTCGGAGCGCAGAGGCTGAATGTGTTTTGTGTTGGGGCTGTGAGTCAGTGCAGTGAGCTGGGTGATCATTAGAGGGAGCTGCATCCAGATGTAGAAGACAGCGAAGACAACCTTTATCAGCAATCATTTTAATTTGTTCTGCCGTCTGATAAATGAGTCGTTACGATAGCAATGATTGTGCACCAGCGTCTGCTTTGTGCAAAAGTGTGTATCAGCGTACTGAGGTCTAATTATGCAATTGGTGAAAAACTATTTTCAACGTCATTTGCTGCTGTAACACGTCCCTGCATGTGGTTCAAGAAGCTCTGTCCAAAGATTGTAAACAGAAACCGTAAGTAGCAGAAGCAGAAATGAATTACAATAAATTATTATGACAAAGAAATAAATCTCACATTATATTTATTTAGATATTTGGGTCTATTTGTTGCTTTATCTTTATCTCCGCTGAACCTCTGGCTTTGTGCCCATCCAGTCGTCAGTCAATCCGTCCATCCAACGCTAAAACAATTCAAAGGCTCTGTAGTATTTAAAAAAATCACCTGCTACAGAGGAGTTTTCTGCTTAGTGTCTGTTAATTAACGAGGCCTTTGTTACGGCTGCTTTTGGTAGCGAACAGTAATCAACTACAGATGACAGCTCTTATCAATTACCATAAAAGCTCCCAGAGACAAAACGCAACCAAAGTCTTTGATCACAAACACGTTTTTGTTTATTGCATTTGATTAATTGTGGCTGTAGATGATGAACGTGTTTGGAAGAATCGGCGACTAAACGGGAGTCTGCGTGGCTTTGAGGGTCCATGAGAACTGGACTGTGTCAGGTCACGGAGGCCTAAGGTCTCTGCTCACGCTGCTGGAGCAGAACAGGAGCCGGACGTCTCACTGGATCAAACGTTTCCTTTCTGGGCTTTTGTTTCCGCGGCCAGACTGACCCGCTTTCTCCACTCGTCCTTCTGTCTCTTCTCCCCCTTCCCTTCACTTCTGGATCTCTCTTGGCCTTGTGATCCAGAAATCAACTCCAAAAAGAGGCCACTAGAAACCCAGAGCGGATGCACAGAATCCCCATTGGAAACGGGGAAGAAACCACATTAGCGCCAGCGCGGCTGCAATCTTCACAGCGTGGCCCAGTAATTTCAGCACAGCGGCGAGTCTGAGCGCTAGCGCTGCTGCTGGTTGCACATAGACTGAAAGCAGGGAGCTCCACTGCACGGCTATAAATCCATCAGAGGCGCCTCAAACATGCGTTAGAACAAATGGCGGTGACGTGTGACCGGTTCACCTGCAGGACACGTCTACGTTTTCACCAAACAGGCTTTTCAGAGGTCAACAGTTAAAGTGGAGCTTTTAATTAGCAGAAGTAAAGTCTCCTTCAAATGGTCCTTGACTACATTCACTCTGAGCGACACGTACACGCACGCTGCATCTGTTTCCATCTGTGTGGACGACCTGCTTCCTGTTGGACCAGCACCGGCGGGAGGAGGCGAGTGTGCAGCCACCGTGTCCACCGTCTCCCTGTCACATTAGCATACGCTCCTGCAGCAGCGCTGCTAATTATGTCTGCGTGTGACAGGCGCGCTGCCAGGGTGCTGAAGAGCGGGAGGAGGAGGACGAGGCGATGGAGGGTGTGGACACGCAACAGGACACTTCTGCCGCTGTTTGATTTCACTGAGACGCACGTGGATGTTTGATTCTCAGCTATTTATGATGCTGCCAGTTGAGCGGCGATGAGACACCGGGCCCATGCGGGTTCTGCTCCGCTGGCTTGTTTATCAGCGCAGCCGCGACTAACCGGCTTTTTAGTGACACTTCTTCAAGTTGAACCTCTGAGCTGAAGTGGGCCACTAGACTTACCCAGTTGTTCCTTCCTTATTCATGCAGCGACAGCCTGACTGGCGTGCCCACTTCTATTTCTGTAGTATTCTGATGTGCGGCCCAGTCTGGAGCAGCCGCGGCCACAGGACCGGCCCCTGGATGCGAGGCTCACACAAAGTCAGAGGCAGAAGCGGTGAAAGTGAGTGACGGCGAGCGGAGCTGCCGCTCCCGTGGAGTTCCTCAGGATGAACAGCTCTCTGGGGCTTCGCAGAGGCGCTGAGCTGCTGGGAAGGGAAGCGCAACGGGAAGGCGAGCTGACAGTGATTCACCTTGGAGACGAGAACGGACTGAAGAGATCTGAGACCGGCTCCCAAATGGCCTTTGACAGTCCAACACTGTCTGCTCCCTTCTTGTCTCACTCTCATGCGTGACTTCTCTGTCTACGTGTGAGCTTGTGTATTTTTAGACTTCCCAGACCTCCTGTCTCCACATAGAGCAGGATGCTCGTGTGTCGTCCACACACACACACACACATATGGAATTTAAAAAGCCACGTTGCCCCGTTCTCCACCGTCTTGCACCAGCTGCCTGTCTGGTATCGAATCACATTCAGAATATTACTACTGGAGGTCCTGCGGGCTCTTGCACCTGCTTACATCACAGCCCTGCTCTCGGCCTGCTCCACAGCCGGGCCCCTGGGTCTCCACCAAAGCCCTGCTATTATATAAAAGCAGGCGGACGCTCCGACAAGCCTTTCATTTTATTTACCCGCCTCTTGTCTTCAGCCTACTTTACCTGAGGGCGTTTGAGTCTCTAACAGACACACAACGAGCTGATATGCAAATGTATGCTAACACGGGCACATAAAACACCGGACCACCCGACTTGACAGAACGAGAGCAGCAGGACTGAGCGCGGGCAGTTTACACACCGTTAATTGAGGCTGGATATGGACAGGTATCCATAAATATGCAAACTATAATGTAAATATTCATAGGAAGACGGGATCTTTATTGCTTTTGAGTGCAAGTATATATATTTACCACTGAGCGTTGCATCCATCAATCTCAATAAAACTTCATCATCTGTGTAGTTGTTTTTTGTTAGCACTTCTAAACACATAAAGATGTCATCCAGTGTGAGCAGAACTAAAGCCTTGTTCCCGTTGGACACGTCTTATCATCTTAATTGGCTTTGGAAGGTGGTTCCACTGGTGCACACAAGCCTGCCAACAGGTGGAGGACAGATTATTAGCACAGTGTTCTAATAGTGGCACAGTTTCATCCACATCAGACCCACAGTGATACAGATGTTGGTGATTCTGATGAGAGGCGGTTTGTCTTCACAGGCTGATGGATCGTTCTTCCTACAGATGGGAGCGTCACTAGAGCAGCAGATTCTCTGCATGTTTAAGGTACGAAATGACATCAGCTGAGGAATGATGTCGGTTGTAAAACCAAATGGCTAAAGTCCCAAGAATTCAGTCTGAACTTGTGATGCTTCGAGTTGATTTCACAGTATTTGGTTAAAGCTGAAGGTCCTGACTGTTTTGTAATTGGAGGTCTGTCTTCTTTATTGACATCGTATCATTTCACTTCCATCCCACAGCTAATGGAGGAGTACGACTGGGGCGAGTTTGCGGTGATCACCAGTTTGCTGCCGGGCTACGACACCTTCGTGGACATCGTCGAGTCCTACACGGACACGTCCTACTTCCTGTGGAATCTACAGGACGTTTTGTCAATGGAAATGTCTGTTGGGGCCAATGATGTGAGGACCAGACGGATGCTGCAGCAGGTGAATGGGCACATTATCACTTAATCCACACACACGCAGGTGCTGTTAACCGGTAATATCATGCAATGAAATAGATCCCAGTAAGCGGCACTCTGGCTTTTAACCATCATAAGATCCAGTTAAACTCCGAAACGAGCTTTTGCGATGACTCATATTAGCGCCTGGCTGTGTTTCTGACTGCAGGTGGACTCTCGGGTCCTGCTGGCGTACTGCTCCCATGAGGAGGCCCAGTACTTGTTCAGTCAGGCTGCTGAGGTAGGCCTGCTGGGCCCGGGCTACATCTGGATCCTTCCCAGCCTGGCCGTGGGCAACCCTGACAGTCCTCCACCTGTCAGCTTCCCCATCGGCGTCATCGGCGTCATCACGGACCAGTGGAAGAAGAGTCTGCGGCAGCGCGTGCGTGAGGGCGTGGCCGTCATAGCCAAAGGCGCCGCCGGCTTTAAGAAGCGCTACGGTTTCATCCCCGAGGGACACGGCGACTGCAGCAAGCCGGCCAAAAGCTCAGACAACAATACTCTTTTCAGGTACTTTTGTTGGCATAAAAACAAGTTGAAGAGGTTCATTAGAAATGCATGAGAGCACTTTGAGCCTTTACACATCACATGGGCTCACATGACATGAAGCCTAGTAGTTGCCTGAATTCATTATTCACAGCCCAGTGTGTCATGGACATATCACTTAGCAGACAGGAACACTCGACCTCCTCACGCGCCGCCGCTGTCGTCGCCTAATGAGCTCCCCCCACTTCTCAGACTAGGCCCCCTGGGGAGCTTTAGGTTTAATTATGACGTGATCATTGTTTGTTTGCATCGCTGGACACGAATATGTAAATCCTCAAGTTACTTGATTGCAAACTCCTGCTGCACGTGTTTGTGTCTGTGTGGCTTTCAGACACATGTTGAATGTGACGTGGGAAAGCAAAGACCTGTCGTTCAACAGCCAAGGCTTCCTCTCCAACCCCTCCATGATCATCTTCACTCTGGATCGGGAGCGACTCTGGGAAAATGTACGTACACCCTCCACGCCGTTACATTAGAGATAATGGGTAGAAGCAGAGCGCTGGTGCAGCTCCAGCCACCTGTAACTATTCAGCTTTTACTGTATGTGGGTGCGGAGCCTCTGACCCACACACATCATCTGCCTGTTGCTCTGGGAGTAAAAGTGGATTAAAATCTTGACCTCAGCTCCTCCCAGACTCTTTGAACAACGCGTGCAGTGTGGCTGTAATCAGGATTGTTGTTGCTTCCTGTTGGAGCCGTGGTCTTATCTTCCTCCTGTTTTGTCTTGAGGTTTTCATTCCCTCCTTTACACGCACGCACGCGTTCCAAAGCCCCAGGGCGTATTAAAAAAGTGCGGCTAAACAGAGACCTGGACGTAATCTCACAGCTCCAGTTGAACTAATTTATTTCTGCTCTCCAAAGACCAACCTCCTTTATCAATGTCAGCGCCGGCCGTTGTGGGCTTGTGCTGGTGTGTACGTTGCTGTTTGTGCGTGAGTGGCTTCGTCCTCACGTGTGGCTTTGTTAGAGATGCCGTGCCGTTAACGTCCTCATCCTCAGCCTCTTCGCTGCCTCTGTGGCCTGGAGCTCGTCCATAACGGTTGCTGCACACCGGCTCTTTCCAGGTGATTCTCCTCACGCGTGTGCATGACTATTCAACCTTCTGCAGCTCTGCAGAGCATTTTAGTGTCTTTCAGCCGGTTGTCTCGGTTTCACACCCTGTAACTGCAGCTTTTTCATTTACTCTCACCAACCTTGTTAGTAGTAGCAACAGCACAGAGCTGTGTTCAGCTCAGCACCAGACGTCTGGGCTGCTTTGCTTCAGACCTCGTACTGTTTCCAGAACCTCACCTCCAGGGTGGTGAATGTGAGGCTCCACAGGTCGATGACGGAGCTTAAAGCGCCATTACATTGATTGATCCTCACTTCTGCCGCCCTGTCACTCACGGACGCTGCACAAAAACAAATCATTGTACCTTTGTGCAAATTTGTAAGTCGTCCATGTGCGACGATAGTGTCGCGAACAAACGAGCTGGAGGGAAGAAGAGGCCTCATTACCGCGGTGACGGACTGAGTCTCGTACGCGGTGAGCGCCGGCTGAGCGTACGGCTCATTAGGCCCGGCTGATGTGACAAACGGTCACGGCTCTCACTGGGAGGGTTTCACTGAGCTTAGCGCCGACATCAGTGGGATAATTCATTGTGTGATGTGACATTATACAGCGGTTCTGGTCCGAAGTGGCTGCGTGTGACATTAAAAAACTCAGTCTACCGTTGTGTTCCCAGTCTGTTATTTTCAGCTCGCTGACTTTGACGCAACAGCATTTTTTAGCTGTTAAAGCATTAAAAGAAGTTCATCATATTTTAAACAAGACAGCGAACAGCGTGAAACAAATGGCACTAATCACGCGTGGACTTGAACGGTGACATTTCACTGTTTATGCAGATGAAAAAAGAAAATAAATAACAGAATCTGCCCCCGCTGCGATGTTTGATTAATGCGATGCCGTCAGCTTCTCTTTGTTTTAATATCTGCTTCCTCAAAGTCTTTTAAGTCTCCTCAGGACGCATTAATGAACCCTGCTTCTTTCATCTCCTAATCCTCTTCCTCCAGGTCAGCACATGCTAATTTCCCTTTATACATTTTTAAAAATATCAGTCATCCTGTGAATAAAGGAAAGACGAGGCTGGTGAGAAGAGAGGGGTCAGAGGACTCAGCGTCTGCTCCGTCTTCAGGTGGGCACATACATTCGGGGAAGACTCTACGTCCGCCACCCGGTGTGGCCTCGGTACAGCAGCTCCCCGGAGCACGTGTCTGACGACCGGCACCTGAAGGTGGCCACGCTGGAGGAGCATCCCTTCGTCATGGTGGAGAAGGTGGACCCAGAGACCGGCACGTGTGTCCCCAACACGGTGCCCTGCCGGCGTCAGATCAATGACTCTGACAGGTAGCGAGAGCACGCACACACACACGCACTCACACACACACGCACTCATGCACGCACGCACGCACACACACGCACTCATGCACGCACGCACGCACACACACACACACACACACACGCTCTAGCACACACACACGTCCCTGTGCTGCCATGGAAGTGGGGACCCCCATTGACATAATGCCTCCCTAGCCCCTCACCCTAACCATCACAACTGAAGGCAGATGTGTAACCTTTGCTCTAATCTAAACCAAAACCCAATTCTAACCTCAGCCCTAAAATCACATCTTGACCCTCAAACAGGTCTGGTGGGGACCTGCCCTCACTTTGTCAAAATGTCCTCACTTTGGTAGGAAAATACGCTTCTTGGTTCTCACTTCAATGCAAGTACAAGTACACACACACACACACACACACACACACACACACACACACACACACACACACACACACACACACACGCTCCGTCTCAATTTACTGCAACCCTCCACTCTTCATTAAGCACAGACTAAGTGTGTGTGCTGAGTGTCCACAGCCATTAAACAGCTATTACACCTCTGACTTCTACAACTGCTGCTAATGGCTGCACGTTGTTTCAGCCTTGTTTTTTCAGCTCGTTGTTTCAGCTTCGTCGTTTCAGCCTCGTTTCAGCCTCATCGTTTCAGTTTCGTCGTTTCAGCCTCGTTTCAGTTTCGTCGTTTCAGCCTTGTGGTTTTAGCTTCGCTGTTTCATTGTTTCTTACTGTAGTTCTACATACTATGAGTCCTGCATAAGACATGCTCTGATGTGGAGCTTTAGTTAAGGTGTTTCCTCTGTTTTCCGATGCTTCCTCTCAGCCTCCACTTCTTCATCTCTTCATCACACTGGAGAGTTGTTATTTCCATCTTAACTGTTACTGGAGGATTTTCTGCCTGATCCTGCGTCTGCCACAGTTTGATCCTGTTATTTTACAGATATGTGACACTGTGATGTGCACACAGATGATGGACGGCCCCGCTCTTGTTTGCTCCGCGTCTCCCCGGTTAAACGCGGACCGTTTGTTACAGACACGTCGTGGCGGTTGCTGGCTTCCACGGTGCATTGATTGCAAGTAAAGAAGATTTATCCGGCCGACGCGGGGACATCTGTCACAGCCGGCCGTGTGATCCCATCCTGCCCCTCACGGTTTCCCCTTCGCCACTCCTCTCCGACAGGCATGTCCCATTTGGACGGCGACCAACAGACAGGGAGAAGGAGAGAGGGAAGGCAGTTAATCTGGCCGTGTGGTCCGAGCGGCGTCCCTGTACAGCAGATGTTTGTCACGATTAAAGGTTTTTGTCTTGCTCATTAAAACAGTTTCTTTGGACAGATGATGGCTTGTTTTGCCAGAACGCTGAGCTGATTAAGAGCAGAATTTGCGCCCTGAGCGAAGCAGCTTCGTCGCTGCTACGTGACCCTGTATTGTTTAGCCCAGTAAACTATGGGCAGAGTTTGGTTGTGATGCCACAGTCATTTGGTTTCTAATGTTCACTGTGTTGCCTGTTCTGGGGCTTTTGCTGCAAACATTAACATATACTGGATGATGTGCGTTTGAGAATCTTCCTCCTCCCTCTTCCCGCTCCCTCATGGCTGCACTAGTTTCAACCCACTGAGCAACACAACCGCTGCTAATCCTCGGAGGCTGCGGTGCCGTACTGTATGCGTCGTGCATGTGTGTAACGCTGCATTTATCAGAGCCATTGACTCCCATAAAGCAAAGAGCCGTTTAAACGTGAAGCGAATGCACAGGTTTGTGAAAATGATCAGCTCCAGCGTTAACTACTGGCTGTGGTTCTAGCGTTCAGGGCCTCGTGCTCCTTCCTGACTCGCTGAGGTTCACACTTGTAGGTGTTAGTGCTACGCTAACGATGATTTACTTCGCAGCACTCTGTTGTTTTTCTTCATTCTTCTTTTATTACTTCTCACCATTTCTTGTCCTTCTGTCTTCTTCTTCTACACCCCATTAAGCAGCGAGGCCACAATGAGGAAGTGAGTGCGTCCCTCAAATGCTACAAACCTTAATGGCCTTTGATTAGAGGCTGTCGCAGTCGTTGAAGCGTTCAGTGGGCCTCGCCACACTTCATCGTTGGATGTGATTGTTTGTACGTTGTGTCGTCTCTGTCTTGTCTCTGCGAGACGCTTTGTTAACAGCCATTGATTTTAGCTAATGAACCAGCCGTCGTCTGCCCTTCACTTTGTTGCTGGAAGCTGCAGCAGCTGTCAGCGTGAGAGGCCGCGACTATTTAGCAGTTGGAGTCTGAAACGAGGCAGGATCGCGGAGGCTAAAGATAGCCACGGCTGCAAGGACGGGTTTTGATCATAAGATGTGGAAACAAGACTGTATTTACTGCGTGTGTGACTGTGATTGCTCTCGTCCTTCTAGCAGCTTCTTTGGAGAGTCCTACACCAAACTCTGCTGCAAGGGCTTCTGCATCGATATCCTGAAGAAGCTGTCCCGCACCATCAAGTTCTCCTACGACCTGTACTTGGTCACCAACGGGAAGCACGGCAAGCTGGTCCGTGGGATTTGGAATGGCATGATTGGAGAGGTGAGACCGGGGCCTGAGTTATTTAAAGAAGGATAAGTCCCTGAATGCAGCAGCTGGTGTTGGGTTGCCTAGTGGCCGCGCACAGACATTTATCAGAGCAAAGTGTTTTAGAAATGTTCATGGACAAATCGAATGTAATAAATGTAGCTTTAGGCAACAACATGGCCTAAATACTCTGAAGGGTTAGTTAATAAGGTGAAGAATAAAGGGCGTGGAAACTGGACAAAGTCAAAACACAAAGTCACAGGAAGAGAAGAAGGAATTATTTAAAGCTCAAGCAGTTGTCCTCAGTTGTCATTAGACACTGAAGCATTATTAGGACCAACGTCATCACTCATGCATGCGGCCGCCTGATGGGTAAAGTGCAGCTCTGTGCCGCTCTCTATTAGCGTCCGACGGACTGAGCTCGTTCCTTAGCTGCTAAATGTCCTGTTGCATTATTTGCTGTTTCAAACTAACGTGCAGCAGGTTTTCAAGGTCACGGTGCTGGTGGACGCTGTGGCCTCAGCTGGAAGGACCTGGGTTTAAATCATGGCCTCTGTAGTAGTGAACCTCGGGCTAATCACTGACTCATATAGTGGCGAATGTGTCTGCTGTGTGATTGATGGACGACACTCATGACGCCCCGAGCTTCTGGGGATGAGTTTATCTGGGTCAGTGGTGTGAAGCCGTGCACGTACATATGGAGCTAACACATCTGAAAGTGAACACTCTGAACAGGTGTTGCTCAGGAGAGGCTTCCTGCTGGTTTTGTGTGCCTGAAGGCATCACACATGATCTGTGTGTGCGTCTGCTTTATAGGAAAAATATCCTGGATAGAAATGCTTCTGAGATTCCGCTTTGTGTCACTGGATGTTTAAGACAGGACAAATGAAGTTCACTCTGTGGCTCCTGTCTGATTGTGGAGCTCATGACTTTCAAAATTCGCTGCCTCTTTGCCAGAGGAATGCGTGTCAGTGCGTCCTCTGGGACGATGGGATGCAGCTTGTGCTGTGATGAAAATGGCACATTAATGTTTATGTCACGGCAACCACAAATACTTTGGTGCAAACGCAGAACAGAGACACACTGTGTTTCCTCTCAGGTTGTGTACGGACGAGCGCACATGGCCATCGGCTCCCTCACCATCAACGAAGAGCGCTCCGAAATCATCGACTTCTCTGTGCCATTCGTTGAAACCATTGAAACGGGCATTAGCGTCATGGTCGCCCGCAGCAACGGTACAGTTTCCCCATCTGCCTTCCTCGGTAAGAAAAACAGCCGCTGCTGCTGCATCCATTTGGGTCTGATTGTGTTCAAACCCGTGACGTGTTGTGTTTCGTACAGTGCGTGTCAGCCATGTTGTGTTCCTCAACGCTTTCCCTGGCGATGGCCTACTTATTCCAGTCTCTGCAGACGCTTCAGGAAAACTTCCCATTAAGCTTTTAGCATGCCGATAACTCTGGCCAGCAACTAAATCCCTTTACGTGCTGCGCACACACCTAAATCCCCTTTCCAAACCCCAAACAACAAAATTCAGCACAAAATCCTGAACAGTGCATTCCCCGCGTCTCATTTGAGCTTCCGTCAGTCCCTCGTCGCCCTCGTGCCGTCCTGCTGCAGCGCGTGGAACGCTCCTCATCACGTTGTAACCCTTTATGTTGCTCCTCAGAGCCCTACAGCCCAGCGGTGTGGGTCATGATGTTTGTGATGTGCCTGACGGTGGTGGCCGTGACGGTGTTCGTGTTCGAGTACTTCAGTCCCGTCGGATACAACCGCAGCCTGGTCAGCGCCAAAGGTGAGTCTGAGGACAGAATGTTAAATGTGGGCAAGCCACATCTGAGAGGAAAGAAGACAAGCCTGTCTTCATTCCACAAATCCTTGTTTGTGCTTTATTTTGTCTCAAGTGGAATATTGGAAGAATTCATTATTTATATTTAGTCTATCTAAAAATAACTAGGCCTGTGAAGTTATGAAAAGGATCCATAAATGTACTTAATTTGCATTTTACAAGGCGTTTTACACTAAGCCTGCTAAATCCAACCCGCTGTGCACGACCTGCAACGTGAGGACTTCTCCAGCAGGATTTTGGGGAGAGGGATAATCAATCCTGCAAAGCGGCGCAGGCGGCGCGCGCCTCGTCTCCAGGTCCAAAAGGTCATTTTCCTGTTTTAATTAGCGCTCGTCGCCGTGCTAATCGAAGCGTGATTGATGGCGGTGGCACCCTCTGCTGCTGTGCACGAGCTCCGGTGGCGGAGAGCGATGGGAACGGGCCGGGTGCGAAGTCGCTCTGCAGCGCAGACGTCTGCAGAGACGCATGAGAGGGTTCATGAATAATTACACGAACAGCAGGAATACGGAGAAATGGAACAGAGAGTTCAGGAGACACGAGCCGCGATATGAGCTTGAACCTACAGTTCTGTTTCATGCCTTTGTGCTTTTCCAGCCCCCGGTGGTCCAACGTTCACCATCGGGAAGTCTGTGTGGCTCCTGTGGGGCATCGTCTTCAACAACTCGGTCCCCATTGAAAACCCCAAAGGAACCACCAGTAAGATCATGGTTCTGGTGTGGGCCTTCTTCGCTGTGATCTTCCTGGCGTCGTACACCGCCAACCTGGCCGCCTTCATGATCCAGGAGCAATACATCGACACGGTGTCTGGGCTGTCGGACAAGAAGGTAGGCCACGCCACCGCTTCCGGCTGTGAGGTAAAGGTTGGACAGCTATTGAAGGTCCAGTCAGGCGCAGACGGCTCGAGGCCTCGTCTTGGTGCTTAAAGGCAGCATCACCTCTTATTTGGAGTTCATCACTCTGTATCGACTTGTGTAAAACTGACTTGCAGTAAGAAAGAAAAGACCAAGTCAAGCAAAAGAACTTTGTTGTGAGCATCTCTGTCCTTTTCCGACCAGTGGGGCGCCCAGTGGTATGAATGACTAATCAATGACTGCCTCCCGTCAATACAGATGAAGTCTCGACTTGTCCTGTCAGTGTTTCCGTCTGTCCGTCAATACTCCCCCTGTGCTGTCTCCATCTCTCATCTCGCTCACACTGTTAAAGCACCATCGCCAAATGTCAAACGATTCAAAAAGCCGCCGTGCTGCAGGGAAACAACCCCCACGCACTTCCTCCTCCACGCACAACGATTTCCACCTGTAAGAAAACGGCCCCGGAGGAGGTTTAGAGGAAAAGCATTTAATTCTGCACAGATAGCGAACACAGCTCCCGGCAGGGCTCAGCAGAGCCACCTCAGTGATCTGTGGATAAATTAACTGGCTGCATATGCACAGAGTCAGAGGCACTCCGCTGCCCCTTCATTCAAATCCTATACGACAGAGGATTAGGTGGATTTAGGTGCTGGAGTGCTATGTTCACGTCTTCCAGGATCAAAGGATCAGGCCTTCGTCACTTTCTGCGTCTCCTACTGGTAATAAATGCAATAAATAGGCAGGAAACAACAGCTGCTCGCGCTGTCCTACCGTGACAGTGGCTCAAACCTGGACCTCTGCTGATTCTACAATACCACTATTTTATATCTGCTCTGATCTCGAGCGGTTGCAGCTAAAGGGTGATTTTGTCACGTTCAGATGGGCCCATTCATTTGCTCCACTCAAAAGGTCAGTACTGGAACAAAGACGAATGGCTGGTTCCCGTTTACAGTCCGATCAATCGCTAGCGAGTGTGTGTACGTCGCCCTGCGATCTGGCACAGATGACCTGATGTGGGATCATCTGATGGCGATGATGAGGTGATGCTGAGTTTAGCTGCTGATCAGATCATGATCAGTCCCTTTTCCTTTTCTTTTCTCCTCCATCGTTTCCTTTTTCCTCTTCCTCTTTTTCCTCTATGATCATATTTTTCCGTGATCTTTCCCTCCATCGCTTTCTCTCTGTCTCCTCACATGTATTTTTACCTTTTTGTTCCCTTCTCTCTTTTTACTTTTCTTTCTCCATCGCCTTCTCGTTTCTTCCTTCTTCATTCCCCTTCATCTCCTTAATCTCGCCTCTACTTTGTCGTCCTACTCTCTCTCCCCTCCCCGTCCTGCTCTCAATCTCTCCAGTCTCTCCTTTCATTTCATTTTCTCCTCACTTCCTTTTCCACTTTGTTTCTCTTTTCTAATTCCTTCTCTCTTGGCCTCTCCCCCTCTTCCTCTCCCCCTCCTTTATCCCCCTGCAGTTCCAGAAGCCACAGGAGCATTACCCTCCTTTTCGCTTCGGCACCGTCCCGAACGGAAGCACGGAGAGGAACATCCGCAGCAACTACCCCGACATGCATACGCACATGATGAAATACAACCAGAAGACGGTGGAAGGCGCCCTGGACAGCCTTAAGACCAGGTAGAGCTCAGATCAGGCTCAGAGGAACCATGGGCACGGCTGTTAACACATCTCCAGTGTCCAACCCTTCACTTTTACTTTATGCTCACTTTCCTTGTGCAGCAGCACGCTGACACCAGCCTTTCACTCACAGCTCTGCTGTGCATGTGTACAGAGCTTGTACAGTGCTTTATGCTGCAGCGTGAGCCTGTCTGTTAGCTGAACGGCTTCTACTGCTCCATGCGTCACCCTGTACATTAGATGACATGGGAGGTTGACGGTTCGAGGTGGGTTTGTGCATCCACACATTCTCTCTGATCCGTTCCCGCAGTAAGCTGGACGCCTTCATCTACGACGCCGCTGTTTTGAACTACATGGCCGGGAAGGACGAGGGCTGCAAGCTGGTGACCATCGGCAGCGGGAAGGTGTTCGCCACCACGGGATACGGCATCGCTCTGCAGAAGGACTCCCGCTGGAAGCGCCTCATCGATCTGGCTCTGCTGCAGTTCCTTGGAGATGGTGGGAACTCAACCAGGCCTCGCATCACATGACACACACTCACTCCTGCACTGACACGCTGACGCTCTAACGCGCTGAACTGGCGCTCGTCCACTTCAGTGTGAGCAGCGTCGTGGGAGGGAGGCTCACCACGAAGAGTTAATATCCTGCAGGACAGCGGGACACGTCAGGGATATGATTATCTCCATTATACACTCTCACACACACACCGTGATCCTTGCAGGTGTGGAGCTAATATTCTCCCTCCTCTGAGAGCTTAGGACCTCCTCCTCACACACACCACCACATAATAAATAGTGTATTTGTGGTCAGCGTATGATAAAATAGGCCGTTCTCTCTGGGGGCCACTGGCAGGAAAGCAGCTCGCGAGGTGGCCACCTCTTCGCAGGCCTGGAGGAGTAGCTTTCATGGTAATGATGATGGAGACGTGTTCAAAAGCTGCCACTTGGACCCGTTCAATAGGGTGAATGTAGCTACGCCACAAAGCCTGACACTGGTTTGGCTCAGTTCTCCACTGGATTTGCAACAAAATAACTGATAATCCCTCTAAAATCCTATTTTGCCTTTTTCTATCTGCTTATGTAGCCATCGGTTTTACAAAAATGTAAATACTGTCGCTCCAGTGCACATGTTTATGTGTGCAGAGAAGGATGTTGGTCTCTGGGTCCAACCTTGGTCGACCTAAACTGAATCCAGACTCCTCAGATGTCTTGTCTAGCTTCTAATCAAACTCACGCCTGAGTTACCCTCCTCCGTCTTCACAGGAGACACCCAGCGTCTGGAGACCGTGTGGCTGTCGGGCATCTGCCAGAACGAGAAGAACGAGGTGATGAGCAGCAAGCTGGACATCGACAACATGGCGGGCGTCTTCTACATGCTGCTGGTGGCCATGGGCCTCAGCCTGCTGGTCTTCGCCTGGGAACACCTGCTCTACTGGAAGCTGCGCCACTCGCTGCACAAGTCCCACAAACTCGACTTCCTGTTGGCCATCAGCAGGGTGAGACGCTGGAGTCTGAGGATGATGAGCAGTTGGGCTCCTCATTGTTTACGAAACCTCCGTTGGCTTGATTGCTGATTGCAACGATTATGGGAGAACCTGACTCAGAGCCTTTTGCATTGATGATGTCGTCAGGCGACCGGTTGGCTCACAGTAATTTGATTAGTCGACTAACAGCTTGATTGGGTGATTGAAGGCTTGGCTTTCTGTGAAGTGGCTTTCATGTGATGATAAATATGTGCAAGTGTGTATTTGCATGTAATTACAGGATATTATTGGAAGGCCTCGTTATAAAATTAGCTAAACT
Source organism: Betta splendens (assembly GCF_900634795.4). Taxonomy (NCBI): domain Eukaryota; kingdom Metazoa; phylum Chordata; class Actinopteri; order Anabantiformes; family Osphronemidae; genus Betta; species Betta splendens. The sequence goes on along the minus strand of NC_040898.2, from coordinate 14,935,329 downwards.
GTCACGGCACATTTATTAGAGAGGAGGGGAAAGAAAACATGAGAGAAAGTTTATTTAGCATTTAGATCTGATTGTTTAGCGTTTGCTTTCAATCAGCCCAAGTCCCGGTTTGTTGATGAGGGTGTTTGGGAACGTGGAGGTGGAAGCTGAGTCAGAACACACAGCCAGGAGTGTGGACGGGTCCAGGCTGCTCTACTGTGTAATTACACCATTGTGCCTGAATCTGGGTTTTATCAGATTAACGGCTAAATGACTATCTGATCATTAATCCGTATGGGGCTGCCCCAAGGGCCAAATTAAATTTGGCTGTTTCAGGATCTCTCAGCCAACTGTAAGCAGAGAGCAGTCATGGGATTTGGTTCTGTTTGTCCATGCAGTTGGAGACGGTTTGTTCTGCAGGGGACTTAAAGCCAGTGTGTGTGTCCATGTGTGTTTATCGGGGCAATCCTCTCAGCTTAAACTGTTTTCCTTTGAGTCCCGGGAGAATGCATAATGAATTTGTTACTAAGTCTTGCCTCAGTGACAAAATGAGATATTAATGAAAAGAATATATTTTACTGCCAGTGGGTTTTTATTAGTTTGGTGGAGGATTGTCACCAATGGGGCGAAGTCTCAAGTGTGAAATGACTGGATTTATTCAAGGTTAAATAGTCTGTGGCTTAAATTTCTTTTAATTACGAATGATGAGCTGATTCATGCTTCTCTCTTCTCCGTCTCTTTGTCATTCTCCCGCTCTCAGGGTATTTACAGCTGTTTCAACGGCGTGGAGGACCCCGGACGCTCCTCTGGTTTGGCCAAACCTGACCTGACCTCCAACTACGCCCAAGCCAACATGCTGAAGATGCTTCGCACCGCCAAGGACCTGGTCTCCACCGCCAACGTGGAGAGCTCCCTGGACAACGCCACCAAGACCATCGAGCAGCTGAGCCGCCACGGCGGCAGCCTCCCGGTGCGCGTGCCCCCGGTGTCCACGGAGGCCGTGCCCGGGGGGTTCGCCTACATCACCGAGAACCACTCGGCGCTGCCGCAGCGCTCCATGACCCCCCCGCTGATGGCCGTGAACTCTCTGAAGCAGCAGAGGGGCGTGGCCAGGCCCACGCCGCTGCGCTACACGCTGCCCGCCCGCTCCGCCCCCTGTCTGTACGACCGGCCCCTCCCCGTGTCCAGCCTCAGCAGCCCTCACCTGGCCGTGGGCGAGCCGCTTCCTCACCAGCACCCGCACCACTACCAGACCACGGGCCGGCTCTACGTGGACGCGTACCCGCACTCCCCGTTCATCCCCTACGCCGACCTCCAGCTCCCTGACATCTACGCCTCCCATCCGGTCTCCTCGCCTCAAGGCCATCACGTCCCAGCAGGTTTGTCACGACGGAAAAGAAGGTCCAGGAGCTTCCACTGCGAGGAGGACGTGGAGGGGAGGAAACCAAGGGACCAGGACATGAGTGAGAAAGGCCCCGTGTCTCTGAGCGAGCTCAAAGCAAACCACCTCCAGGAAAACCACATCTCCGCCCCCAGCGTTGACAACATCTACTCAGGGGAGACCATGTGCCCGAGGGTGGAGAACTACGGCTCGTGGCCCCCAGAGGACCTGGTGCTCAGGGGCAGGAGAAGGCACCGCCGGCCCTCGTTCCTGAAAGCCACCTGGGGCAGCGAGCAGATCCGCCCGCTGGATGAGTCGCAGTCGTCGCTGTCCAGCCAGTCACCGTCCACCCTGCCGGACCTGTTCCCCTGCCTCCTTACACAGACCACGGCGGCCAAGCCCTGCAACCCTGCCCACCTCAGAAACAACCTGTGCCTCCCCAGGAACCAGGCCTACCTCCACATAAGGGAGGACCAGAGGAGGCCCAACGGGCGGAAGGGCCAGAAGCTGCGCTACTCGCAGTCCACCCACCTGCCCACGTACGGCGAGGCGGTGCGACACGGGGCAGGCCTGGGCCGAGGCATGGTGCGCAGGGCCACCAGCCTGCTCAGCAGACAGTACGCCCATTATCTGAATTCCTACCCCGGACTCCCCCTCTACCACGGCCCTCTGGACCTGCAGCACCACAACCAGGCCCCCGGCTGCCACCTGAACCCCAGCCCGGTGTGCCAGCTGCTGGCCTGTGGTGGGGGGCGATGCGGAGCCCAGAGGGCCCTGTTGTACCAGGACAGCGTGTACGGGGCCTACGGGGTCTACCAGGGCTCCCAGTCTGGATCGGAGGCTCAGGCCGCTCAGGGAGCGGGCGGTCCGCCGGGGGCCAGCCCCTGCGCTCCTCGGCCCTGGCGACGGGTGTCCAGTCTGGAGTCTGAGGTTTGAGTGTGAATCAAGGGGACCTGAAGCTAGACCAGATGTGGACAGGACCGCTGTAGGTGTAGTGCTTTTATCGTATTGAAGAGTTGTTCTGACTTGAAGTAATTTTTGATGTGACAGTGTGTTGGAAAGCAAAGTCTGCAAAGTTTACAGAGTTGTCGGATGTTCTCCAGCTGTGATTTATCACGTGCTGCTTTCCTATGACGCTTCTGTGTTTTCTGTGCTTTAATGTGCACTAAGATTTACAACAGTCCACGTGTTGGCACATTGGTTGAACATAAGCAGAGTTTTCATACTGTGTTTGTCGTGTTTGGGATTGTGTCAAGTAGATGAGCAGGCGAGGAGCCGTGGACCAGGACGGGACACCGCCACCAAAAACAAGCCGCCACTGTAGCACGAGGTTCCGACACAGCTGCCACACGTGAAGACTTTAATTCCAACATGAGATCACACAAGCATTTAGCCTCCAGACACACGAGACGCAGTTTTCTAGGTTCAAACACAGTATCAGTGGATGACTTTCAGGTAACTTTAGACATTGTCTTTTGGAGCTAAACCCTTCACATGTTGCTTCGGTGACGAGTTGAGGAGGCAGAGACTTTGTGAAAGCAGTCCATTTGAACACAACCTGCTCAGTGAACGTAGTGGGACAGCGTCGACCAGCACAAGGTGTCTTAAACCATGGACTCGCTCCTCACTGGGCCTCAGAGGCCCCAGAGCAGCACAACATCACACAGGGCCTCGGTAAACATGTATTCTAAGTACTGCTGTATATCAGTATAGACAAACGTGATGTGAGGCTGTTCGTGTCATATTCATGTATTCTACTTATGATAGGAATTTATAGTCACTCTTAACATTTTCTAATCACACTTATGGCACATTCTGAGTTTTCTTTTTGTAAAGCTGTTGCTGATTTGTCGTATTATTTATTATTGTATTATCTATCAGTTCACTTACAGTAAGATACTCATCATTCTCTCTTTTATATTCCCTCTTTTCCTGCATCTCCTCTAACGTTTAATGATCAAATTTAAATGAGGTAATTGAAAACTATTCTAGTATCTATATTACCTGGCTCCCTCACCGTGTAATTAATCACTTAGACTAATTAAAGAGCCTTTTGAATTTTCTTTGTGGCGTCTTTTATTGCTCTGGTGCGGAAACCTTTTACATGTTTGTATGAACAGATTAGAAAGGAGTAATGTAGAAATGATAGAAAGGAGATGACACAGAAAGCAGGCGGGACAGAGGATTGAGACACCACTCTGATCATATGGGGGTCAGGCATCTTCTGCAGCCCCCAGAGAAACACGGCTCTGGTGTTTGGGCCACGTCAGCTGATGCCTGACACAAATACGCAGCCGCTGCCGACCATGTTCTTCAGCTTCACATCGACCGTCTGACGCACGAACCGTCTGAGCCGTCATGACACAGCTCTAAACCTCCACTAAGGTAGAGATGGGAGTCCGGCTCAAGGTGACCTGTTGCCATGGCGATTACTCTCTCCCTGTGCTGTTGTCATGACGAGATAAGACTCCATTCAGAAGTGTGGATGAGTAATGTTGGACACTCAGAGCTTTGATTTTTCCATTACTCCCGGCTTTGTTACTGGAGCGCTGGCCTAGATTGGACCATAACATTGATTTAATCCTCCACGCGGCCACAGTCCCATATTCGTGGAGTTCAAGGTAATTGGACGTCTTTCCACCTCGCACAGCAGGAAGCTCAGCTTGTCTCCATAATGATATAATTAAGACGTGAGGCCTGATTCATGCCTGGACGAGCGCATCAGATCTTTTCCTGTACAAATAATAATAAGTATAGTAACTGGGCCATCATCACTCACACGCTCCTTTTAGTGTTGTGGAATAAATTAGCCTAAAAAAGTTAAACGCGCTATTTATAGAATCGTAGAATTAAAAAGGACAGTTGTGAAGGTAAGAGAGTAACTGAACGAGACACTTAGCTCCTCCAGAATAGCTCCACTCCAACTCAGCAGCGTTTCATCGGAGGATGAAGATCTAAAGATCTATAGAAGGAGGCTTTGATCCCAACGCAGCCTTCACACGGTTGGATCTATTCTATTATTTAAATGATTATTTGTTGCTGTTTGAGGACATTAACCAAAGAACTGATTATAATTCACTACACGCCTGTCTGACAAACGACCTGTCTCAACTAATATGTCAAGCATATCAAGAAATCAATGCAGCGCCTGAGACACAGCAGTGACAGTGATGAAGTCATACAAACATGTTGATGCGTGGAAATAATCCATTTACATTCATAAACACACGCAGACGAGGAGCGGTCGGGGGCCGTGAGGCGTTAACATTCACGTCAGGACGGCGGCGCGTCTAGAAAGACCCCCTTCGACGCCAAATCAGCCCTCGTCACCGGCGGCAGACGCTCGGAGACGCGTGGCCTCATCCAACGCCTGCTTCTGACTCTTTAATAAGATTAGGAGCTGCAGACGCAGGCGCACGCCCTAATTGATTTCACATCGCGCAGATGAAACCATGGCCAGCAACCTTGACAGGGCCGTCGGCCGGCGTCTGCAGCCGCCAGAGGCCGTTCCACCGCACGCACGCACGCACGCACGCACGCACGCACGCACGCACGCACGCACGCACGCACACACGCACACACGCACGCACACACGCACGCAGAGGACGGCACCTAACGTGGCAGCAGCTCCAGATGCTCCACAGTCACCTTGAAACAAAAGGCTGGGCAGCGCTGGGAGGAGGGAGGAGATGAAGGAGGAGAGGACGAAGGAGACGGAGGAGAGGAGGAGAGGAGAGGAGGGAGGAGACGAGGGAGATAAGGAGGCAGGAAATAAAGGCAAGTGGAGAGAATTTAGTCGTTTGGAAGAAAGTGGAGCTGGAAGAGAGAGTTACATAAGGAGAGATGTTCAACAGATAGGATGGAGGAGGAGGAGGAGGAGCCGGCGTGAGAACAGGTGGGAGGAGACAAATCTGTGTCACGTCTGAGTGCTTCATGGGAGGAAAAGGAGAAACTTGTGTTGGGGCCATTTCTGTGAAGTGACTGTTTGGACGATCGCATTGAGTCACTCATCAAAGCAGCGCGGCTTCGAGTGTGACGGCTCAGCCTGTGTGTGTGTGTGTGTGTGTGTGTGTGTGTGTGTGTGTGTGTGTGTGTGTGTGTGTGTGTGTGTGTGTGTGTGTGTGTGTGTGTGTCTCTGTGTGTATGCGTGTGTGTGTGCGTGTGTGTGTGTGTGTGTGCCTGCGTGTATGCGTGTGTGTGTCTGTGTGTGTGTGTCTGTGCGTGTGTGTGTGTGTGTGTGTGTGTGTGTGTGCATGTGTCTGTGTGTGTGTGTGTGTGTGTGTGTGTCTGTGTGTGTGTGTCTGTGTGTGTGTGTGTGTGTGTGTGTGCCTGCGTGTATGCGTGTGTGTGTGTGTGTGTGTCTGTGTCTCTGTGTGTGTGTGTGTGTGTGTGCGTGTGTCTCTGTGTGTGTGTGTGTGTGTGTGTTTGTGTGTGTGTGTGTGTGTGTGTGCCTGCGTGTATGCGTGTGTGTGTCTGTGTGTGTCTGTGTCTCTCTGTGTGTGTATGTCCCCGCCTCCACCCCAGACGATTGGATCTGCCGGCCGGCAGGAACATTAATTACTTCACCAATCTTCAGGCTCACTTCCCACAATCACGTCCATCTCTGGGAGGGAGTGAGTCGGGCCATTCAGGACCCGGTTCCAGACCGGGCCTGATCCAAATCTGGCTGCATGAGCTGAATCAGAGCACTATAAACAGAGTGTGTTGCTTGTTCAAACGTCTTTGGAGGCTTCTGATGTCTGGGCCGTGACGGCGGTCCGCGAGCGGCGCCGTGGCGCTGCCTCCGTCCTCCCAAGGTGACGCCTCCTGGGTTCTACTGGCACCGTCCACTTCCTCACGCGGTCAGAGTGTGAACAGACGTCCTGCGCCTGCCAACACACGCTGCAGGCTGGAGGCAGCTCTGCCTCTAATGAAGCAGGCCCACCCTCCTGACCCGGCAGCCCGGCGCGGTTCTGATCCGCTGCAGCCACGTGCAGGAACAAAGAGCCGTCTGCTCTGGTTTGAACTGTCTGACGTCTAACAGAGTTTAAACAGTGGAGAGAAGAAGACGCGCGAGGCCTCCTGACCTGAGAAAGGTCCATTTTGGTTTGTGCCCCGACGAAACGACGACTATTAGTAAAGTGGAGCGATGGTGGAACGACCTTCAGACGACCTTCAGACGACCCCAGGCGTCGTCCTTCAGCTCACGAGCAAACGCATGCTGAAGGAACCAGGCGTCGCCACGGAGACGTCGTCTGATGAGCATCAGGACCGCTGGTTCCGACGGAGCAGAGGAAGAGAACATCATCCAGCTCCGAGGACGGAGGAGCCAGATGTGCACGTCTGGGGGTCCACTCCGTTCCCACGGCCCGTTCACGCCTGAACTACGGCGCCAGCGGTCCGTGGGCCCAATCAGAGCTGCTCCAGGACGCAGATGAAGTCACGTGTGTGGAAACAAGAACGTGGGGCCGTGTTTCCGTCCAGAGCTGCAGAGGTAATGAATGTCCTGTCCCCTAAATGGCTTCACGCTCTACATCCACTCCCATCACTCGGGCCCTGCAGCCTCCAGTGCAGGTGGAGCTGGTACCGGTCTCTGCTCACACTGACCAGTCAGTGCTGTAACGTCAGCTGGTTCTGCTTTAATTGGGCCAAATTCACCTTTTGGACCGGTTCAGATGATTCTCCTTCTAACGAGCTTTTACCTCTCACTGCTTCTTAATTTATTCTTTGACGAGGCCACGAGTCAACAGATCCACTTACTATAAATGGAGATAAACACACCTGAATAACTGACTCTAAAAATAAGCAGCGCTCGAAGCCGTCCGACCCGTTTGACACCGTGCTTTAAAAGCAGCGTCTCCTCTGGCTGACGTGAAACATCCTCCATTTACATGAAAAACGCGTCTCAATCCGACCACAGGGTTTGAATAAACGCAGATCAGATCAGATGCAGGTTGGAGCGTAATGTTTCTTTGGGTTCTGACGTGCGGTTCCGCTGCACGGACCCCGACTAATCTGTCCACAAACACACTGCTCTATTACAGATGCTGCTCCATTTCTTCCTCCCTGCAGCGCTGGAAGCAGCACAGAAGTAATAGGACCATCACTCGTCCGTCTCTCTCCTCCTCCTCTGCTCGCCCTCGCTCGCCCCTTCGCTGGGAGGGAGAGAGGTTAACAAGGTGAGAGAGCGACGGCCTGGTGTTAACACATACTGTACAGACACGCGCTGCTCCAATCAATGCTGCTCCTGGAAAAACAGGATCTAATTGAAGCATCTGGGTTATTTTAAAAGCCTGCAGCTTCAAATGAAAGCGCCAACGACGCTGTGTTAAACGTCTTGACTTGTGAGAGATTATTTCAAGCGCCAAACGTGAAGCAGAGCCTGTTGTGGCGTTCGATGGCTGGAGGTTCTGGCGGTGGAGCTGCAACGAGGCGTGTTTTGCTCCCAGCAAAGAGTGGAAGCGTGGCTTTATTTGCCGGCGCCGTCACCGCCGATTGACGGACGGACGTGTTCACGCTCCGCTGACGAACCCGCACACGTGCGGTTCCACAGGAGGAACCCGGGGTTCAGTCGGTGCCGTGAAGTTCAGCGTTCGCCACCAGACGAGGGGACGCGTCCCCGGAGGACGCATGCTTCAACAGAAGCAGAGGCGGCGGCCATCTTGAATGAATGTTTTCATTCCAGAGCCGAGGGACAGAAAAGACCGTAGGACTAACAGCTGTTTTAAAGCTGTAATAATGTTTGTTCCCAGTTCCCTGAACGCATCACACATCAAACCTTCTGTTTAAAACCTGCTGTCTGAGGCACATTGAGCAAACAAAGGTCTGAACTAAGACATTCAGGCCTTTAATTAGAATAAGCTTCGAGCTTCAGGTTGTGGAACACGTTTGTATTATGGGATGAGCTTCCACAGAGGACGGATGAGGAGCAGCAGGCTCCGTTTCAGAACGTCACGACTGATCCAGACAGGACCAGAACTGCTGGGGTTCTGCTTCTCTCCATAACGGACCCAAATGCAACAACATGGATTCATTTTCAGGTTCTTGACAGCAGCAGCGTCAAATGTTGGTCAAAATGAAGCTATATATAAACACACGCTAACACGCGTGCTGGCAGCGGCAGCGGCGCCTGGAGGTGACATCAGTGGGCTCATCACCAGCCAGGACGCTCACCAGCTGGGAAAAAGGATGTGGCAGCTCCACGAGGCTGCTGGGCTGGACCGGGAGCCGAACGGGACCGAGAACGGGACCAGAACCAGGACCAGGACCAGGACCAGGACCAGGACCAGGTCCAGGAGGAAGCCATTTAGGACCAGGACCAGGACCAGGACCAGGACCAGGAGGACACCATTTAGGACCAGGACCGGGACCAGGACCAGGACCAGGAGGACACCATTTAGGACCAGGACCGGGACCAGAACCAGAACCACAGCCAGAACCAAGACCAGGACCAAGACCAGGACCAAAATCAGGACTAGGATTACGTGCAGGAGCCATACAGGACCAAGACCAAGACCAGGACCAAAATCAGGACCGGGAGCCATACAGCACCAGGACCAGGACCAGAACTAGGACCAAAACCAGGACTAGGACCAGGTCCAGGAGCCATACAGCACCAGGACCAGGACCGGGAGCTGTACTGGACCAGGAGCCCTACAGAACCAGGAGGACCAAGACCACCCAGTCCCCCCCCCCCACACACACACACCCCAGATCATCACTCAGATTATGACACAGACTTTTCACAGGCCGTGGGCCAAATGAGATTGCAGATTATGTCCACAGATTATGGGACACATTCATTCGATTACTCCGTCAGACAGATGGAGAGTCAGAAACAGCAGGAGCAGCTTTCCTGCACCTGTCGGGGTCCACGACCTCTGACCCCGAGCCCACCACAGACCCGACGCTGGACGCAGATGATGGCCGATACTTGTTTTACATCTTTTTTCCATATTTTCTAAGGTTAGTGCTTCAGGATGAGACTGCAAACAGCCTCTCAGCTCCTCAGTTTATGTCCAACGTCTCCAACATGGATTCAGGCTTGTTTAACAGGGACGGTCCCAATTCACGGGCACATGGTGGTGACGGCAATAAAGACACAACATAGTGTCCACTCCCTCCTCTTTCTCAGTGCTGACAGACTGTCAGACCTCTGGTTTCTATACAAACACCAGGTTAACAACAGGACAGTGTCCAAGTGAAGGCAGGAGATGTGGTTTAATGACCCGTCACAACTGTCACAAGGTTTGTGCCGTTCATTTCTGCTCCTATTTACTCATTTAATAAAAGCATCAGGAGACACGTCTCAGCTGTAAACTGGAAGAACGTTGACTTCAGGTGAACCACAGGCGACATGTGCTGTTTGTCATGTGATTATGTTCCATACTTTTAATCCAACAATAGTAATAGTAATAATAACAGCTTGTAAAAGGCATCTGACGGACTTTTTTTGATTCAATCAGATGTGATTGAAGGAAGAGGATCATCCTCTGCTTTCATTCCTCACCATCATCTTCACCTTTATTCCACTCACAATCACAATATGTGAGTATTTTATTTATGTTACTAAGTCATTTGACTTTATTAATAGAAAAATCTGCTCACTTTCCAAAACTGTCCTCTGAAACAACATTCACACCTGTAGTTTACCACTTTGTGTTTTGGTGTTTAGCTTAATAATACCAATATAATTTATACAATGTTTTATTAAACAACTGACAGCCAATAAGAAGAAACAACTTATTTTATAAGTACTATAATAAAGTAACACAACAAGAGGTATCTGACAGATGAAGTGCCTTTATGCTGATCCTTAAATTCATCTTGCAGCAGCATTGCACTGCAGCATCACATGATCTGCAACAAGGACATTGAACTGTTAGCCGTTAGCATGAGGCCACTCTACCTGCCGAGGGAGTTCTTGCACGTTATTACGTGTTATGGGAGAAACAGTTTCTTTCTTATTCTATGCAGTTATTATATGATTTATGACTTATGTTCTGCAATTAGTATCGTATGTTTTGTAACATCTCTTTTATGTATTTGACATTTCACCCACATTGTTCAATGGTTGTCTCTGCCTGATAGACTCTCAACTCTAGCTCTAAACCCAAGGCCGGGGAGTTGTCTCTCTGTCTGTTGAGAGTTGGTGCTCCTTTCTCACAGATAGTTGGACGTCAGCAATGCAAGTGTGAAAATGTAAACATCTTCACACACTGTGACAGGGATGAGATGGTGCATACAGTCTGATTGGGCCACACAGACATTCCACGGTAGTCGTACAGAGAGGTTAAAAGGCAGAAGCAACTTGAGGATTGTGGGCTCTTTGCATCACACCTCCGTGGTGGGAGCTGAAAGCTGTGCAGAAGGACCTGGGACGCAACATCAGGCCGGGAAAGGCGAGCTACAAGAGGAAGATGGAGGAGCAGCTGCAGCAGAACAACGTCAGCGGAGTGTGGTGGGGGGTGAGAACCATCACTGGATACAAGGAGCCCGGCACTCAGGCTGAGGGAGACCAGAAGTGGGTTAACGACCTGAATCTGTTTTTCAATAGATTCGACCAGTTGCCCACCCCCACCCTTTTTCCACTGCTGCATTCCATGACCTCTACCACCACTGTGAGCCATTCCAACACTTCTGACAGCACAGCCCTCAGCCCAATCAACCTTCGTCCTATGATGAGCCAGTCAATGGACCCACTGCAGTTCGCCTACCGTCCCGGTATCGGAGTTGAGGATGCTGTCATCTTCCTCCTGAACAGAGCTCTGTCACACCTGGAGCAGGCTGGGAGCTCTGTGAGAATCATGTTCTTTGACTTCTCCAGTGCTTTCAAAACTATCCAACCGTTGCTGCTGAGTTTGGTGCACATGGGGTGGACCAACATCTGTCTGCATGGATGCTGGACTACCTCTCGAACCGACTGCAGTATGTGAGGGCTTGCCACTGTAAGTCTGACATGCTCGTCTGCAACAAAGGAGCCCCACAGGGAACAGTTCTGGCTCCGTTTCTGTTCACTGTCTACACCGCAGACTTCATGTCCAGCTCAGCATCCCGTCGCCTGCAGATGTTTTCAGATGACTCATGTTCATCTGATATCAGATGTGTTGTAACTGTCAAACCGTTCCCTTTAGTTAAACATCTACAGTTACTGTTGTTAGGACCAGGGCTTTATATCACATTATTGGTTTAAAGGTCATAAACTGAGGATGGGCGTTACCTCTGCTTTTTACTTTATTGTAGACTGACTGAGTTGAAGCAGTGAGCAGGACACGCAGCTCTGGATCCTAAAAGACTCAAGACCGTCTAGACAAGTATCACAACTTTTAAATAACAAGAAGAACACGGCAAACCAGGAACTAAACTAAATGATGTTCCTAATACAGCTGGACTCTTTGTAACATACAATAATGTCAATTTGCAAAATCCAGAAGATGAAACTACAGCAGGACTGAAGATACAACAAGAGCACTTGTGTGCACACATTCTGTCTAAATCATGACTACTACTACATATTTAACGTCAGCCTTCAGGTAAGTAAAAACCTTATAGTTATCAGTCGATACCAAAGAAACCAGAAGAGGTCAGAGTACATGCTGTATTATTTTATGACAAGTTTTATTGTCTTTTACTACTTTACAGAAAACAACATCAGCAGAGTACAGTTCATGTCCTGAATGCAAAAACTTGACTCAGCTCTTGGAAGCTCACAGACCAACTGTTAAATTAAAAACCAAGCAAACAGTTTTACTGAAAAATGAATTTTTTTTTTAGAAGAAGAAGGAGCAGCAAGGAATATCCACCTGTGTTTTCTGATCTGAAAATCTGTATACAGTCTTACCTGCAACAGTCTAATAACAAGGAAGCAAGACTTCAACAAGTTGTACATGAACTTCATAAAAGGGCAGATAACATAAAGGAAAGGAAAAAGGAAGCAGACCAAACAAAATGGAAATCCGTAGCTGTTACAGGTGCAGGACTAGTTGTTGCACTTGCAACTGGACCAGTAGGACTTGCCATAGCAGCTGCTGGAGGTGTTGGTTTTGTTGTAAATGACACTGTACAGACGGTATATGATTATTTTGATGTAGGACGAGTGAAAAAATTGAATAATGAATTTCTGGAGACTTTGAAATCACTGGTTGATGAACTTAAAAGTATAAGAGACATGTGTGAATCAGTGTCACAACACTCAGGTGAGAAAAAGTATACAACACTGGCAACTAGTATAAATGACTTTCTGTCTCATTTTTCTGTATTGAAAGTTGTTGAAGATGACAAAAAGATCACAGCATCAGTTGGAAATTATAACCTGGCTCTAGGTTCGTTTCTGCAAATCCAAAGGCAACTAAGAACCCTTGAGGAAGAACAGAGAAGCTGTTCTTTGCAGTGAAAAAATATGTGCATTTGTACAAAGCTCTTGAAGTTAAATGTTTGTTAAGGATTGAATAGCAGCCAACAGTTAATTGTAAATATACAGGTGACCTTTGTTTCATGTGTTAGGCCTCTGGATGATCTGCATCTTTCTAATCCTATAACTTAACCTCAGCCTCATTAGCTCTGTTCTGTGGAAACAGAGAAGATGATAATAATGGTAAAGTGTTTCTATTAAGAATCCTCAGGCTTCAGGTACAACTGAGAATCCTGTCATCTCCAGAAGTTCTCTGATGACTCTGCTATTGTAGGACGTATCCAGGGTGGTGATGTCACAGAGTATCAGGAAGTGGTGAACAGATTTGTGGACATGTGGACAGAACCACCTCCAACTGAACTTCAGTAAAACCAAGGAGCTGGTGATAGACCTCAGGAAATGGGGGAGCGCTGTCACCTCTCTCACTATTAAAAATGAAGAGGTGGAGGTAGTGAACGAGTACAAATACCCGGGAGTGTACTTGGACCAGGTACAAATACCTGTGAGTGGACAATAAACTGGACTGGAAAAAGAACTCATCAGCTGTGAACAAAAGGCTCAGAGCAGGATGTACTTCCTGAGGAGGCTCAGGTCCTTTAACGTGTGCAGCTCCAGCTGAGGATGTTCTATGAGTCTGTGGGTCCAGTGTTTTAGGCTGTGGTCTGTGGGGCAGCAGCATGAATGGAGCAGAAAGTAACAGACTGGACAAAGTGATCAGGAGGTTCTGGTTCTGTTCTGAGGTGGAGCTGGACCCCCCACATGCTGTAGCTGAGAGAAGGATGCTGGTCCAGTTCCTCTCTATAGACAACACCTCCACCCCTACACAGTGTGTGGCTGGACAGAGGAGCACCTTCAGCCAGAGGCTGATCGGTATTAGTAAATATATCATTTGTCTGTATAACACAGTACTTCTGTATATGTCAGTAAAATACAAACAAATCTGTCGTCACTCTGTTGGTTACCTTTTGTTTCTTTCTAGTAATGCAAATAATTGTTCCTATTTTGAACTTTATTCATGTTATCATGTCGCTATAATTATAATAAGCAGGAAAAACGTAAATAATCAAGCTCATATTTATGACATGTATCTGAACAAAGTTTATAGTATTGACTTTTGATTGTTGTGTTTGACAGACCACCAAAAATGTTTCTCTCACAAAAGTAATAAAGTTTGTTGAATAATTTACCCCTAACTGTTTTAATCATTAACAAGGTTAATACCTTGAACCTTGCTCTTAACAGCTCAAATAGAAACTAAAACTGTGTCCTTTTATTGTAAACATCCACCTCAGCAGAACACAGGTCTGTGTTCAATCATCTACCTCACGTTCAGCAGTTCTTCAATTTCAGCAAATATATTATAAAGGAGCCGTTTTCCTCAACATTTCCAGCTCCTGCAGCTACATTTAGTTGTGTTTAATGTTGCAGCATCTTTCATCTTTTCTTTCTAGCTCTGTAAAACATGTAAGCTATATGCCTTAACTGTTTGGATATGTTCAGCTTTGTTTTTATCATTTCAGCAACGCTTTAGCTTTTTCAGCAGTTGGTAAGTAAACAAATCTAGCAGATCTAATTCAACTATCCTCAATTTGTTTCTGTTGCAAAGATTTTGTTTAAACAACTCTTGATTCTCTTCAGATACATTCATCTACTTTTAGCTATTTGAAATGTTTTAGCATTTCTTCAGAAATTCAGCGTGACAGCATACACTGTGGATTTATGGAAATGCATCAAGTTTAAATAACATCGTTGATGCTCAGTTACATTATGTTGGGGAAATTGTTAGTTCCCTTTGTAAATCTTAATAAAGCAGACACAATCAGTTGAGACTGTTACAGACTCGCCCCGTCGGTTCCGAACCGGCGGAGTTTGAATGGGGACAGGAGAGGAGATGCGTTGGAGATCGAGGACGGACAGCACACGCTCCGAGCGGGGAAGCTCTCATGGTACCGACGATTTTGGCCCCGCGGCCAACGTGCATCCAGCACCACGCGGACACGCCACGCTAATAAAGCACTCTGTGAGTAACCCTTCACACAGACACCTGGCAGCAATCAGCTGACCAGGTCGCAGGGAAACCAGGAGAGGGAAGACCCCAAATGCACGACCCAAACACAGAATCTCACTGTTAAGGGGTCATATCATGCAAAATCCATTTTTTAGACATTTTGGAGCGTTCCTATGACTCTATGGGTCACATTTACACACACACTGAGCACGGTAGAAGTGCATTTCCTCCTTTTTTCACATTTTGAGACTTTATCCAATGGAGACAGACCTTGTTACAATGGTGTCGTCACAATTGCAGGAAGTCCTCCCTGCAAATCCTGAACCACCACCCCCACAATGATACAGACCAAAACTGGACTTCCGCCATTTCCCCCCTCTCATCCCATCCGGTAGAGGACTGCTTCCGCTCAGTCTTCCAAATAATGATGAGACCAAGGAACAAGGATCACCACATCTCCGTGGTCATCTGTCTACAACTATACCTGTTCTGCTGCAGAAACAAATCTCCAACATAACCGAGTGTACCCCCTACCCAGGACATGGACTGTTTACCCTACTTCCATCAAGCATTTCATCTGCAAGGCCCTGCAAAAGCATCTGTCCTCAAACCCCCAGACTTCTTAATTAACTCAGTAACCTATACATTGCACACTGGAGTGTGAAGGTAACAGTTTGTTCTAGCTTTGGAGTAGTGGTGTATTTTTTTGGTTTACAATAAAGTTGGCTTTAACTATTATGTATTTCACTGAACTCTGTTTCTGAAGGGAAAACACTTTTATTCAGGAAATCATAGTATTGAAATTACATGTCTTTCTCTTTCTAATATGGTAAACTATAAAGGTGAACCGGCCATAAATAAAAAGCAAATAAATTATATATATATAATTAAAAAAAATCTTAATGAGTATTGCACACACAAAAAACACATTTACTCAAACGGTAAAGGAGTTATTCCACAGGTGGTCTACATGAATCATACTATGAGTGTTTTAGTGTTTTATCCATCAGGAAACTGCCTTCATCTACAACCCAAGCATGAAGAGATGGCAACTCAGATTCTTCACCCCAGGAATCCTCAGCACCAGCTCACTAGCCTCTGTAGACTAGATACCTGTAACAACTTTAGATACAGAGACATATTACTGTCAGATTTATCAAGAATGACAAAAAACATAATTAAAAGCAGTAAAAATACGTTAGGTCAATATATAATTTGAACCAATGCTTTTTGTTCCCAGGAAGGTCATGCAGTGATTGCTCTAAATATTAATGCACATTTTTTTAAATAAAATTTTCAGAGCAGCAGCACAAGTAAGACAAAAACAGTGAAATGTGTAAATGTAAATGTATTTATATTATTTCAGCTATGCTCTCAAACTTATTTATTTGTATAATGTAAGCTAAAGTAGTGTTTTCTATTAACGAGAGTTTTCCAGGTAAGTCGTGTTGTAAATATTCTAGCGGCAGAGGCCATTTAGCATACGCATTAGCAACCGCTAGTCGCTTTGCAAATTACATAAATCAATTAAATTGAAGTAAATGCGACATTACCAATGAGACACATCTTGCATCAGCCGAAATGTGGCGACTTCAACAGCCTCCTCTTCAGCTTCAGGGTCAGATTCGGGATCGTAGACGTATGGTTCTACTACGCTACGACTCAGCTGGCTAATGTTGTGCAGTTCTGTAGTGGGTCTTCTTCTTCTGTGGAGGATTGCGGTGGATTGCGTTCTCAATGTCGCACTACTACGATTTTAATTTTGTCTAAAACTTGATTACTTCTGTTCAAGTTGTTTAACGTCAGCCTTCAGGTAAGTCAAAACCTCTCAGTTATGTGTGAATATCATTCAAAAAAACAGCTGCAGAGGTCAGAGTACGTGCTGTATCATTTTATGATGAGTTTTATTGTCTTTTACTCCTTTACAGAAAGCAACACAATCAGAGTAAAGTTCATTTCCTGAACAGATAAAGAGCTGACCCAGCTCGAAGGCCAACTGTTAAATCAAACCGTTAAAAGAAGCAGATTTCTGAAAAATGGACTATAATCCAAGAAAAAGAAAGAGGAGCAAGGAATTACCACTTGAGTTTTCTGATCTGATAAAACAGTCATTTCTGCTAAAGTGTAATATCAAGGAAGCAAGAGTTCAGCAAGTTTTACATGGACTTCTTAACAAGGCAGGTAACATAAAGGAAAGAAAGAAGGAAGCAGCGGAAGAAGAAGATCGGCATGCTGCCTTGGCAGCATGTTTTCAAGAATTAGCAGAAGATATGGAAGCGTATATAGCAGCAGAAGCAGCAGTGTCAGCAGCCGCAGCCGTCTTATCGTCATCATTATCATCAGCAGCAAAAGCTGCAGCATCAGCTGCAGCAGCAGCCGCAGCAGCCACAGCAGATACATCAGCAGCCAAAGCCGCAGCCACAGCAGCAGCAGCAGCAGATGCAGCAGCAGCAGATGCAGCAGCAGCAGCAGCCTTAGCATCATCATCATCAGTAGCAGCAGCAGCAGATGCATTATCAGTCCTTTATTATAAAATAAGGTCTCTAACCCAAGACAAAAAAAGAACAAAGAATATCAACCCTTTTCTGTTCTGAGAATCCGTATACAGTACTTTCTGAAAAATTGTAATAACAAGGAAGAAAGACTTCAACATGTTTTAGATGAACTTTGTCATAGTGCAGATAACATAGGAGACATCACATAACAGCAATGCCCGGTGGCTGATGAACTGCATGTATCAGCAGAAACAAACAAGCTACTAGTGGATGGAACTTTAAGAAAGGAAGGCCGGATACTCCTGATCCTGAAGGACCCCCAGAAGGGAGCCGTCACCATCCAACTACTGCCCAATAACCTGCCACTGCACAACATGGAAGCTCCTGTCAGGCATCATAGCAGCCCAGATAGGCAGGCAGATGGACCAATACATGAGCAGTGCCCAGAAAGGATTTGGTAGTAAAACCAGGGGGGAAAAACACCAGCTACTGGTAGACAAAGCAATGGAAGGTTTACAAAATGATTGATTCTATTCTATTCTATTTTCCTAGAAATATTGGATTATTGGAGATGCTAAATTTACAAACAAAACATTTAATAGAATCACTAAGCAATATCTTAATTGAAGTTTTTAGGAGTGTATTACTGTCCATGGATTTGCGATTTTGAAGAGATCTCTTCCATATAACAATTTAGATGGGATAATTTTTTGTGACTATACATGACTTTTTGACTTGGACTTCTGACTGCAACACAGACTTGATTTTTATTTTGTTTCATTTATTTAACTTAATCATACTCTGTGAAAGTCTCATTTAACAAACAGAAACAAACAGATGTTTCTTTCTAAGAGTTATAGAAGGTGCTACTGAATTCAGTGTACATACAGTATATAGTTTTGTTCTTCTTTTGGGGATTTTTTTGATTGTTTTATATGCTTTTGTTTGTTTTAACCTCAGATTATCTGCAGTAAAATGAGTTTTCTAATGAGATGCTTTATACAGATGTTTGAAGGACCACGGTATACAATTATTTCTGTTCTTGTCATTTTCAATCCATATCATCTTTGTGAAATCAGGTTTTGATGAAGGGTGAACCTGGGTTAATCCAGGTACACATGCTACAGTAACATCTCTTTTCTTTTTAGCACAATTGACTCATGGGTTAAATCCATGTATCAAAAGAGAGGAGGTCGAAATATTTGTTTGTGATTTTTACATTTTTTGTGTTTTGAAAGTGGTTCTGATTTCTCATCCAATATTAAGAGTTGAAAAAGACTGAATATCATTGATGTTAACCTAGACAATTTCTTCTGAGAATGATAGCGTTGGTTTCTAGATGACAATCAAAACTGGATTAAAAATACATTCAAATCAAATTAAATCTTAAAATTGGGGCCAATGACACAAATGCAAATATACGAAGCCACATTATCAATCAGTCAAAAACATAAAATAAAAATAAGTCTCAAGGTACTGTTTACCAGGAACTATTTAACACCTGTAACCTCCAAAGCAAAGGTTTGAAAAGGTGAATGATTAGATCCTTCAAAATGATTGGTTTTGAAGTAAACAGAAGTCTATTGTTTATTGATGTTCATTTTATTCAAATTCCTTAAAAATGCATTTTTATAATGTTTGACTACAGTAACAACATGGTTACTGGAGACTGGAGACTATTCCACAATAGCTTTTAGAACAGTTTTTGCTTTTACTTTGAACATGTTTTATATTTTATGAAACGTTTCCTGTTTCACACTGTAAGAAACTGTTCTTCTATTTCTATTTTTCTAACACTAACACTTACTAACACTAACATCTAACTATCATCAGCTGCTACTGCTTTGTGTCATTGATGATGTCATTTATGTCCAGGGTGTAACAGGGTGCTTTTAGTTTTCTTGTTACAGTTTTATACTTTTAAGCTTCCCTTGACGATTCTCCCCCTGAAAGCAGGAGATGACCTGACCTACTGTTTTGGACCACAGATGACTAGAAAGTTGATGAAAGCGTCATCAGCGATGCTTCTGCTAGGGCGGAATTGCTGACTGTGGAAGTCAGTGGAACATCAACTTCAACTGCTTAAATGTCTACAGAGTGGGAAACAAATCAACATAAAAACAACGAAGGACAACAGAGATGGAATTAACAGAAGAGCAGCATCGGAAACTCCTTAAACAGAACGGGTTTAAGGAATCTTCTTGTGAGTAGGGAAACCATGTTTCCCTCTATAAATGTAGACGAGCAACAACAGAACATCAATGACTTAAAAGGGAGACACACAGTAAATGGACAATAACTTCAAATGTTGACAATAATTTCCCTTGTTTGTATGTTTGACACTTAGTGTCAAAAAGGGAGGAATGTGGGATATTTTGTGTTTGTCATGAGAGGCTGTGCCTCTGGTTGAGGGTTGTTCCTGGGGGGTCATCAAGCATTTGGTTATCAAATGGTGGAGTTTTCACTGTAGTGACCACGGGAACATGCACTCATGTATATCAAAGACCAGTCAACAGCTCATGTGGGGGTTTGTAACAGGGTATAAATACAGGTCTTGTGTCCTCAGTCCTTCAGTGGATAGATTGTACATAGTGAGATGTGCCTTATGTCTTAGATGTAATTGTGATCCACTCCGTGTCGACATGAGAGTAAACTTTGAGATGGTTCATCACACTGATGATCTCTGGTTGATTTCTTTATAAGAAGATTTCCACAACACACATCACACTAGTGATGGGAAGTCCGGCTCTTTTTACAGATTCGGCTCTTTTGGCTTGGCTCTCTTTAATGAGCCGCCACTTGTGGCTCCCAGTCTGCTCTTAAATTATTATCACTTTGCACCTTAAATTTTAGCTGAATTTAGCAATTATAAATAGTTTGTCTGTTTCATAAGCCTTTTTATTTTTTTATTTTTTTTTTTATTATTTATTTTAATGCAGTTTTTAAAATGCAATAAAAAAAATACACAGTCACTTCTGTTTAACATTTTAATCAAACCTTTGGGTATTAACATTAAAACACTTTAAATAATAATGTTTAGTGGAGGTTGACAGATATTTTTATTTTAATAATATTTTATCTAATAACAGTTAAGTCTGCACTCAGGTTTGCCGTCTCCAGTTTCATTGAAATGCACCCTGATGCTGCTTCTTATTCGGTTGTCGGTCGGTTGTTGGAAAAAATGGTGCGCCCATAAAAGCAGTCCCCCGTTTGTATGGATTTTCAGAAGAATCGGACAATGGCGGCGGAAGATTTGCAGTCGTCTCTTCTCGTTTGCTACGAAGCATCGGCTCTTTGGTGAACGACGCATCACTGCAGGTACATGACACCCAAGGACACACCCTACCTGCTGGCAGTGGAACTGTTACACAACAACCCCGCAACAGTGAGGAGGAGCCGAGGGCGCGTTCACAGCGACTCATCTACAGGTGGGAGCAGAAACATCCGCTTTGTTCATTTAGAAGTTGAACAGCTCCAGCTTCTTCTGCAGCTGCACAACAGACAGGGCTGAAAAACAGAAGAAGAGTCATTTATGGATGGAGAAAAAGCTGAGTAGATAAGAAAAACAACGGAAGCAGCAGAGGAAGATGAGGAAAAGGAAGAGAAACCATCATCCTCTGCTTTCATTCCCAAGTGGCCTGGCATGAGGACCCACCATCGCCCCTTCATTTCTGTGGAAAATCACCACAGACTGAGCAGATGCAATGAGCTGACACGCAGCTCTGGATCCCACACGGTCTCAAGACGGTTTGGACACATCTTTAAAATAACAAGAAGAACACGGCACACCAGGAACTAAACTAAAGATGTTCATAATACAGCTGGATTCTAGGTAACTCCAGAGAAAGAAACTGTGGGAGCCTCAACGAGGACACACAGGATTTAAAAAAACTGTCTAAAGCCTGATTTCTTGTGTTCTACATCAGCCTTCAGGTAAGTAAAAACCTGATACCAGTTGTTATGGGAAAAATTGTCTCTTCCTTATTTCTATGCAGTTATTGTATGATTTATGACTTATGTTCTGCAATTAATATCTTATGTTTTGTCTTACTGTATGCATTTGACATTTCACCTAGATTGTTCAATGGTTGTCTCTGCCTGATAGACTCTCAACTCTAGCTCCCAAACCCAAGGTCGGGGAGTTGTGTCTCTGTCTGTTGAGACTTGGTGCTCCTTTCTCACAGATAGTTGGACGTCAGCAATGCAGGTGTGAGAATGTAAATATCTTCACACACACTGCGACAGGGAGGAGATGGTGCATGTAATTTGATTGGGTTAGAAAGACATTCCACCCTAGTCGGACAGAGAAGCTAAAAGGCAGAAGCAACTTGAGGATCGTGGGCTCTTTGCATCACACCTTCGTGGTGTGTGCACTGATCTCCCCAGCTGGTTTTTGGTTTGTTGATGTGCACGATCAACATCCATGCTTTTGATTTGCTTTCCCCATTATTTTTATTTTCTTTATTATTTCAATAAATCACACAAAAGGACAACTCTCTCTCATCTACTTCTTTATGGAAAATTTCCACCACACAGTCTAAGAAGCTGCTGCAGAGGTGTATTATTTAACGAGTTTTATTGTCTTTTACTACTTTACAGAAAACAACTTGAGCAGAGTAAAGTCCATGCCCTGAACGGGTGAAAAGTTGACCCATTCATTGGAAAAGCTCACCAACGGTTAAATGAACCCGGTCAAAGTACCGGTTTTATGAGAAATGGCCTCTAATCCAAGACAAAGGGGGAGCGGGGATCTTCAACCTCTGTTTTTTGATTTGAGAATTCATGTACAGTCATTTCTGAAACAGTCTAATGACAAAGAAACAACCAACTGTCACAAGGTTTGTGCTGTTCATTTCTGCTCCTATTAATTCATTTAATAAAAGCTTCAGGAGACACGGCTCAGCTGTAAACTGGAAGAACGTTGACTTCAGGTGAACCACAGGCGACATGTGCTGTTTGTCATTTAACTATGTTCCATACTTTTAATCCAACAACAGTAATAGTAATAATAACAGGTTGTAAAAGGCGTCTGACGGACTTTTTTTGATTGAACACTGTTTATATAGAGTAGATCAGCTTAATAACAGCTTTACTCCATGTGTTAGAACGTGGGGAGCGAGGCCTGTACAGGTGACATCCAAACGACTGGTGCCTTTTTCAGTGAGTGAACACTGAGACTCCCCCTGAATAAAAAGCCTTAAAGTGTCTCAGCAAGTGTTGGCTGGATAAAAGAGAATTCAGGTCCAACAGCTGGACTGAAACCCAGAGGTGGCTGAAAAAGACTCTCTGCTCTCTAAGACAGGACGCGTCGCCACGGCGACCTTGTCTGTGACCTGTAATTCCATCAGCGCCGCCGTTTGTTTGTAGCAGCACCTGGAGAAAAACACATTCTGCAGCGAGATGAAATGCTGAAACATTTAGAACGTAACAGGACGTAGCTGAAGAACTGACTGTACAGATACACCTGAAGAGACGCATGTTCTCATTACTGTCCTGTAAACAAGATTCAAATAACAATACTGTCAGTGCTCTTCAGCATTCAGTTATTAATGACCTGAATATCTGGTTATTAAAACCAGAAGAACAGACGTCTATAGAGAAGAAGCTGAAGAGAAACGGAAGCAGCGGCGGAAGAGGAGGAAACGATTATCCTTTACTTTTATTCCCCACCATCACCATCACATTTGAGCCACAAACAATCATGGCTTTTACAGTCTTTCACGCATGGGACTCAGTCAGTGACTTCACATGTGACCGGCAGCGGTCAGAACACGTTTAACGCGTGCGATCGGAGAGGGTTTGTTCTATGCGGTCAGTTACTATTACAGGAAACACAGTAATCACTACATCTGAGGAGTGTGGACGGTGCGTCTTTATTGAAAAAAGTCCCACTGAAAACGTCCTCGCGTCCTCTTATTGAGAAACACTGCTATAGACTGAGCAGAAGCAGTGGACAGGAAACGCAGCTCTGGATTCCACACGGTCCCAAGACAGGCTAGACAAGAAACACATGGTTTAAGTAACAAGAAGAACACGGAAAACCAGTAACTAAACTCATAAATACGACTGGACTCGTATTGGACTGGACTCAAAGCAGCAGAACTAAGAGGACCTGAATTGTGTCCAAATAAATTTTTAAATCTTCTGTTCTACACGTTTAACATCTGCCTTCAGGTAAGTACAAACCTCTCAGCTATCAGTTGATACCAGTCTAAGAAGCTGCTGTAGTGGTCAGAGTACACGCTTTCATGTTTACGTGTACATTTATCATTATATGACTGTTTTTATTGTCTTTTACTACAGAAAACCTGAGCACAATAACGTTCATGTCCTGAACAGGTGAAAACTGACCCATCCGTTGGAGGAGCTCACAGACCAACTGCTAAATGAACTCTAAAAGAGCTAGTTTCTGATAAGTAATGGCCTCTGAACTAAGTGAAAGAAGGAGCAGCAAGGAACCTCCACTAATCTTCCTTTCTGAGGAAGATTCTGAGGAAGATTCTAAGCAAGTAATCTTCCTTTCTGAGGAAGATTTTGAGGTAGATTTTACGCACGTTTATGCTCTCAGACGTGAGAGCTCTGAAACGTATTACAGTCTTAGCTCTGACAGTCCAATAGCCAACCTTGAATGTGTAGTTGGGGAAACAGAAGATTACATTAAGATAAGGAAAGTGTACACAAAAAAAGAGAGATTACTATTCGCTGCTGCAGGGTTGGGACTAGTCCTTAAACTGGCCTCTGGACCAACTGGAGGTTACCCTTTTACAGCCGGAGTCACTATAAAAGTTATTAGAGCTCTAGGTGTTTTTATCACAAATACTGTAAAGTCAATATATGATTATTTGTGAAGTTAAAATGAATTTCTGGTGAAACCACTGGTTGATGAGCGACGGCCTGGTGTCAAATATCATTAATATAAAAGATATTTGTACATTTTTTTGTTTTGTTTTTTTGAATTTTTTGTTTGCTATGAACAAAATGCTATGAGCAAAAATGTGCATTTGTTTAAACCTGTATTGACACTAACGATAAATGTTGGTTAGGGACTGAGCAACAACAGTTAAGTGTAAACATACCAGTGACCTTGTGTTTGTGTTTTATGGGTCAGACCTCAGGATGATTTGCATCTTTCTAATCCTACATCTCAACTCAGCCTCATTATCTCTTGTCTGTGGAAACACAGAAGATGATAATGATGGTAAAGTGTTTGTATTAAGAATCCTCAGACTTCAGGTACAAGTCAGAGTCCTGTCATCTCCACAGGTTCTCTGATTATGAGAACTTGTGCTGAAACCAAGCAACTCTGTTAAGTTAACAATCGGTGCAAAATGAATAAGCGGGGATGAACCTCCCAACCTTGATATTAGCAGCATCACACTCTAACCAGAAGAAGTCGTCAGCTGTGAACAAGAGGCTCAGAGCAGGATGTACTTCCTCAGGTCCTTCAGGTCTGCAGCTCCATGCTGGGAATGAGCAGAGGTGGACAAACAGTCAGTTGATGTTTGATGATTAAGATGATTATTAATAATACAACAGTCTGACTATGTTTGAATGATTAGTAATTTTTAATACACGTAATAGTTTGTGAACTTGTAATCAGGGTGAAATAAAGTTTAGTGTTTGAGTGCAGGATTCAGGTGCAGGTCTTGCAAATATGAGTGCTCAAGCTACAAGTTTGAAATGTTGTGGGCAAATTGAAGTTTAATGAACCAGTGTCATTGGAAAGTACGAGAACGGCCAAAAGAGGACAGAAAACGCTGTTGATCAAAGTGAGACAAGGAATAGATCACGTGTACATGATGTGTTGTCATTGGTGATGTGGATCACGCTGTAAAGGGACCAGTCAGATGATGGGACGTGTAAAAGGTGATAGTAAAAACGTTAAACTAAGCACGATGGGCAGAAAATGTGGATAAAACCCCAGGTTTTGTCTGGTGGGAAAAAGAGGAAAGAAACAGACACCACGGCAGAAACAGCTGCCACAGGCAGCCGTTCATCCAGGCACGATGAGCATCATGGAGAAAATCAAGTTCAGAGCCGAGACCATTCTGGAAGGAGACTCTCAACCAACCGTCGACACATCTTTGACTCATCAACTCTCCAGCAGCCTCGAACTTCCACAGACGAAGGGGTTGAGACAGGCCATAGACATAGGGAGAGAAGGAACATGTTTTATTGACTGTATTTGGATTTTGAGATTTTAATCAATCGTCATCCCTTTTCTTTCTGTCTGTTTAGCTTAATCAAGAGTGATGTGAATATTTGTTTTTTTTTGTATACTGTACATAGTTTGTCAAACTGACCTCAACAATCAAAATGTTGCTGTATTAAAGGTAAAAGTTTTCCTTCAAGGACACTATGTGTTGTAATCATTAACAACGCTCAATCCCACTCTGGCTCTTAACAGTTCAGACAGAGACTAAAACTTCTTACAATTATAAATAGTTTGTCTGTTTCTAAGCATTTGTTTATTATGTGTTTTCAAAGTTTTAAACTTTTTTAAAAGCCTTATTTTAATGCAGTTTTTAAAATGCAATTAAAAAAATACACAGTCACTTCTGTTTAACATTTTAATCAAACCTTTGGGTGTTAACATTAAAACACTTTAAATAATAATGTTTAGTGGAGGTTGACAGATATTTTTATTTTAATAATATTTTATTTAATAATATTTAAGTCTGCACTCAGGTTTGCCGTCTCCAGTATCATTGAAATGCACTCAGATGCTGCTTCTTATTCGGTTGTCGGTCGGTTGTTGGAAAAAATGGTGCGCCCATAAAAGCAGTCCCCCGTTTGTATGAATTTTCAGAAGAATCGGACAATGTCGGCGGAAGATTTGCAGTCGTCTCTTCTCGTTTGCTACGAAGCATCGGCTCGTTGGTGAACGACGCATCACTGCAGGTACATGACACCCAAGGACACACCCTACCTGCTGGCAGTGGAACATGTTACACAACAACCCCGCAACAGTGAGGAGGAGCCAAGGGCGGGTTCACAGCGACTCATCTACAGGTGGGAGCAGAAACATCCGCTTTCTTCATTTAGAAGTTGAACAGCTCCAGCTTCTTCTGCAGCTGCACAACAGACAGGGCTGAAAAACAGAAGAAGAGTCATTTATGGATGGAGAAAAAGCTGAGTAGATAAGAAAAACAACGGAAGCAGCAGAGGAAGATGAGGAAAAGGAAGAGAAACCATCATCCTCTGCTTTCATTCCCAAGTGGCCTGGCATGAGGACCATCCATCGCCTCTTCATTTACTTTTCAATTTAAATTTACCGGTTTTCAAAAGGCTGACTTAATGATCAGAAGATTTCAGCAACATTTCTCTAAATGTAATAATTTTTAACAGAATCAGTTGGTGCTTTCACGTAAAAAAGCGATTCAGTAAGAATACTCACGGAATCTGTGACAAAATTCACATTCATACAGTAAGTAGCAGTTTTTCGAGAGTTAGACTTGCGTTTTTCCACGTTCAATGAGCGGCGGTTGACACGCGGGAAAACACCTGCGGACGCACAAGGTTCATACTGTAAATACGGAGAGGAACCAAACGGAGCGCGGACACGAACAGGAACGCGGCAGTGAGAAAATATTTGGCGCGTGCACCGGCGAGGAGGTGAATCCGGAAGAGCGCGTGAGCAAACGAGCGCAGAGGATCTGTTCTATGCGATCAAACGGCGGTGCCAGTTACCATTACAGACCACAGGGCCCGACCCACCAGAGGAAAATCACCACAGACTGAGCAGATGCAGTGAGCTGACACGCAGCTCTGGATCCCACACGGTCTCAAGACGGTTTGGACACATCTTTAAAATAACAAGAAGAACACGCACACCAGGAACTAAACTAAAGATGTTCCTAATACAGCTGGATTCTAGGTAACTCCAGAGAAAGAAACTGTGGGAGCCTCAACGAGATACAATAGAAGATACAATAGGACACACAGGATTTAAAAAAACTGTCTAAAGCCTGATTTCTTGTGTTCTACATCAGCCTTCAGGTAAGTAAAAACCTGATACCAGTCTAAGAAGCTGCTGCAGAGGTGTATTATTTGACGAGTTTTATTGTCTTTTACTACTTTACAGAAAACAACTTGAGCAGAGTAAAGTCCATGCCCTGAACGGGTGAAAAGTTGACCCATTCATTGGAAAAGCTCACCAACGGTTAAATGAACCCGGTCAAAGTACCGGTTTTATGAGAAATGGCCTCTAATCCAAGACAAAGGGGGAGCGGGGATCTTCAACCTCTGTTTTTTGATTTGAGAATTCATGTACAGTCATTTCTGAAACAGTCTAATGACAAAGAAACAACCAACTGTCACAAGGTTTGTGCTGTTCATTTCTGCTCCTATTAATTCATTTAATAAAAGCTTCAGGAGACACGGCTCAGCTGTAAACTGGAAGAACGTTGACTTCAGGTGAACCGCAGGCGACATGTGCTGTTTGTCATGTGATTATGTTCCATACTTTTAATCGCATGTTCTCATTACTGTCCTGTAAACAAGATTCAAATAACAATACTGTCAGTGCTCTTCAGCATTCAGTTATTAATGACCTGAATATCTGGTTATTAAAACCAGAAGAACAGACGTTTATACACAGCAAAAAGTCCAGTGTTGATTTGACTCTCAGAGTCAATTTTGACTCATTTCTGGTGTTTATATAGTTCCATCTGGACTGGGGTTAAACTAACCTTTTTAAAATAGTTAAATATCTAACACTTTCTCAGAGTTACCTTTTTAAACTCACAAAAGTGTTAAGGTAACACTAAGAGGGAATTAATTTTAAATAGGTCAGAGTTACATGTTTTGCAATTTTGGGAGTGATGGTGTCACTCTGTTCAGTGTTAACCTTGTACCTTGAAAATGTGTTAAATGAACTCCAAACACATTTAAATTTCCATAACAACATTTATTTTTGTCTTGCAGTTGAACAAACATCAGAAAGGAAGGTATACTAGACAAACCTTACAACACTGTAAGACTATCAAGTGGTTTATAAAATTCAAGCTCAGACATTTTAAATAAATAAATAAGTCATCACACAGTACTTCGAATGCATAATGAAGTTTAAAAACGTCTCACTTGAATAGTGTGTTGGTCAACAATCAAATGTTTCGAAAAAACTGTCATGCCAAGAGTGAGACACAGTTAAAACACTTCAAGCAATAAAACCAAATAATAGTAGAATTCTTTGGTCAGATCTGTAGATAGACACGTGTCACTGTTCTCAGAAGAAGCAGTAGGAAGGTGTAAAAGTGCATCATCATAAAGCAAAGTGAGCCTTGAACAGTTTATCAAATACCTCAAGGAATCAGCAAATATTTGAAACAAACAAGTGACTAGCCATTCATCAACCACTACTGATGCTAGGACATTGGTGATACTCAACAAGACTTGATTTTGATCTCATCAAAATAAGTAACAGATATATCAAAAGGTTACAAATACCATGTGAAAGATGGCAAGGCTTTCAGCTGCATCACTTGCACAAACTTTTACAGACTTCTGTCCTGGTGGCGGCGAACATGTAACATGGAGGCCGTTTCTTGGTCCCAGATTGTGGGCAAAAAGACACAAAATTTTAGTTACTTTTTATATTTAAATGTATCTAAATCTATAAATGTTAATTTACAGAATGAAAATGCCACTATACGTAGACCTTTCTCATAGGGCGTTTACTTTGTCAAAAAGGTAACTCTAACTTCAAATAACGTTTCAAAACAAAAATATAAAATACAACTCACCTCTTGTTTCATCAACATCACATCCAGTGGGACCTTCTGCTATTAGCACCAACTGACTCAGTTCTGGTATTGAATTTAACTGCTTGATGAAACCTTTAGTAGGAACATTCCTGACAAGAGATATCAAATTATTATTCTTATATATAATTGCCACATAATCATTTACTGTCAAATGAAAACAAACTGCAGGAAAAATACGCACCAGTATCAATGATGTGAGCCACTAGTCTGTTAACCATTTGTGTTTTTGTGGCATCTGTAAGGGTTTCTCTTGCTTGATACTGCTGTAGATCCTCTTCACCACCAGCCTTTAACTTAAGCATACCCTGAGCCAACTAATAGAAAATAAAAGCACAAGAACACATTCATAAATTTCTGCAGACTGAATCAAAATGGGCCCAATGTAAATAAGCTTTTTTTCTGACCTGTGTTGCAATAGATGATCTTTGTCGCTTGTTTGGAATCTCTTCTATGAATAGAGTTGATGCACCTGAGCTGCAACTTGATTCAGACGTCACAGTAATCTTTGATAAGGTGTCCGAGAACTCTAATGGAAAATATTGAAAGGAGTACATATTCTGCTTATCAGCACAAAACTGGCAGTAATGAACAGAAACACTACATTTTACCAGTTTCACATTTGAAAATAACTCACCATTTTAAAAACAGTCAACACCACATTGCCTTGTCTTACAACACCTTTCAATGACTGAAAAAGATAAAATCAGAAAGTAAATGTCCATCCTTATTTTACACAAAATGACAGTTACAGAGCAACTACTAACAGGCACAGAGAAGTGAGATGTGGCTCATTTAAGATAATATTTGATGATTTAACCCCTTAAAATAAATGCTTGTGTATTAAAGTACTACAAACTGAAGCTTATGGAACAAGGCTTTAAGTGAATGAGTAAAACAAAAAACTTTCTAATGAAAAGTCCAACGCTCCTTCAGCAACAGCCAGTTTCACTTTACCGTTGCTTGTAACTGACCTGCAGCATTTCATCTGAGAAATACAAGAACAGTACACATTGAAAACTCGCATTTCACATGTCAACAAGTCATCTCGGTGCTCTGCAACAACCACCACGAAGTTTAAACTTTTTGAGCGCGCTAATACACGCGCGCATGCACACGCAATTGCGCAAGTGCAGGACAGAGCGCGTTTGTGAAAATATGCGGCGGCAACTGCCGAAAACATATCCGCGTTTAATGCACGCTAACAGGGTAGTAACGATAATAATGTTCACGGTTGCTGTTGCTCACAAAGATAAAGACACAGAAATGACTAATGTTAGCAGCTGAATTTGTCAAACCTAATATTTGCACACAGAGCATATATACACTACAATAACTTAGTTTATCCCATCAACTGCAGCTCCTTAATGAAGTTATACACGTTTCCACTAGCTAGCTACCACGATGCTAGCTGAAATTCTAATCACCTGTACAACGTTTACAACATAACCGTTTAGCATCAATATGCTTTGAAAAACATTACCCATGTATGTTAGATACGAGATTCAAAACTCAAATCACAGGATGAACTAGAATGCTTATATGTAAGATATATATTTTTACTTACCGTTCCACAGTCCACATGCGAAACAACAATGGCGCTGACTTTTCAACCGAAGAACTGGGTGCATTGTGGGTGGAGCATCATTAACTCTCTGAAGAGTTTCCTTGACTCCGCTGTGATCAACACTGTCAAATAACCCTAACACTGAACAACATTTTACTCAGAATGTGTAAATATTACTCTTTCGGAGTTACAATTAACTCTGAAATTTTTAACTTCCAAATTTCAACTCTCCAATTTTTGCTGTGTAGAGAAGAAGCTGAAGAGAAACGGAAGCAGCGGCGAAAGAGGAGGAAACGATTATCCTTTACTTTTATTCCCCACCATCACCATCACATTTGCGCCACAAACAATCATGGCTTTTACAGTCTTTCACGCATGGGACTCAGTCAGTGACTTCACATGTGACCGGCAGCGGTCAGAACACGTTTAACGCGTGCGATCGGAGAGGGTTTGTTCTATGCGGTCAGTTACTATTACAGGAAACACAGTAATCACTACATCTGAGGAGTGTGGACGGTGCGTCTTTATTGAAAAAAGTCCCACTGAAAACGTCCTCGCGTCCTCTTATTGGGAAAAACTGCTATAGACTGAGCAGAAGCAGTGGACAGGAAACGCAGCTCTGGATTCCACACGGTCCCAAGACAGGCTAGACAAGAAACACATGGTTTAAGTAACAAGAAGAACACGGAAAACCAGTAACTAAACTCATAAATACGACTGGACTCGTATTGGACTGGACTCAAAGCAGCAGAACTAAGAGGACCTGAATTGTGTCCAAATAAATTTTTAAATCTTCTGTTCTACACGTTTAACATCTGCCTTCAGGTAAGTACAAACCTCTCAGCTATCAGTTGATACCAGTCTAAGGAGCTGCTGTAGTGGTCAGAGTACACGCTTTCATGTTTACGTGTACATTTATCATTATATGACTGTTTTTATTGTCTTTTACTACAGAAAACCTGAGCACAATAACGTTCATGTCCTGAACAGGTGAAAACTGACCCATCCGTTGGAGGAGCTCACAGACCAACTGCTAAATGAACTCTAAAAGAGCTAGTTCCTCATAAGTAATGGCCTCTAAAATAAGAAAGAGAAGGCGCAGCAAGGAACCTCCACTAATCTTCCTTTCTGAGGAAGTTTCTGAGGAAGATTCTATGCAAGTTTGCTTTTCGCCATTTGAAGTGAGTTACTGTGTTTCGTCTATAGATCCAAATTGTGTACCTCTGTTTTGTAAAGAAGGAGATGTCAATGTCAATGTCAATAAGGAAAGGAAAGTGTACACAAAAAAACCTAGATCACTTTTCGCTGCCTCAAGTGTGGGACTAGTCCTCAAACTAGCAGGAGTCACCATAAAATTTATTAGAGCTGTAGGTGTTTTTATCACAAATACTGTAAAGTCAATTTATGATTATTTGTGAAGTGAAAATGAATTTCTGGTGAAACCACTGGTTGACAACCTTAAAATATAAAAGATATTTGTAAATTGTTTTGTTTTTTTGATTTTTTTGTTTGCTGTGAACAAAATGTTATGGGCAAAAATGTGCATTTGTTTAAACCTGTATTGACACTAATGATAAATGTTGGTTAAAGACTGAGCAACAACAGTTAAGTGTAAACATTACCAGTGACCTTGTGTTTGTGTTTTATGGGTCAGACCTCAGGATGATCTGCATCTTTCTAATCCTACTGTACATCTCAACTCAGCCTCATTATCTCTTGTCTGTGGAAACACAGTTGAGGAAACAGAAGATTACATTAGGAAAAGGAAAGTGTACACAAAAAAAGAGAGATTACTATTCGCTGCTGCAGGGTTGGGACTAGTCCTTAAACTGGCCTCTGGACCAACTGGAGGTTACCCTTTTACAGCCGGAGTCACTATAAAAGTTATTAGAGCTCTAGGTGTTTTTATCACAAATACTGTAAAGTCAATATATGATTATTTGTGAAGTTAAAATGAATTTCTGGTGAAACCACTGGTTGATGAGCGACGGCCTGGTGTCAAATATCATTAATATAAAAGATATTTGTACATTTTTTTGTTTTGTTTTTTTGAATTTTTTGTTTGCTATGAACAAAAATGCTATGAGCAAAAATGTGCATTAGTGTCAATACAGGTTTAAACCTGTATTGACACTAACGATAAATGTTGGTTAAGGACTGAGCAACAACAGTTAAGTGTAAACATACCAGTGACCTTGTGTTTGTGTTTTATGGGTCAGACCTCAGGATGATCTGCATCTTCCTAATCCTACATCTCAACTCAGCCCCATTATCTCTTGACTGTGGAAACACAGAAGATGATAATGATGGTAAAGTGTTTGTATTAAGAATCCTCAGACTTCAGGTACAAGTCAGAGTCCTGTCATCTCCACAGGTTCTCTGATTATGAGAACTTGTGCTGAAACCAAGCAACTCTGTTAAGTTAACAATCGGTGCAAAATGAATAAGCGGGGATGAACCTCCCAACCTTGATATTAGCAGCATCACACTCTAACCAGAAGAAGTCGTCAGCTGTGAACAAGAGGCTCAGAGCAGGATGTACTTCCTCAGGTCCTTCAGGTCTGCAGCTCCATGCTGGGAATGAGCAGAGGTGGACAAACAGTCAGTTGATGTTTGATGATTTAGATGATTATTAATAATACAACAGTCTGATTATGTTTGAATGATTAGTAATTTTTAATACACGTAATAGTTTGTGAACTTGTAATCAGGGTGAAATAAAGTTTAATGTTTGAGTGCAGGATTCAGGTGCAGGTCTTGCAAATATGAGTGCTCAAGCTACAAGTTTGAAATGTTGTGGGCAAATTGAAGTTTAATGAACCAGTGTCATTGGAAAGTACGAGAACGGCCAAAAGAGGACAGGAAACGCTGTTGATCAAAGTGAGACAAGGAATAGATCACGTGTACATGATGTGTTGTCATTGGTGATGTGGATCACGCTGTAAGGGGTCCAATCAGATGATGGGACGTGTAAAAGGTGATGGTAAAAACGTTAAACTAAGAATGATGGGCAGAAAATGTGCATAAAACCCCAGGTTTTGTCTGCTGGGAAAAAGAGGAAAGAAACAGACACCACGGCAGAAACAGCTGCCACAGGCAGCTGTTCATCCAGGCACGATGAGCATCATGGAGAAAATCAAGTTCCAACCAACCGTCGACACATCTTTGACTCATCAACTCTCCAGCAGCCTCGAACTTCCAGAGACGAAGGGGTTGAGACAGGCCATAGACATAGGGAGAGAAGGAACATGTTTTATTGACTGTATTTGGATTTTGAGATTTTAATCAATCGTCATCCCTTTTCTTTCTGTCTGTTTAGCTTAATCAAGAGTGATGTGAATATTTGTTTTTTTTTGTATACTATACATAGTTTGTCAAACTGACCTCAACAATCAAAATGTTGCTGTATTAAAGGTAAAAGTTTTCCTTTAAGGACACTATGTGTTGTAATCATTAACAACGCTCAATCCCACTCTGGCTCTTAACAGTTCAGACAGAGACTAAAACTTCTTACAATTATAAATAGTTTGTCTGTTCCTAAGCATTTGTTTATTATGTGTTTTCAAAGTTTTAAAATTTTTTAAAAGCCTTATTTTAATGCAGTATTTAAAATGCAAGGTCATTCACAAGGTTTGTGCTGTTCATTTCTGCTCCTATTTCCTTATTTAATAAAAGCTTCAGGAGACACGTCTCAGCTATAAACTCTGGAAGAACGTTGACTTCAGGTGAACCGCAGGCGACATGTGCTGTTTGTCATGTGATTATGTTCCATACTTTTAATCCAACAATACTAATAGTAATAATAACAGGTTGTAAAAGGCATCTGACGGACTTTTGAACACTGATTATTTACAGTAGATCAGCTTAATAACAGCTTTACATTTACTCCATGTGTTAGAACGTGGGGAGCGAGGCCTGTACAGGTGACATCCAAACGACTGGTGCCTTTTTCAGTGAGTGAACACTGAGACTCCCCCTGAATAAAAAGCCTTAAAGTGTCTCAGCAAGTGTTGGCTGGATAAAAGAGAATTCAGGTCCAACAGCTGGACTGAAACCCAGAGGTGGCTGAAAAAGACTCTCTGCTCTCTAAGACAGGACGCGTCGCCACGGCGACCTTGTCTGTGACCTGTAATTCCATCAGCGCCGCCGTTTGTTTGTAGCAGCACCTGGAGAAAAACACATTCTGCAGCGAGATGAAATGCTGAAACATTTAGAACGTAACAGGACGTAGCTGAAGAACTGAATGTACAGATACACCTGAAGAGACATAGAGATGGTGTAAACAGCGATTACCGTGCACAGAAGAAGCAGAAATAGTTTAATTTCAATGTAAAGGATAAATACATTTCTATATGTTCTCATTAATGTTCTGTAAACCTAAAAGATTCAAATAACAATACTGTAAGTTATTGACCTGATTATCTGGTTATGAAAACCAGAAGAGACTCAGTCATGTGACTTCACATGTGACTTCCCGGAACCGGCAGCGGTCAGAACACGATTGGCGCGTGCAAAGAGGTGAATCCGGAAGAGCGCGGCAACAAGCGAGCGGAAAGTTTTCGTTTAAATAACACGGAATACGTTCCTAATACGACTGTACTGTTGGTAACTCCTGAGGAAGAAACTATGGGAGCCTCAATGCAGCAGGACTAAAGATACAAGAGGACTTGAATTGAATCAAAGTCATGATTTCTTATTTTCTACATGTTTAACGTCAGCCTTCAGGTAAATCAAGGACTCTCAGTTATCATTCGATATTATCTTAAAAACTGCGGGCAAGTGAGCCGTCGTTCGTTCATCCGTCGTTCAGCCAGCCGCGCTTCAAAAACGTCTTGCGCCCGTATTACGCGCTTTACAGCAGAACACAAAACACGCCCGTCGCGACTTCCTCTTTTCATAGCGACACGTCTGGTCTGTTCAAAATATGGAAAACTACCAAACAAAATATTGCGTATATAGAAATACTGTCGCCTAATAAAGAGCCGTGTACTTTTACTGTAAATTTGAGCATTTATTAGTATTTAAAACTACCATGTCATACTGTAAAACCTTTATAATTAATAACTTGACTTTGGTGCATAGTTCCAGGCTCAGACCACTTTCCCCTTGTTCTACTAGATGTGTACTATCACGACACAAAGATCTGTGTATTTTTACTGTATAGTTTAGGATTAATTAGTATTCAAAACCACCATGTCATACTGTAATGCAGTACACCTCTAGTAGAACAAAGAGAAAGTGGTCTGAGCCTGAAACTATGCACCAAAGTCAAGTTATTAATTATAAAAGTTTTACAGTATGACATGGTAGTTTTAAATACTAATAAATGCTTAATTTTACAGTAAAAGTGCACAGATCTTTATTAGGCGACAGTTTTTCT
Source organism: Betta splendens (assembly GCF_900634795.4). Lineage (NCBI taxonomy): Eukaryota > Metazoa > Chordata > Actinopteri > Anabantiformes > Osphronemidae > Betta > Betta splendens. The sequence continues at coordinate 14,899,368 of NC_040898.2, read as the reverse complement.
ATATAGGCAATATTTTGTTTCGTAGTTTTCCATATTTTGAATCGACGGGACGTCTCGCTATGAAAAGAAGTCGCGACGAGCGTGTTTTGTGATCTGCTGTAAAGCGCGTAATACGGGCGCAAGACGTTTTTGAAGCGCGGCTGGACGAACGACGGCTCACTTGACCGCAGTATCTTACAAGCCGCTGCAGAGGTCAGAGTGCATGCTGTTATTTTATTGTGTTGGGTTTTATTGTCTTCTTCTACTTTACAGAAAAGAATCTGAACACAATAAAGTTCATGTCCTGAATAGACGAAGAGCTGACACATCTACTGGAAAAGCTCACAAACTGTTAAATTAACCTGGTAAAAGAACCGGTCTTCTGATAAATGGCCTTTAATATAAGACGAAGAAAAAGCAAGGAACATCCACTGATCTTCTTTTCTGATCTGGAAACCCATACACCTGCAATTGTGCACCAGTCTTATAACACAGAACCCAGATCCGTTGGACATGCACTTCGTAAAACAGGAGACCATATTGAGATAAAGAAAGTGGACGTAAAAAAAACTAGACTTCTACTATCTGCTGCTGCAGGTGTAGGACTAGTCTTCATACTTGCATCTGGACTAAATGGAGGTTATCCTTTTAATGCAGAATTCACCTTAACAGGTATTAATTCTGTAGGTGTTTTTATGACATACTGTAAAAATAATATATTTTTCAAAGACAAGTTAAACAAATGACAAATGAATTTCTGTTGACCTTGATGACCTATGAAAAATATGAGAGATTTGTAAATCACTGTCACAACATTCAAGTAAGGATAAACAACAAAACTGGCATCTAGTAAAATCACTTGATGTCTCTTTTTGCTGAATTGTTGAAGGTGACGAACAGATCATAATTATTATAAATTATAATGTGGCTCTAGATATATTTATAAAAATCCACAAGCAACTAAGAACCTTGGAGCAGACAGTAACAGACTGGACAAAGTGTCCAATGTGGTGCCAGGTATTTGGTTGGACCAATGGGGTAGGCCCCGCTCCGCTCGTGTGGGGGTGGTGGACTGGGGGTGGGCCCCACTCTGGGCGCCGGGGCATCTCCTGTCAGGCTCCCTACGGACCGTGGGTCCTCGGGCTCTACTCTTTCAGGCCGACCCTCCCGCCGGGGGGAGTGTTTGCCCCTGGTTCTCATGGGGCGGACAGCGTTGACCCCCGGTGGCCCACTCTGACCTCGGGTGCTGTCTCTGTGGCTGCTGCAGCTCTGCCTGGGGGGCTCTGTGTGGGCGGCTTGGGTCGCAGCACCTGCCCTCCTGAACTGAAGGTGTGTGGGCTCCCTGGCTGCTGGGATTCCTTCCTCTGCTTGCTGGATGGGCGTAGTGGCGGAGCCCCTCACATCACCCTGGCTTTCACAAGTGGCATAGTTCATGCACCAACGTCTGCCTCACCTTTGGGTGAATAATATCAAGCTACAGCCTTACTAACCTTGTAGTGGGAGATTCAACACCTTAGCTGATAAACAGGCTTTAAACCCAACTGTAAGTATTACTGGTACTTATCACCACAAACATCAATAATGTGTGAATATGGTAGCTGTGATGTTGTATGTCATGGCTATTATAACGTATTATGAGATTATGTATAACAATGCATATGTGTATGTATATGATATATGTATATGTTTGTATGAGTGTGTGTGCACATACATTAACATTATTATTGGTATTAGTATTAATCTCCAAGGTAAACCACAGTACAGCAGTTGTTTAGTTATGAATGTGTTAGCCTAAGGTTCATCCCAGCTTATGTATTTTGCACCGATTGCTTAACTGATTTGCTTACACATGGTTGTCATGGTGCTGAAATTATAACAGCTACAACAAGAATAAATGTGTAAATAATCAAACTCTGTTATAATAAATAAAGCTATTTTCACTAACTGTGTTGTAATCATTAACAAGGTTTAAACCTTACTCTGGTTCTCAACAGCTTAAACAGAAAGTAGACTTTGTGTTTAATGTTGCTGCACCTTTCCTTTTTTCTTTCTAGTTCTTTAAAATAAAAAAGCTGTAAACCTCAATTGTTTGCATATAATCAGCTTTGTTTTTATCATTTCAATTCAATTTTATTTATATAGCACACTACAAGGTTACCTCAAGGAACTTTACAGGGTAAGGTTTAAGACTTTACACAACTAAACCCAACAGATCCCACATACAGCAAGCCTTTTAATTTGACAGCAACAGTGTAGAGGAAAACGAGGAAGAAACCTCCAGCAGAACCAGGCTGGATGTGGGCGGCCATCTAAAACAATACAAAAACAAAAACACAGTGGCACACAGTACAAGTGGAAACCTTGCTGGAATTTTTTGGAGGAGAAAATGTGTACAGGTTTACACATTTGCTACGTGCGTCTGATGCTCTGCTGTAATAGTGATGATGACAATAAATGGAACCTAGTTATGCAAAACAGGCCAAAGTAAGCGATAAAAACTGTAAAGACTCTAAGAACCACAAGTAGCACTAGAACTCAGAACAAAGTTTTCTGCTGGGAGCATAAGGAACTATGAGGTCTTTTTCTTTGTAGGTGAGTAGTGAGAATTTTAAATTCTATCCTACAGACAGCCAGTGCAGACAAGCTAATGTAGGAGAAATGTGATCTCTTATTCTAAGCTGCAGCATTTTGAATAAGCTGTAGGCTTTTTAAGGAGCTGTTAGGACATCCTATGAGTAAGCAGTTACAGTAGTCCAGCCTAGAGGTAACAAATGCATGGATCAGTTTTTCTGCATCGCTCTGAGAGAGGATGCTTCTGATTTTAACTATATTTCTAAGATGAAAGTAGGCGGTTCTGGAGATTTGTTTAATGTATGATGTAAAAGATCCTGATCAAAGATGACACCAAGGTTCCTTACAGTAGAAGCTGAAGCTAATGTTATGCCATCCAGAGTGTGTGTTTCAGGAGGACTTAACATTAGATCATTAAGAAAATGCTCTTCAGCATTCATAGTGATAACAACAAACTATAAAGACCTAGATAACAATACTGTGGATGCTCTTCAGCCCAGTGGTGGTGCAGCGTCTAAAGGTGAGTGAAAAAACAAGAGCGAGACATCTGCAGCGTCTCTAGAATCGCCCTGTGCTTTTGAACATATGGTCATTGGTCTGGTATGGAGGGGATCTCCCAGCATGCACCTGGTCCTAATCAGCGCTGCTCCCCATCGGTTCGGCCCCACTGTCAGACAGAAGGGAACTCCAAGGGAGGGTCCCTGTCCGGGCTCCTGGCACGACCTTCCTCACACGAGGCCCAGAGAGAATCTGAGGCGTCGGGCGTCACTGGAAATAACATGTTTACGTTCTGAGCGTAACTGAACGGTGACCTTCAACGGGCACAAAGCTAAACTCTGCTCATCTCCGACCTTCAGTTTGTTATTATTGCAGTGGCGAGTGGAGCCTGGTGGAAGCTCCCATATTAAATATTTAAAGGTACAATATTGAATTCAGGGCCACTGCTGGACTCACGGCCAGCTGCTCCGTGCGTGATGTGTGGGACATGTTGGCATTCAACACAAAACCTGCTGATTTGGAGCCGACTTCTGTTAAATATTCATGTTTAAGTTTGGCTTCGTCTCTGTCGCCGACTCTCATAACAGAAATAAGGAAACAAACAGCATCTGTACCGGATTCGCACACGTGCATCAGACCAACGACCTCGTCGGACAGACTGGAGGTCGGACGAAGACGAGGCTCGCTGCTCGTGATGCTGAGAGTCGGTCCAAACTCCCGGTCCTCGAATGAGCAGCTGCAGAACATCCAAAGCGGGTCGTCGCCTAAAGGTTGACGCTTCCAGCGCTGTGAACGTTCAGGACATGAATATTCCAGAGCAACATATGCTGTCGACTCGTCTCACTCTGTCATTAATAATTAGCTGTTTTTGGAGACTGATCTCGCAGCAGACGAGCACCTTCACAGCTTGGGCTGTTTCCTTTAAAGAGTTCATTATTGAAGTCTCACATAGACACGAGTCACCAGAACCCCGGGTTCAGCTGGGACCGACGCTGGTGATATTCTGTGTGACCCATCAGACGTTAATACTTTAGGTGTTGACTAATTCAAGTCCCACCTTTGAGCGAGGGGATAAATGTTTTCAGCTGCTGCAGGTTGTGGGTGTTGTTGGATGTGAATCACTTGGCTGCAGCTCCGGCCCTCGGCAGCGCCGTGATTGATAACCCTGATGATTACACTTTGCCGGTGGGAGGTGCAGAGCGCGGGGGGGTGGAAGGGCCGTAATGACACTAATGATAATTACAGACTCTTCAGAGGAGGAGCTGAGTCCCAGACTGAGTAAGACCTCGTTTCACCCTCTTTAACCAGTGTGTGGCTTCACGCGGAGTCCCTGAACGCACCACAGCCCTCAGGACGGCTGAACCTGCTCACCCTCGACAGCTTAAGCTCATGGAACCACGTTTGCTGCGTGCGCGGCCGAGCGCGGCCCAAACAGACGCCTGTTTGCGTTCGTGCTCGGGTCCGTTTCATCCGCCCCGTGTGCGTTGCTGCCGCCGCTGGCGCCTGTGTCGCCGCTGGATGACTCACTGAAGCCCGACCTGAAAGTCTGTCAGTCACACTCCAGCAGCGACAGGCTGATAATCGCTTCCCAATTAGCCGGACACACACACTGATCTCCAGAACTCCTGTTCCCACCTCTGGGCCGCCCACCTGTTTGACCTCCTCTTAATTTGCCCTCCAGGGGTCAAATCTGAAAACTCTGCAAAGGTGGAGGCCACAGTGAAGGCAGCAGCGCCTGCAGGGACAGTACAGCACTACTGCATGTGCAAAACACACTTCATTAAGTCAGTGGGAATATGGCGTGAAGGATAAGAAGAGAACCCAACAGCTTTAAGGGGGGATTTATGGTAAAAATAAGATCCAACTTGGATCATTCCATTAGTCTAAAATAGATCTGATTTAGATTTAGACAAGATCCCCGGTGACAAGAAGGCGACAAAGCTGCAAACAGAGACGTATGAAGAGGGGGTGACGCTGGACGGAGGCGGCGAAGGCGACTGGGACAAACACGGCCTTATTAAAGGGAGGTGGAGCGGTGTCTCAGCCGGTGCCAGAGCCGGTGCCAGAGCCGCTCCGGCCCGTCCCTGGGTTCTGGCTGGCAGATGGGTCCTGTCGCGGCGCCGCCTGAAGGATGGTGAGCCGGCGCACGCGTCGCTGCCAACGCGGCCGAAGCGCTGACAGATTGAGAGCAAACATTCAGCTCCGGCACCTGAACGCACCCCCAGGACCCTGCTCCTGCTGGCGGGCCGGCGGTACTGCGGGCCACTCTGCAAAACACCAATTAAGTGCTCCAAAGAAAATCAGAATAATGAGAGGCGTCAGCAAACAGACCCAGGGCCAACGGGAAGAAGCCACGTTCAGTCCATTGTCTCATCGTTATAATTTACCAGTTCCTCTTCCATATAATATCCATATAATAAGCTGCTTTTATCCTGCATAAAAGAAGGATGAAACCGTGTTCCAGCCTCATAGTCAGTATTTTCTGAAGATATTAATATTTTATTTTCTCGCCCTCTTCTTTCTGTTTCTCTCTCTCTGCATCCGAGTGAGAATCTGTCCTCGTTACCTGGTGGCAGATTGACTTTGGCTGGAAAATAGATCCAGCATCACGTCTCCTTGGGGTCACATTTGTCTTCATAGATTCCCCGTGTCTCTGTGTTGAGGCACAGAGATCGGGCCGCGTAGCAGGGAGTGACACGGAGATGGTCAATAAGTAATAAATAGAGGAGACGACGGAGAGACGCAGAGCGAAGGACATGGGAAGAGTGAAGGATGGAACACAGAAGGACAGGAGGAAATCAGACGTGAGCCGTCTGCCGTGGCCAGCTGGGATGGAGGACGAGGACGAGGATGGGGCTGAGGCTGAGGACGAGGACAAGGACGGGGACGAAGACGAGGACAAGGACGAGGACGAGGATGGGGCTGAGGCTGAGGCTGAGGACGAGGACGGGGACGAAGACGAGGACAAGGACGAGGACGAGGATGGGGCTGAGGCTGAGGCTGAGGACGAGGCTGAGGACGAGGATGGGGCTGAGGCTGAGGAGGAGGCTGAGGCTGAGGAGGAGGCTGAGGACGAAGACGAGGAAGAGGACGAAGACGAGGAAGAGGACGAGGACGGGGAAGGATTGTTTGTTCCTGTGAGGTTTCTCATCTGGCGCTGTCTTCGCCCAGGAAACACCTGATGGAGCAGCGCTCGTCTCCTCTGGTCCTGATCACACGAGACCCCCGTGAAACAGCTGGTCCCAGTGTCTGGAACTGTGGAGCGGCTCCAGCAACGACACTGGTGTGTAGCTGGACAACAGGGAGGAGGAGCAGAGCGGTGGGCGGCTATCTGCCTCGACCGGCATGAGTCCGATACACAGTGATCTGTGGGTTATTATCAATAAATATCACAAATCTGCTTAATAAATCCAAAAAGAACATTTAAGGATTTAAAGGAATAACTTCCTGTGTTTTGGTCAAGTAGAAATAACTTTGGCGTGGTGGTTTCCAGTAAATAGTAATAATTAGTAAATAATAAATAGTCATAATCGATCACGGATCATAAATGTGCAGCTAATAAGCCGAGGCCAAACTTCTGTGGATCCACATCCTCATCATCAGCTCACAGTGAACAGAGTAAATGAGCTCCATCTGTGGACACAGCGACAGAGTGAGTCCAAACACGGCCTCAAACCCAACGCTGGGCCTGTGTTTCTGTTCACGCCGTCACTAGAATAAACTGAGCAGAGACCAACAAACGCTGTTTGCTTCTGTTTACGAAGGACACAGGGAGGAGGACGGAGCGCTGACAACAAGCAGGACTCAAGGAAATCAGAGTCAGCAAATCTGCTTAGACTAAAACAGGCAAATATTAGGTTCTGTTCAGTTTATCATAAGAAACACAGACTGTGATCAGTTTTTCATCTTTAAGAGACAACTGTGAAGATAGAAGCACTACGACCAACAAAGCTGCTTCATACAGGAACACCTACATCCATAGTGTGAACCAGCAGGCTCTGCTGCGAGCAGACACTGGTTTCCAGAGGACGAGGAGAATGCCCCCCCCCCACACACACACACCACACACACACACAGCAAACGCAGACTTCAGCCCATCATCACTGATCCCTTTATTCAAAAAGTCACGCTTGAAGAGAAATCTCAATTTCAACAAAGCAAAAAGAAATTCTTCTCGCTGCGCGTGTCGTCACGTCACTGCTGTCATCACACTCTCCCTATAGGACTTGTCTTCGTTTGGTATTAAAATATGCCATAGCTTGAATTTCAAAGTGCTAATATCATTAGGATCAAAGGAAATAAGGAGGGAGACGGATGGAAACGGGAGCTGGCCTGGTTTCCCGTCGCTGTGATGAGAAACCAGGACATGAAACAAATAAAATGCTACAACAGGACGTGTGTTCACCTCCGCTGCGTCTGAGTCCCGACGCTGTTTAAATGTGTGCGTTCCACCTATTAAAGCTTCAAGGTCAAGCCTCATCCTCACTATTAAAATTCCCTTTGCGCCCACTGATAGCGATGCTAATGCCCCCACCAGGAGAATCAAGAGGAATATTCTGGTCACGTGCTCCGTCTCAGGAGACGCGGGGCCTCTTCATCCGCGGCGCGACGGCTGTGTTTCAGGGGGAGTCCCTGCCGGGTGGAGACGGCGGCGCCGGAGAGGCAGCGAGTGACTGACGACGCCGACATAGACCGTCTGTCACAGAGTGAAGGCTGGGAGACACCGGCTGACAGATCAGACGAGAGGAGGAGGAGGAGGAGGAGGAGGAGCGGAGGGAGGGACGCCTGGCAGCGCGGGGCCGAAGGACCCGGACCCGCGGGCATGAGAGGTGCAACGTGTGCCGCATTAGGCTCCATTAGGCCCGTGTCCACGAGGCGTCCTTCAGCGCTATCAGCGGTGTGAAAGCACATGTAATGAAGAGCCCAATCAGCCCAGTATCTTAATTAGGCCTGTGAGTGTCGCTGCCTCAGCCTCGTTTCAGCCGAGAGGACGTTTTATTGATGAGGTTGTTTTATTAAACGCTTCACGTTCGCTGCTAATGCTAAGAGCCCAAACCTGCATCTCCAGAATAAAATGAGTATCTTCTGGGAAAGAGGTGACGCAGGTGAAGCTTTAAACTCAATAATTATAAGCATTACTTTAACCGCAGTGATTCTGGCAAAGTAAAGCAAATTAGAAAGGTTTTAGTCCAGTTTCATTTTGAAGCTGAGGGTCCGGTTTAAAGGACGGACAGGAAGTAGGACTAACAGGAAGCAGGCAACCGCCTGGTCATTAAAACAGCAAAGGTGAGAGGAATTTGAGGTTTCCTCTTTTTATTTTGCGTTTGGCTTCGGCCCGTCGTGCTCGTTCTGTGTGTGTGCGGTTCTGATGTAAAGACATTGTTAGGTCGCGCGTGTATTTGACTGAATGCCTCCATGTCGCGGCGCTTTCGGCTCATTCTGATTGTCCAGTTGCGTGTGCTGAGGCTCAGTGGGTCCAGGGTCCGAGGGTTCTGCTTCCTCAGAGGTCACTGATCCGTTCACTGCGAGGAGCAGCAGTAGCATTTACAGTAGCTTCCCGCTCTCTCCACGGTGAAGCTAGTTGGTCGGGCGTTTTACAACTTTGCTGCGTTTCTCGTTCTGTTGGAGCTGGAGGCAGGTGTGAGCATCAGCACCGTCCCTTTGGACCACAGACCTCCAGAATCCTCGGCTCGGTTCGTTTTTCCAGACGGATGCTCGCAAAAACACCAGTCAGGACTCGTCATCATCATCATCTTCACCACGCGCACCAGCATCAGCTGAGTGCGCTGTTGTCACGTTCGCCTTGATTAAAGGAACGTCCCAGAGGCCTCGGCTCTAATCAGCTCCTCAAATTGTTCATTAATCCTGCAGCCTGGTTGTGGTTGTAGAGGTTTGTCTGCAGCGTCTGTGTCTCTGCTGTCAAACGCTCAATCAGCGCTTCAGAGCCCTGATTGGTCCTGGGAGCGAGCGCGCGTCATCGTCTCCTCCCCTAATTGGCTTCCTGGAGTTTCCTCCTCCGGTGATGATCTCAATCAACCATCTGCCGCGTCACCGCGTGCGCCGCCGTCCTCCCTCCCTCTGTCCCGTCGCCGTGTTCCCACTTTCCCCCGCTGATGATGTCAAGATGGAGGATCCATCAAAAACCAATATTAGCCGTCCACTTTCCATGGATGAGGCTCCCCGTCTGTGGGGCCTGTGATGGAGGTAACAGGGCAGGACAGATGGCCTCACCCCCCCCCCCCCCTCCCCCTCCAGACACACATTTACATGCTCGTACCCAACACGCGCCTGAAGCGCAGCCTGATGTCTGTTGTTGCCTGTTTTCTAGCCTTATTCTGTCGCTCACAGCAGCAGGAGTGAGCTGCATCTGTGCCGCGTTCGCCTGTGAAGTCTGCACAGAAATAGCAGCGAAGGCGCTGGCGTTTGAACCGACCATTCAGCTCCCTGACATCTCTGGGTAAAAATAAGCTGTCTGCGACGCGGCGGGCGGGCGCTTCGCTGCTCGCTGTTGACTTTAACATCTGCTTGTCATAACCCGGACAGCTCGGTGCTGCAGCCGCAGGTGTGAGCGCGGAGGACGAGGAGAAAGGTGCTGACGGGTCTGAAGGCCCGACCACGTGTCCTGGTCCCTGTAAACAACCAGCCAAGAGGTTCTGGGCAGAAGACGTGCCGGTACTGGGCCTCCGACGTGGCGGTGGGGACATGAGCACGTTATGGTCCTGATCAGAACCCAGGAATCAGAACCCAGGAATCAGAACCCAGGAATCAGAACCCAGGAATCGGACCCTGAAGAGCCTCATTAACGACGTGCATTAACTCATTAACGACAGCACTTCCGCTCGGCCCGTTTCCTTTCGCTGCTATGGTTTCGCTCCGATCTCCGACCTCGCTTTGGTTGCGTTCGTCTGTTGGCCGCGATAAAGTCAGGACGGAGGCGGTGATGAGAAGTTCAGCGACCAAGTCCTAATGCAGTTATTGTGTGCGTCTGCAGGAAACAACAAGAAATTAAAATTTAAAAGGCTCATTTGCAAAGACGCGCAATAAAAGCGTCTTCAGCTGAGTGAGCTGCGTTCGGGGGCATAAACCGAGTTCGTCGTGCATAATTAATGAGTCTCATATTAAAAGTAATATATACTTGCTGCTGCGTCTCCTGTTACAGTGATTAAATACTTCACGCAAGTTTGTCTCAGCCAAGTTCTTAATGGCGGGATGTTTTTTGAGTCGTTGTCTCTCTGACATATTGAAGCACAACACAAGGAAATGCTGCTAGATTATGAAGTATAAATCTATGTCTATAAGTCTTATTATGAAAAGAGCAGAAAGTTTTACACCAGCTCTACCTTTCACAAGGACTCAGAAACCAAATGAAAACTAATCCTCAACTGAACCTCGGCCGTTCAGACAGGCAGCAGCTTCATCAGGCGAACGTGACACCTTTACATTAGAACACATGACGTCCTCCGGGCTGCGGATTCTGGGGACGTCTCCAGAACATGGAGCGCTGACCTCCAGCGAGTCCTACTGTATTTATTTACATTCGTTCCATTTGGGAGGTGCTCCACAGGCCAGTCAGGACTGTGTGCACCTCGTGTGTCTACCTGTGAATAATGCTTCATCTCGATCACATGAAATATTTAAACAGTTCCACAGTCATAAAGTTTGAATTGATTGCCTCAAACCAATAAGAGACATAATTACAGCGGCACGAGGAATGTTTGTTGTCATTTGTGTTTAAAATGATTTAGCTTTTCATATTGTTGTAAATATTCAGAACCTGCCGTTATTCGATTATTGTTGTGTGGAAACACAATCTGCAGAGATGTACGTTGGAAGCACGTGTCCGCCACCTGGTGGTGGGAGATTAAAAGTCAAGGTATTTATTATTTCAAGCACAGGAACCCAGTGTGTAAACAAAGAAGCAGGGAGAAGATGCTTTACGTGTCCGGGTCGCAGCAGAACCGCGTGGCAGCATCAGAGCAGAGTGTGGAACATGCGGGTCTTCAGACTTTTGGTGCGAGGAACCTTCTTGGTGGAGAACTTGATCACCTTGTAGAGGTTGGAGCAGCTCTCCAGGGTGGAGAAGGGGAACCAGCGAGGACTCCGCCCGCCCCCGTGGAGCCTCCAGAACACAGGGGAGCAGCGCTGGAAGACCTGGATGTGGACCGAGCACTGGCCCGGCGCCCACTGCCACACGCGCACCACAGTCACGGAGGCGAAGCCACAGGCGTGGGGCGAGACGCCGTGGAACAGCCACTCCCCCGCCCTCACGGAGGCCGCCCGCTCCCACACCGGCCCCGCCTCCTCCGCCACGCCCAGGCCGCTCAGGTTGCACAGCGCCTGCAGACACCCTCCCTCCAGCGCCTCGTCGTCTGGGAAGCGCCGCAGCACGGCCACGAGGCGCGGCACGGCCCCGCGGCGCAGCAGCAGCTCCTGCTGCTTGGCTGCGGGACACAGAACCGGGCCAGATGCTCACATCATCCCCTGGGTCCATCAAAGCCCCCCGTATACTCACCGCTGTCATAGCACATGCGTGAGACGGCTCTGGCAGCGTGGAGCAGCAGCTCCGGGTCCGGACTCGTCAGCACCGACAGCAGAGCCACGACCAAGCCGGCGTCGCCAAAACCCTTTCGGACCACGGCTGAGAAGCAGAGAGAAGCATGAACCCGGGCTCCGGCCACAGCGGGCGGAACCAGAACCGTCGTGGACTTACACTCCTTGGCCAGCTCAGCCACCAGCTCCGCCGTCAGCAGCCGGACGGGCCCTCTGTGCCTCAGGGCCAGCGCCAGCACGGGCAGGATCCCACTGACCACCACCTGCTCAGCAGCACCTTTCTCTGGACAGAGGTTCACATCACAGCAGTGGTTACGGTGCATGCGAGGCACAGCTGCTGTGACTCGTCTCAACGCGGGAGCAGATGGACCCGAGCGGAATCTTGTGCCGTTTCCCTTCTTTACTTGCTGCTTTATCTCTTTGACCCTCTTTGCTTCTTCAGCTTCTATCCCCTCATGCTACAGGAGACAAATACAGCTTAGCGTCTCCAGGGATTTACAACTGTCATACACCTGATCCCCTCCTGCCCCCCCCCCCCCCCCCCCCCCCACACACACACACAGCGCTGCAGGTCTTATTGCTCAGGACTGGAGGCTGAGGTGCTGCACTTCAAACTGCATGAGGTAAAACAGCCCTGAGACAAAATGCCCCCTGTTGTTGTTAGAAGCAACGTTCCCATAATGCTCGGTGATAATGCTCTGTGATGTCACAGCAGCGTGTCATTAGGAGTTGACTCACTCCGCTCCTTGATGCTGCTCAGAACCGTGTTCAGGTGTGGTTTCAGCTCTCCTTCTATCAGCTCCAGGCCGAGGACCCTGATGGCGCCCAGCGCGTGGTTCAGGTTGTCTGTGGGGAAACGACGCAGACGAACGATCATCATGAACCTGTGGCCCCTGCTCATGACAGTAGCGAGGCTGTGAACACGCAGCACTAGCGTCATGCTAACGGGAGGCACCCTCCGCTTCACACTCACCGTGGGGCGCGTGAGGCTGCAGCCGGCCGGAGCCGCCGTCGTCCCGGGGGGGGCGCGTGTAGCTGTAGGTGTGGGGGGCGGTGGCGTGTCCCATCCTGCTGCGTCCGGCCGTCGGTGGACAGCTGTGGGTGAAGCAGCGTCATTCAGAAGCAGCCCATCTTCATCATCTTCGTCCCGCCTGTGTTTTTTAAGCATGCCTCTTTGTTCTCCAGCAGGTTGTGTTCCCTCGCAGGGTTAATGCACAGTAAATCCTCCCTAAAGCTCCTCACCCCTCCCTGTTTGTGTGTAAGGTATTAGCACTTGGCTGACTCTCAGTGTATCTTACCACCTTAAACTGCCTTTTAGCTTCTGGAGAATCAGAGGCAGAACAGCAACATGCAGGCGTCGGTGTTACAGTACGAGATGGCAGCTTTCCCAGAATGCAAAGTGCTCAACAGAGTTGTGAAGATGATTTTGTTTTATTGAGCTAATGCAACAAATCTAAACATACGTAACACATATACATACATGTATGTGAAGTATCAGCTGCTCCTGTGACCAGACACCAAACCTGCTAATGAAGACTCACCAGAGCCGGCTCAGTGCAAACATGCTGCAACCTGAAGCCATGAAGCTCATTAGGAAACACATTATATCACATTTATGAAGAAAAGTGTAAAAAACTAAGTGACAGGTTTGATATCACAGTCTTAAACCTGCCGTCCGTCGACTCGTAGGTTGCTAGTTCTAGTCCTTCAGTCACTACGGGCTAATTAACGGTTCCTCTGGGACCGGTGAGGATGCTAGCAGCTACCTGAGGGCTGGTGGCGACTGGGCAATGAGGGGTTTGACCTCCCTCCCTGGTTCTGTGGACCAGTCGGGCCGGTGTCAAACGGGTCCAGCTGCACTGAGGCCACTGGAGACCGTCTCGTATCCCACGGACACCAGCGTCAGAACATCGTGCGGCTTGCTCTGCTCCGCTTGGCCTTCCACACAGCCAAGCGCTCCCTGTTCCCGCCGGGGCCTCTTCCTCATCTTGCCTCGTCCCCTTCCTTGGCTGAGGCCCTTTCCTTCCTCCTTGACCGCGGCCGCCACCTCGTGGTCGTGGGAGCGGACTTTGCGGTGGCGCCGGCGGACGCGTCGCATCATTGGGCCAGAGTCGGCGGGCTCTGACGCCGCCGCGCCGGAAAGGATGCGGATCTGCTGCTCGATCACCATGACGACCACGTCCAGCGCCACATCCAGCATTCCCAGACCGAGGCCGTGGGTGACGCTGTCGAAGGCGCCGCCGTTGACCGGGTCCTTGAAGCATTTCCTCATGTCTTCAAGGTGGTTTCTGACAGAACAGATGAAGTATTAATACTCTTCATTTCCATCTCACCTTGTTGTACAGATACGCACATACTTGGTTTCAATGATTTTGGACCAGTGTTGCACTGTATTGGTCTCAGGGATGAGCTGCTTCGCCATGTTGCCGTAGTCGATGTAGTCTTGGGCGAAGTCTTTCATGTCGTCGCACAGAGCTCTGGTGTCGCCTGAGGACCAAAACGAAAGCGGGCTGAGTGTCGGCGCCCTCCGTGCTGTCAGAGTAAAGGGTTTCTGTCACCTTCCGTGAGTTTGGAGAAGGCGGAGGAGACGGACGTGGTCGTGCTCGGCGTCAGGCCCAGCACATTGAGCGACTCCAGCAGCGTTTTCTTGCTGGCCGGGCCTCTGCTGACGCGGGTGTACGCCGCCAGCGAGCGCAGGGACATCCTCTCTGGGGCCTGCAGGCGCCGTTTGATTTCTTCATACGAGATGAGATACTTGCCTAAGGTTGGAGACACAAAGCAGGTATAAATAAAACCAGCTGCCGTGACCCAAAGCTTTTAGGCACAGCGGTTGCCATAGCAACCGGCCACTCACGAGCTTTGGAGCCTTTCATGTTGGGATCCAGCAGTGACGACACTTCTGCAAACGGCATCTGGGTCCCGGAGGTCGAGCTGGAGTTTGCTGCCAGCTCCTGACTCTGCGAGGCACCCTCAGACTGGACCGGGCCAGAACCCGGCACCTGGGGCTGGACGTGAGGCTGCATGGCGTGCATTTCCACCTGGTTGGGCTCGAGCAGGGCCTGTCCTGGCATTTGCGGGAGGACCAGCGTGCTTTCTGACAAGCCCTGTAGGTCCATGCTGGCTTGTGCCACACTGTTTCCTGGCTCTGAGGAAACCTGAAAGATGCCCATGACCGGCTTCACTACGGTGAAAACCATGTTGCCCTGGGCATCCAGACTCACCACTCTGGCAGACTGGTCCATGCTTGGGCTGGAACTGAACCACGGTAGCTGGGGGGTCAGGAGGCTGTGATTATTAGACCAAGTAACCTTCAGAGGCTTGTGTAGTGTTGGCCAAACAAAAGTGTCAAACAGTCCATGTCAGCGCCACAGGTTTGTTCTGAAGGAAGAGAGAGAAGCTCAGTGGACAGTTCACCGACACATGCTCTTAAATAGGCCAAACATGAGTGGGCTCATTGCTGCTGCTGACGTCATGGCTGCTAATCTGCCCAAAGCTGGAGTTCGTTACACAAACGCCCTACATACTGCAGGAGGGGAGAAGGCTCCTGAACGCCTCACATCTGGCCACATGTGGAGTTTCTGCAAATCACCACATGTAATTAGTAGCTTTACTCACTTCCTGTTCGGCCGTAAATGAGTTAGTCATAATGCATTTAATTGTACTGAGACACGTTCTAGGAAAATGTCTTTCATTCAAATTCACTGCGGTTTCTCCACTGTCACTCAGTTTGAAGACGCAAACTTGTGTCCATGCAGATTTGGAAAAACTTAGGTTGTCCCGTATCAACTTTCAGATCAGCGGCTCACGTTAACGCTGTTTTCCTGAAACTAACACATAACAGAGTTTTTATTCTGTTATGTGACAGTTTCATTAAACCCTTTAATTGAGTGACCGTTATTGCGGCTCCTTCTGTTGAATCTGCGGCGCCGTCACTGACATCATGGCGGCTTTATTCTCTGAACAACAGGCCGGACGCGTTACACTAATTTAACACGGAACCGCTGCGGTTCTGAACGGGACAGACCCAATTACAGCCCTGAGTCTGGATGCAACTAGTGCCGGTAGTCCCACTCACCGAACTGCTGTGCGTTTTCTCCTAAGAGCTCACTGATCCTAGAACGGTCCGCGTCGACTCCAGCGACATTTTTCCTCCTTCTCTGCTGGAGCTTCGGCGGGTTGCAAATCAGCTCTACGTGCACTACCGCCCGGGAGACGTAATCTCAGCGCTCATTGGCCAGTGGATGTATCAATCATGCAGCTAGGGCTTTGCTATTGGACGGCGGTACTGCCAGTATGGCGGAGGGGGCGGGATATCCGATTTTGTCTTGATAAAAATAATAGGACAAAAACGTGAAAATTATTTGTGTTTCGTTATTGTTACAAATAGAATTTTTAAGTTTACCGTATGTTTCTTGTGTTTGAAGTACTCATTTTATTTTTTAATCTACGGCTACAGAAGTAGAAATTAAAAGCTAGGGCTCACCAATACCTGTAGAAAACTTGGAAATCTTGGAAATCTTCCTGTGGAAGATTTATTTTTTAGTATTAGTTTTATTCATAATTTCTTTTATTTTTTATATATGACATATATATAAAAGCATCAAAGCACACTACTAAATAATTAGCAGGTGTGTGGTAAATGAGCGCCATCTAGTGGCGTCTTGCAAACATACAGTTCACGCAGAGTTTCCATTTGATTTTATTGGGTACTAATAAAAAAAATGTACAAAATAAAGCATAGAAAGTAGAAATTATGAAAATGACAACAACACAACAAAACAAAAGGCAACAGTTAAATAAATCATTAAAAACCAACTAGTGTAAAAAGCATCTCGTGGTACTTTACTGTACATCTACACAAACAAGCAGGACATGCAGCAGTTACTTTGGGTAAAAAGGCAGAGACCTGGGGAACACAACAGAAGAGCACAGCATTACCTTTACTCAGACATCAGCGTGTCATCAACTTAAAGCCACCTCCAAAGGGAGGAACACTGATGCTGAAACGTTCTGACAGCAGGCCATTGTTTTAATTTCCATAAATACTTGTCTTGCATCGTCGCTGGGAGGTGCAGCCTCACCAGATTAATGCAGCGGTTCCTTCATAAGACGCTCATATTAGCGGATTGTTAGCGTCGCCTTCCACCAGCCCTGTAGCGCGCGGCGTGAGACTGTGTCGCTGGGGCCGCTCCCCATCCCCCCGCCTCGGGCTGGGGCCGAGGTTCTGCTGGTTCTGGCGCCGGTGCTCAGTGCCTGCGTGAGCGCGGGGCCCCGGTGCCTGTGGAGGTGATGTAGAGGAGGGGCTGCGGCTGGCGCAGGGGGGGCGCACGCTTCAGGCCGCTCGCGTGCGCCGCGGAGGACTCGGCGTTGGAGCCTGGAGACGGGAGCAACAGAGGCAGAGCTGAATGACAGAACCGGACCGGAGCGGCGCCGCTGGCTCTCCGCTGGCGCTGGCGGTACCTGTGTGCTGGCCGCCGTGTGCGGCCCTGACTTTGGCGAGAGGAGGGACCCCTCTGTAGTGGGGGCGCAGCGCGGGGGCCTGGGGCTGACCGTTGATGTGGAGGTGGGGGTCCGACGTGCTGTCCAGAGGGCGAAACCTCTGAGCCGTGGTCGTCTTGGTCTGAGGAACCTGCGAGTGGGAGAGAGGAAGACGTGACAGGTGCGTGACGGCACCACATCTGCAGGCTGTGGACCGGTCCCACTCACCGCCTGACCCGTGACCTCGAACGACCGCGAGCGCCTCTTTTTGCGCCGAGCCTCGAAGTCGGCCTCTCTGGGCGTCTGGGCCTTGGTGCTGACCTGGCGGTTCCGTGGGCGGGTCCAGGTGCCCTGCAGGCCCGGCCCGTCCCCGGTGCTGCTGGACAGGTTGTCGTCGGACGTGGCGTGCCGGAGCTCGGGGCTGGGCCGCCTGCCGCGCCGCAGCGGCGGCCCCCTGGGGGGCGCCTCGCTCAGGGAGAGGCTGCTCTGCTGCTTCTTGGGCTCCAGCGGCGAGTGGGGGGGGGGCAAACGCAGCGCGTCCAGCTCCAGGGCCTTGGACCGGCGCCGCGCCGCCTTCACCGCGATGCTCTGGACGCCGCGGAGGATCTGCTGCCGCTCTGTGGGGACAGGGCGTCAGCCGGGCCCGGTCACGCTCACGCTCTGGGTCCGAGCCGTGTACTCACCGCTGAGGGAGTGGGGGGTGTCGGCGCCGGCCTCGCTGCTCTCGGGGGACGAGTCCAGGTGGCTGCTGGCGCTGTGGCTGAGGTGGCTGCAGCTCAGGCCGCTGTCAGGAGCCCTGGGCTGCAGCTGGGGACAGGAGAAGAACCAGGGTGAGGAACGGGCCTGTCGTTGACGCCTGGCGCCTGTGAGGACGCCTCACCTCTCTGCCGCCCTTCCCGTTGATGTGGATGGGGGGCGGCGTCATCACAGCCGGGTGCTTCATCTTCCTGGCGTGTGGGCTGCTCTTAAACACCCTGTTGTCCCTGGCAGGAAACAGAAGCAGGTGAGGCCAGGACGGCGCAGGACGGACGCGTGGCTGTCGGCTCCACTTACAGCTCGGCCTCGGGCAGAAGGGGGGGCAGGGTGTGCCTGCGGACCCTGGCCTGGCCTCGTCTGCTGTCGGAGCACAGGACGCTCTCCTGGTCCGAGTCCATGTCCTGGAGGTCGCGGCCCGGCCCGTGGCCCGGCCCGTGGCCCGGCAGAGCGATCCTGGGCAGCGAGGCCTCCTGCAGAGTGGCGTTTGTTAGCAAGAGCCTGCGTGTGGAAACGCTGCTATGGCGACGGCGTCCCGTACCTTCATGGGGTGTCGGGTCGTGGCCGCGTCCAGGGCCACCGCCCGGTCCAGTTTCCGCTCGTCCAGCTCCCGCATGTACACGTCATAGAGGTCCTGGAGGTGGGGCGGGACCAGGAGCCTGTGAGCTGACACACACACGAGCCCATTTCACCCACTACACCACGCAGTCGCTGCTGCAGCCAGAGGCGGCGACTGACCATCGATGAACTGCCTCTGCTGCTGGATGATCTCGTCGCACAGGTGCCGGTGCTGCTGGAAGCGCTGCACCACGAAGTTCTTCTGCCGGATGACGTTGTCTTTGAGCAGCGTGTGCGACTGCATCTCGGCGTTCTCCACCTCCAGCTCGTGCACCTTGCAGAGCAGCACCAGCACCTGGCGCTGCTCCTCGGAGCCGGCCCGCCGCGGCAGCAGCTCCTCCAGGCGCCGGGCCTGGTCCCGCAGCTCCAGGAGGCGGCGCTCCAGCAGCTCCTTGGGAGGAGCAGCGGGAGGTGAGGGGGGGGTGCAGCTACTGCAGCTCATCCAGACGAAATCCTACCTTCTGGTTCTGGATCTTCTTCTGCTCTGCCATGAGTGTGAGCAGGTTCTCTCGGGCCACCGCCACCTCCTGGGTTTCGGTGGTGTCGGGAGGAGACTCGGAGGAGTCGGAGTCCTTCTCGCTTTCATCCTTACTGACGCTCTCCTTGCGTTTCTCTGCTCGCCACTTCCTCCTGCGCCGGCTCCGCTCCTGCTCCCAGCTGTGGGACGGGAGCAGCAGTTAGGGCTGCTCCCTGGAGGATACGTGTGGTGAGTATGAGACACTGACTCTGCGATGGTGAGCAGGTGTCTGGACGTGTCCATCTGGACCTCCATGTGGGAGTTCTCCAGCTCCATCAGGCTCCTCCTGGTCTCCATCTGCTGGCGGAAGGCGTCCAGGAGCTGCTCCTTCAGCTGCTCCATCTCTGCCTGGCTCTGGGTGGAGTGGGCCTGGACCTCGGCTGCGCGTACGGAGGGTCGTTAGACTGGAGCAGAGAGAGCAGGGAGCAGGACGGACAGAGAGGCTGTACCTTGGACGTGGCGGATGTCGGCCCGGTCGGAGCTGAGCTGCCAACTCGCCTGGTCGGCCATCTTCTTCTTCAGGCGCTGGATCTCGCAGCGCAGGTCTGAGATGATGTTGGTGTATTGCGCGATGTGGTAGGAGACGTTTATGAGGTTCTTCTTCACCTGAAACACACGCAGTCAGAATGAGGCCGCTTCGCGGCTGGAGCCGAGCGGCGCCGCCTCTCACCCGCGTTCGGATGCTTTTGGCGCGGTCGGCGTAGCTCAGCGTGTTCCGGGACTCCTCGAACGCCACGGAGGCGGGGCTGATGTGGGCTATCATCACCGTCCGGCTGTTCCCGCCCAGCGAGTCCTGTCAATCAGAGGGGAAGCGCCTGAGTTCCACAGAGCCCAGGAGTGAAACGCGGGTGAAACGAGGCTCGTACCTTCAACAGGCGCGTCAGCTTGCTGTCGCGGTAGTTCACGTACTTGGTGCCGTTTTTGTCGCTCAGGGCGTTGATGCAGTTGCCCAACGCCAGGAGCGAGCGGTTGATGTGGGCGCCCTCTTTCAAGCGCTGACCCCTGTTCTGCGTCTGACGGACAGAGAGACGGCGTGAGAGGCAGCGGACGCAGAAACCTGGAAACGCTTTGGCGGCGTGACGCGTCGCCGCTGTCGGCCTGTAGGTGGCAGCGCCTCCCACTCCCCTCCTGGTGTAGCTACAGTTACAAGCTATTAAAAACCAATGGAATGAAAAAGCGAGCAACAAACCGTCACTTGACTTCAAGCTTAAAGCCTACAGCTCCACTCACAGACCCTTTCTCGTGTGCTCCAGTAAAAGTGGCTTGAATGGAAGCACTCAATTAAAGAACAGGTCCTGTGCAGTGGTTCCAGTGAATAATGCTGCGCTACCTGCCTTTCAGCCTTTTACCTCGACGCATCCAAAGCTGATGCAAAGCAAACAAGAGTCCACAGGTTGTCGGCCGTCGTGACAGCCAATCAGGATCAGCGTCACGCGCACGCACCTGCGCCGCCCGCTCCGAGCCGGCGAGGTCGATCATGAAGAGGCGGGCGAAGCGGACCTCCTGCAGCACGTCTCTGCAGCGGCTCTGCTGCCGGACGGCCACCTGCAGCACGGCGTGGGAGCGCGACGACGCCTGGTTGGCCGCCGTGGGCTCCTGCGTCCGCTGCTTGTTGCCGCGCACCAGCAGCTCCATGATCTGGAAGCACAGATGGTGATGCTGCGTCCGACGGTTGAGGGGAACGGCTCGCGGTGTGAGGCCTCACCTCCTGCGCGTTGATGGTGGACACCTCGGTGATGCCGGCGACCTGAATCACTCCCTTAGAGTCTTCTCTGAGGTCCAGAAAACCCGAGGACGGGTTCAGCAGGTCGCGGATCATCTCATTGTAGATCTACAAAGACACAAAGTGGTCAATGAAGGGTTCAGGCTTCTCTAAGCGCGGCATCAGGGCCGGTCATTTCGGCTGGACGCTTTACTGCCCGCTCAGCGTTTTCTTCAACGCAGGAGGAAAAACATTCATTTAAACGACTGGGATGAACCAGCAACTACCCGTCGTGTAACTAGCACCGGAGCGTGAGCTGGGGAACGGCGCAGATGTGCCGGCTGTAAAACCAGGCGCCTTTGTGGCCTTTGAGCCTCGGTCCCTGGAAACGCAAACACACACGTCAGCCTCAGCGCCGTGTCAGAAATCATCCTGACTTCGGTTCAGGACCAGACGACTCAGAGCTCTGCTTCAGTAACATTGTCATTCACTGGAACCAAAGGCTGCGTTCCGCCCAGAACCAGCGTTCTTTGGATTCTCAGTATTCAAGGCCACCGGCAGCGTTTCTCTCCTTGTTCCTTTCAAATCTGACTCATTCTGAGTCGTGCTGCCGCCGTGCCTTTATTTTACAAGCTATTAAATGAAAAATACAGTCTTTTGTTCAGCTATGATCATGATACGCGGTTCTACAGTAGCTGTTGGATCGATAGGAGGAGAAATGACCACTCAGAGATGAACGGCACTAGAAGCGGGTTCCGGATGTGCCGTTTTCTGAGCAGCTCATTCCAGGTGTGACACAAAAGCAGGAAACGCGACACCCGCAGCCTCGTCCTGCGCCGGCGCTAACTGACAGCCTCGGATCCTATCGGCGTCTAATTGGGAGGCTGCCAGCTCTGAGCGGCCAGAATGGGAGGAGTGGACCGGTACCTCCAGGTAGGACATGGAGACGCTGTACAGCATGTCGTCGCTGGTCTCCTCGATGGCGCGGAACAGGTCGTTGAGCGTTCGGACGTAGATGCCCGGCTCCTTGTCCGTCCCCAGCATGGTGTAGGTCTTCCCACAGCCTGAAACACAGCGGCAGCGCGTTAAAGCAGGCAGCCCGTCTGTGGGAAGAAAGCGGGCGGTTTATGGGAGCGCGTGCTCTGGGCCGAGCACACACCGTAACTCTGGGTCGACTTCTGCTCAACAGAGAAGAGCAGCTTTAGATCAGTGGAGAAGCAGCAGCAGGAGGATGTGTGAGACGGAGCGGTACCAACCTGTGGGTCCGTAGGCGAACACGGTGGCGTTGTAGCCGGATATGAGGCCCTCGATGAGTCCTCTGGTGGTGGCCCGGTACACCTCCTCCTGCACACAGGTCCAGTCAGCGGCGCCGAGGCACTCGTAACACTGGGAGCTCACACTGCAGCTCACCTGACTGGCCGAGAAGTCGAAGCCCACGTCGAACATGTACGTCTTCTCTCTGGAGCGGTTGGCACGCAGGATGTCGTCCGGGTCCTCCATGGGGTCCATCAGAACCACCATCTGATGAGGAAGGATGCGAGATTACATGTGTGAACGCAGGAGGCCAACTAGCGCTGCCCACAGACGTGAGGAACCTGGAGGCTGCAACGCCGCCTCCCGGTTCTGAGCTGCTGTAATGCAGAAAAACCCGGCCCGTTTGATGACTCCCGCCGCCGCTGGGCCGCTCACTTTGAAGCCTCTCCATTGAAATTCAAGAGGAGCGAATTCACTTTTAATAAACTGACAGCGGCGGATGGAGGGGGGGGGGGTGCTGCAGCATCCAGAGGAGCACGTGAGGGCAAGCGATCCCTTCCTCCTCTTCCTCCTCTTAACTCTGCATCTGCTGTAACTTTTCTCCTGCCGTCTAACTGACATGACGTACGGCTTCTGATCGCGTTTCACAGGAAAGATCCCGTCAGCGAGGGACCGTCTGAGTCAGTGTCAGACCAGAAGCCCTATGTGCTCCTGGTCTCCAACCTCATGATACTATGTTTAGGCACGTGGTCAGATTAAACGGGGCTTTACTGGTTAATCCACCGACTTCTTCAGGCCTCGCTGAAACCCGAGCCCAGATGATGCGAGCTACACCTGAACAATGCCTCACACAAACAGCAGCGTGTGAATCATTAAGCGCTGAGGGTGTTGATGGCGCCTCTGCTCCCGTCCGTCATCTGTGCGTCTTTTGTTACAGGCCCTGCTCCACCCTACGTCGTCCACGTGCACCAGCTGCTGCTCTGAACTGCTCCTTTTCTCAAGTCTTTCTTTCTTTCTTAAGAGCTGGTGTCGGAACACGAGACCGCGGCCGCGTCAGGGCCTCGGTGCCAATACTGGACGAGTCCTGTGTTCAACTGGGGCTTCTGGGAAACAAAGGGTCTCGGGTGAGGCAGAGGTCAGTGCCAGCGGCTCGTGGCAGAACAGGTTCTGTAGGAAACAAACAGTCTCATGGAAACCAGTACTTCTGTCTTTCTCATGTTGCGTGGAAACACATTTGTATGTTGGAGAAACTGAGAAATGTCATTTCATGTCCACTGCAACGAGCAAAGCTCTGAGAGCGCGACGTGGTTGATGAGGACTGAGTCTGATCAGTTTCCTGCTCTGGAAACACGATCAGCTGATCACAGTGGTCTTTACAAGCACGCTGACTCTTCTTTGCGTTCGCTCTCCAGACACAGGAACCAGATCAGACCAAGAGAAGCAGAGACGCTGAGGACGCATCACTGATTACACTCAGCTGATGGCTGAACAGGTTTGACTCTTGGTTCCTGTTTCTCTTTGGGTTCTGGGACCAGAGTTGGAGTTTTCATTGAATGCATCAAGGCACTGAAGACGTCAGTGCACCACACGCCGGCTCGGCGCCAGGACCCAGTGAAAAGAAAAGCTACTTGCTGCTCGACGGCCGTTTCATTTCTAGCAGTTCTAACGATTCTGTCCGTGAGCGCAGTGGATCAGGCACTACAGCCGGCTTCGCTTTGGGTGCACTGAGGTCGACCTCAGGCGCTGACTGAACGACTGGCCACTACGTGAATCTACACAATGTGGCCAGGAAGAAAAAGGATCCTGAAATATTCATTAGCACAAGGATCAGCCAGAGTCAACAGCTTGCTCATGCAGCGACATGCAACCAATTAGTCTGATGGCCGGGTCCAAATGCCATAAAAGCACTGGGAGGAGATGGAGCGCTGGCCCGGCGCCGCTCCTGGCTCTGGGCCGCTCTCATCAGCCGGCTCCGCTCAGGTCCTCGCTCGGCCGTCTGGCTGCTCATCGCACCGCGAGCTCCCACCGCAGATCCATAATTCAAAGCCTGGATGCCGCTCCGCTCTGGTTGGACGTGCCTGACTCACCTCAGCGAAGGGCGGCTCAGATCGCAGGAAAAACCAAAACCAACGTTCTCTTATGAGCATTAAAATTTGAACCTCAACTAACAAGACTGTGGGTGAGGGAGACGGAGCAGATGAGCCTCAGATGTGACGCGAGCGCAGCGATAAGAGAAAACGTGGCCTGGATGGAGGCGATAGGGCTGAACCTCAGCTTGTCCTGCTTCATTGTTCGGCCTCCGACGTGATGAGGTCACGGCCCTCGTTATCACGCTCATGGCGGCCGTGCTGCGCTGGGCAGATTAAGAGGAAGCCTTTGTCTGTGCCACGTATCGCTGCCTCCGATCTCTCCACCGTTTCACCTGAGGCACATTTTACCCTTTATGTTAGTTTGGTCTAATACGCTCCGGTTCCACCTTTAGCTAAACGTCACCCTACAGCAAATGTGAGCCTAATACGAGGCTGCAGCAGCGTCTCTGTTTGCACAGGGTCCCGGCCTCGTCTCTGTCAGGATGACGACAGACTAGTTTAATAACCACTTCTGTGCAGTGTCCAGAACGCCTCAAAGAGCAAAGGCTCAAGATCAGACACAGAAAGCAATCAGATCTAAGCCGTGACCTTTGCAGGGACAGCTCTCGAGCTGCTCTTTCACAAATGCAACCAAAGCTTTGGAAAGTCCAGCCGACACAATTGGGATTGGTTATCTGATAGAAAACCTCAGAGCTGCCCTCTCCGCACCCTGACAATGCTGCAGGAGATCCCGTTTCAGGGGCTCTCGATGGTTGGAGGCGTGTGTTGTGCACCTGATAGCGAGGGCTGCGCCTCATTTGAGGTTACACAAGATGTCTGGCTGCGGCAAATTAACGCAAGTGAGAGGGCTGCTCTAATTCCGACTCTGACAAGTCGGTGCAATAGGATTCCTAACAACTTATGCAACCAGAGATCACAGGAGAACACGTGTAATATCAGAGTGGAGGCGTAGATGGTGACGAGGGATAACCAGGACAAGACGGTCGTTATCACCGCATCAAACCACAGCTACGAATCAGAGATGAAGGTGAAGATGAAGGTGAGGTGCGTGCAGGACAACACATTTAAAACTCATGTTAACAAACAACAAGCAAACACAGCGTGTCAGTTATTAGATTAGCAGCACAAACAACAAACTACTGGCAGCGCTCAGGGGCTGGATGCCAGAGTCTGAGGATAATCAAGGTTCGAAGCAGCCCGGAGGCCAGAGGTCGGCCACCGCGTTGACTAAGACAATCACCCATTAACCAGACAAACACACACTTGAAGCCGTAGGAGAACGCAGAGCCGCTCTGGGCTCCAGCTCCACATCCTGTTCAGAGCAGGTAACAAACGGGAGGAGGAAAGTAATTCCGCTGGTTGTGCAGGTGGTTTACATCCTGAGGACACTGTTGCTAGGCGACCGAAGAAGAAAACAGTGATGCATTCTGAAAAAATAGTGAATGAAAAGTAGGTTTAGCGTCTAGTGAAAAACATCAGCTCACACTCACAAAGAGAGAGCAGCCTCAGCTCGACTGAGGACCAAAGCAGGTGTGGTTTTCATGAATAACAGGTGGATTGAATGCACACAAAGTTAGCTTCTAGGAGCAGTAGGAGCCATTTGTGTTCTGACGTACAGTACAGGCAGCGCTAATAGCAGCTATTTTCAGGGCTTTGAGGCCATTTTGACATGACAGCGTGTAAGACGTCATCTGAGCCAAGCACAAAGGCACAAAGGCAGCCATTAGTCCTTCTGCGTAGCCTCGCGTCTCCGTTCCTCGGGGTCTTAACAAACACGAGGCTATTTAGAAGAAAGCGGCTGCGAGGCTCATTGTGCTGAAACCGAACCGTAGGATGGAAGGCAACATTTAACGCCCGGGTCACGCTGGCCTTCGCCGAACCGCCCCGCCGTGATGCGTCTCATCCTTCTGGATGTGACTCAGCGCTCATCCTTTTTCATAAGCCTGTTTTTGGAGCCGCGCGTAAACATTTCCATCACGTTGGACCTCGGCCGACACTCGGGCTCTTCTGGAAAACTAGCTGCTTACGGGAAACAACAGCTTGTTTTGACTGGAGCGTCACACAGACGAACCCGCGGAGGCCGACTCCCAGCAGCTCCTTGAAACCCCAGGGATCGGGAGATGTATTTACTCTAATGCCCCACATTCGCCTGTGAGAGCGAATGTGGGGCATTCAGAACCTTCTGACTGCTCCTAAGGTTGGTGGTTCTGGCCTGAACTTCCTGTTTGGGTCAAAGATGAGGTGGAAAAGCCAGGACGCTGCTGTTTGTGTCATCTATCATATCATTATTTGATGAGGTTCCAGTAAAAGCCCTTCGGTGGCTGTCATTACTCCCTGGTGAGTCTCTGAAGACACAAACAACTCACACCTGATGCACCGTTTGGTTTCTTTCGGTTTTAACCTGCGTAATGAACCGCTGGTCTCCAGTCGAGTCAGCTGTGTTTACCTGTTTAGAAGCAGCAGCGTCTAATCTCATCTCCACAGCGGCTGCCACACCCTCGCAGTCCCCCGAGGCCTGACGGGAATCAGAAAGTGTCCTCTGGAGGTCAGGAGAGGAAAGTGGCGGGAAGCACAGATAATCCCTGGTTCGGGTCAGACGGGCTATTTGTGTCCACGTGCTGCCCTGTTCTGAGGTCGACCTGTGCAAAGCACCAAAACAAACCCACGCTTCGCTAACGCTGACCCATTGGCCCGCTAGCGAAGGCCTGCTAGCGCTAGTTTGCTAGCTAAGGCCCGTTGGCCTGCTAGCTAACACCTGATAGCGCTGGCCTGCTAGCGCTAGGCTGCTAGCTAAGGCCCGTTGGCCTGCTAGCTAAGGCCCGTTAGCGCTGGCCTGCTAGCGCTGGGCCGTTGGCGCAGGTCAGGGTTTGGGGGGTGCTCCGTGGGCCTGGTTCTGGAACAGGGCTATTTATGGCTCCTTTCACGCTTGTCCAAACACGAAGCTGTTCAAACACTGTAGAAACGACAGAGCGAGCGCTGAGTGCGGCTGCTCCTCGCTCTCAGAGCGCTACGCTTCCTCTGGGTCCCTGTAGCTGTGCGTGCGTACGTTCTGCTGCTGCAGGGAGCAGGTTGAGCCTCCGTTCAACTGTGCCCTGAGCGATTCAAGGACGCGGACGTGACCTGGGTGCAGGCTCAGGTAAACATCCCAGCATGCACCTCATCAGCGCCGACCGCTGTCTGTCCCGTTTTCCTACACGGACTCAAACAATGGCCGTGACCTTGCCTTGGCATCTCCATGGAGACGAGGCCTCGCTATTCAGCACTCCCCACTGTGCTGCTGACAGGCCGACCCCGTTCTGGGGGCTTCTGGCTTCTACAACAACTGACTCACACCTGAGGCCTAAACCAGCCTCTGGGTGTGAAACGCCTGCACGTCCACCTGCCTCTGACTCACATGCTCTGCCTCGTGTATGTACGGCCTCACGGGCCTTTTGTCCGGGGAGTGAAATTGGTTAGTGAGATACAATAGGGCTCTCTGGTGTCACGTTCACGAGGCTGAGTGACCATCTTTATCCCTCGGGGGCTAAACATAGCTTCTAGCCTCTTAAGGGCGGATTGTATCACCTCTCCAGGTGTTTTACTCTACTCATCGTAGACTGAGGCTATTCTTAGTCAGTTAAGGACGTAAACAGAGAGGTGACAGCTGAGCTTTTCACGCAGAGTGGAAGACATGCACATTTTCCTCTGTGGCATCAAGGCCTCGATGGAGACAGGTCTCCTCCATAAATGACCCTGCTCACTACTAAAGCAGAGCCCACTGAGCCACGCGTCGTGGGCTGCTGGTGGGGGTCGACCGAGCAGAGGAGCAGGTGGCACAAGGCTTAACCTGAGCTCAAAGCCCGTCCTGGGAGCTCATCTCTGCAGGCTTAGCCGCGTTCAAGTCGTCTGCTCTGTGCCAGGACAGCCGGATCCCAGAACCGGCACCCCGGCGCCCGCGCCAACCACCGGCGCTAATCTGTCTGAGCGCTAACTGTTGGCCATATGCTCCACGCCTGCCCGTCTGAGCCAATCAGTGCACACGGACCGCGGCGTACGCCAACGAGCAACTCTCCACAACAAGAGCGTGGAGCAAAGCTGCACTAATCCAGGCTGCGAAGGAGCCCGGCGTCGGCCCACAGAGACCGTTCTGTGCCACATGAAGAAGAGCAGGAGGCCGGTAACAAAGGCCTGTTGTTGTGTGTGAGCCTCTAATCCCCAAGCCTATTTTAATGATGTCACGGCAGCCAGAAGTGCTGATGCTGCCCTTAAGACTTGCTTTAATTGAATTACTTCCGAGAAGGCGGACGCACCAGTCAGACCTCGGTGCTGTGGATTATCTGCTTTTGTAAGTGTTCTCTAGTAAAACCTCGATCAAAGCGCTCGCCGCTCCCGCCTCAACCTCGTTTGCCTCCAGCGCTCGCGCCGTTCGCACCGATCTGAGTCACTGTGTCAGCCGCCGCGACCTCCATGCACTCACTGAGCGGCAGCTTCCTCATTATCACTCACACGGCCTTCATCATCATCATCACCCCTGTGGTGCAGCCACAGTAAATGACCTCCACCAGGGACCGTGGCTAAATATGGTCCTTATGGATCACAGGCAACGATGAGCCTGTTTATTCATTTGATGGAGACTGAATTCAATAAGAATAAAAAAGCTGGAGTTTCAGGATGACTTTAAAATGACGAAGCTGTTGAATCCACAACAGCAATAATCAGTTTCCCCTCGTTACAGCTCATTATTCCAGTCTGTCAGACGCTGAACGGAGTCGACTACCATCAGCAGAATGTTTTGAAGACGCTGAAGCCAATTAAGCCCCTGCTTCTCTCGCTCACAGTGAAGCCTTCAAGCCTCGGCTAATCACAGATGTTGGAGCTGTCGAGGCAGGAGGATGGTTCTGAACCGGATCCTGGCGCTGGTCTCACCTGGTCGTCCACTCTGTGGGCCACGATCGACGCCCCCTCCTCCTGCTCCGCGTCGCTGAGGGGTCGGATCCTCAGGGCGACCTGCAGAGAGCGAGCGACATCAGTCACAATGAGACAGCACTTAAAGCCATTCTTTTACCCCGAGCCCTGACGCTGCTGTGTTCCACTGAGTCAGAACCACAGGACCCAAACCCAAAACTCCCTCTCAGCTCAGCGGCCTCAAACCAAACCAGAGCCTTTTCCTGTTTCTATCACTTAATTAACATCAATATCTCCAGATTGGAGATCAACAAACAGTTAACAACAATCTGGAACATTCAGCTCCATCAAATTCACACGGTAAATTCTGACCATCAGGACAATTTATCAGGAACATCGTACTATTACATTAATGTTCAATAACGCTGCAGTCTGTCTTCCTATTGATGAACACTCAGAGATCCGTCTCTCGGTGTTTGTTCCATATTATGGGCTGTTTGGGCTTTTACTGTAATAATTATCCCACTGATCAACAGGTGGAAAAACTGGCCATGCGTCTGTCAGCACCCTGCAGACCGAGTATTATAGTGGACAAGAGGAGGCCACGTCAATAATTCAGACAGGCTGCAGAACAGTGCAGGTGGGCCACAAGTAATGGAACAGCGTCCGACTGCAAATGAACATAATGTTTTAACAAACCATGGCCTGAAAACTGTCTGGACTGAACTTTTTCTTTTAAATGTAGACTTTCATTAATTAAGCAAATTTACCGTTTTCCAGGGTTTTATTAGACGACAGGCTTAGTTAAATAACAACCAGTCGTGTTCACTGCAGAGCAACACTCACGCCAAATGACTAAATACATTTAAATGGGGTCCTGCATCACCTGCTGACAACCCGGCAGCGGACCGGACCGGGTCGGTTCTGTTGCCGCTGCTGCGGAACTTTCACCTGTTTCAGAACCGCGGGGATGAGAGTGAACTCACAGTGAGCTGCTGGTCCTTGGACTCCCCCGTGTCCTTCATGGTCACTTGCTGCGTGAGTCAGGGGCGGACGGGACTCTGGGGCATCCTGCTCTCTGTCGGAACCGGGTCGGCTCCGCGGTCTCCGGGCCCTGGCCGTGGGTATGGATCGGTACCGGGAGCTCCAGCCTCGCGCCGCGTCCTCCTTTCACTCCGTCCTCTCTCTCTGCGTCTTTGCGCGTCGACGCTCGCTCCTCCCGTTTGTTTGCGCGCAGTTAGAGACGCGAAGGCTTCTGAACGGGGACGTGGAGTCAGAGGAGCAGGAACCCACCTGCTGCTCCTCCTCCTCCTCAGGCTCCGTGTGTTTGCGTGCGTGTTGTCCCTGGTGATTCCGGTATCAGGCGACCTACAGTAAAGACTGGGATCCGTCCCGTTCTTCCTTTAACTTACTGACAAACACGCTGGGATTCTGCTGCAACGAACACTTTGAATGTGTGCACATTAAAACTGACGGTTTCCGCTGAGATATTTTCACCTTCTGACCCAAATATGTGACAGAACCTCAGCTTCCCTCATACACTTTCCAGTGAGAAGCTCCAGGTTGACATCTGCTGGACGAACTGAAAACAACCTCTCTGGTTCTACAAAATAATAATAAACGAATGAAAGACTACAGTTCATTAAAACACGTGCATATTCTAAACCCGGTATTGAAATAAAGTCTATTATGATGATTTAGAGACGAGAATTAAACAAATGCAGACAACTTTAGATGTTGTTCTAATCCTGTAATCTTTAACATGAAGACGCTTTGAGTTGTACTAAAAACAGGTTTATTTATTTATTTCTTTATCACAATGAGGTCACACACACAATTAAGCACCGCTCCCAGTACCTGTACAGTGTAACATGCTGAACAGAATATAACCAACAGCTGCAATAAGAATCTCTACAGAAAGAAATGTTAGTCGATACACGTCCAGTTTGAAGTAATTACCTGAATATCAGTCGTGGTTAGAGCAGAATGTTAACAGATGGACGACAAGTTAATGGCCTTTTAGAAAATACACAAAATAATCATCACAGACTAGAAAAACATATCAAAATGGCACAAAATCAAATCAGAGCCAGACAAACGTCTGTTATTGTCCAACTTATTTACAGAAGCCGTGTCTCAGGAGTCGTGAAGCTTCGCTGTGTGTGAGTGGATCAAACCTGCTGCTGGTGCTTCGCTCACAAAGCACCAGGAACAACACTGCAGGTCCAGTGTTGTTCCTCTGAGGGACCTGGGCTCAGACGCGTCAGAGCAACCCATCGTCCCCCACAGTAAAACACACTCGGAAGGAAAACAAAACGCTTCACGGAGTGAACGGACACAACAGATTAGGAGTCGACAGCAGGAGGCGCGTGGTTAATTATGTACGAGCATCACAGAACAGGACAACACGGAGCTGGAGCCGCCTCCTGCTCCACGGACGCCCGCCTCCGACTCCTCTACGCCTGGAAGTCGTTGCCAAAGTGCCTGCTGTGGTCCTCGGTCATGGACAGGTAGGTGGCCCTCATGCTGGGGGAGTACTGTGGAGCAGAGCAGAGTCAGTGAGGGGGCGGGGGGGACCCAGCGTCACTAGCAGCTAGAGGAGGGGGATCGGCTTAAAGGAACAATCCACTCAAACACCTCTGTTTAAAGACAGAATTACAGTATTTTCAAAATACTGTAAATATGGTTTGATGTCTGGAGCAGATGGATTCGTTACTGCTGCTGCAGCTCAGATAAAAACAGACATGTTCAGAGGAGTCTCCTTTAAGCCACATCTACACAGATCTAAGAACCCCTGCCCCGGCCCAGGCAGGACTACACTGAGCACGGGTCCACACGTCGCTCTGATCCTACAGGGTGTGACTACGCAGCCATGCCAACAGGAAAAACGCACACAAACCCAACAACAGGGCGAAGAAGGACAGAGGTGCAACAAAGCCCCGAGAGGTGAAGAGTTGAAAGCACTTACTCGGCTCCTATACTGCTGAGAGTATATCTCCACAAGTCGATTAAACAGAGAGGAAATACAGAAATGAAAGAAAGATAGAAGAAAGAAACACACAGGTGACAAACGAACAAACAAAAAATACACAAAAGAAGCCGTTAGCGGAAGACGACAGCTGCAGAGGTTAGACATTCATGTACATGCTTTTATTAACAAACACTTCTGATCGGCTGTAAAGACTGGTCTTTAGGAACGACACCTGCATTTCATCACACGAACTCCGGCTGCAACATCAAAATTTAATCTAGACCGTTTCTATTTTTAGGCGCCGCACATGACGGGAGGCGTGAGGCCCAGCAGGGGGCGAGTTTATGGGTGAGGACCTGAGAGGAGGGGTGAGTTCACATCGTGGTTAAATCTTAACAGCATTACTTCTCCTCCCATGCTTTGTGTCACAGTAAAGACACTAATGTAGAAACAGGAAGTGACATCACATCAGGACGTGGCCTCTGGGACCCAACGCACCGAAGGGGGCGGGGAACCTCGTCCTATCAGCGGCACGTTCTCGTAGCGCGGGTTCCCCCCGAACAGAGCCGTCTGGTTCCTGGGGAAGAAGGAGACAAGCGTTGAGACCGCGCGTCCACCGCGGGCGCCGCCCCCCCCCCCTCCTCACATGTACTCGTGGGACATGGGCGCGGTGGACACGGCCGGCGCCGGCGGGTGCAGGCTGCTCTGGCTGCCCATGCTGCTGCTGTAGCTGCAGAAGCTGTGCATGTTGGCGTGGCTGGGGTTCTGGGAGCCCGGCCTCCGGGCCCGCGGGTTGAACGGGTCCTCCTCGTCGATGTCGTCGTAGTCCCGCTCCCTGGGAGCAGAGGCGGCAGCTGCTTAGCTCAGTTCAAAGGTGCAAATATGTATAATTAATTGTCATAAGCGGAATGAGCCGTAATGTGTCTGCTGCATATTTCATTGGCTTACATGCAAATCCAGCGTATGGAGCCTTAAATAAATGATGCATGGTTGTAAAAATGACTGGGCTCGTCCTTTGCAGCGACCGCAGGAAACGAGGGCGCCGAGAACGAACTGACCTGCAGGCGATTTGTCTCCACGCGCGGGGAATCGCACACAGCATGACAGTGAAGGCACAGGCCGCCAGCACGGAGAAGAGGCAGAGGTAGAGCACGCCCTCCACGCCGTCGTAGCACACGCCCACCATGGCGTCCAGGTAGTCCTGCGTTAGAGCGGCCGTTAGCGCGGCCGTTAGCGCGGCCGTTAGCGCCCACCAGGACCCCCCCCCGACCCAGTGGAGCTACAGACCTTGTTGAGCCCCCTGCAGTCCAGCAGGGCGGTCAGCTGGTGCAGCCCGGCCTCGGAGGAGTTCAGCAGGCGCTGGATCCCCACCAGGTCTCCCTGTGGAGGACAGGACAACGGTCACCTCCCGCACAACGCGGAGGAGGAGCGGCGGGAGCAGGGAGCTACCTCAGCGGTCGGGAAGAGAGGCACGGCAAACTGGAGCAGACTCTGGATCTGGATCTGCATGGTGGTCAGGGACCTCTGGAAGATGGTCAGAGGCTGCACACAGGGAGGAGGAAGCACATGAGAGGAGTCCATGTTTCATCATGGATGGAGTCAGAACATCTGAAGCCTCCAACAGGTAAAATGTGTGACGCCAGCGTTTAACTTGTGCCCTGTAGTTTTAGATTCCCACCAGCAGGGGGCAAAAGAAGCCTCCACATGCAGACATTCAGATTCAGATCTGGAGCCTTTTTTAAACTCGTAATCACTTATGAGCATAAATGACTTAACACGTCTACATCTGAAACGATGTTTTCAGTCACACAATGAGAGAAGCCTGAAAGCTCTGCTCCGTGTTGGGCTGAAACAGGAGACGGCCAATTACCCCACCGTCCACAAATGTCCCAGCTTTGCTCTGATCTGGCTTTTTCTGCGGCTCTGCGTGACTGTCCGTGGTCGGAACACTCTGTGCTGATCCGCCTGGATGAGCTCGTTCTGAGCCACATCAAGTAGAAGTGGGACAAAGAGAGAGCGGACGACAATGAGGCCGAGCTCTGGGAGGAAGTGGAGCTGAAGCAGGAGTGGTGCCTGGAGTGGTTTGTGTGAACTTTACACCTGCTGAAGAAAAGACTGGCTGTGGAGCAGCAGGGCCTGGACAGATGTGCGCCCTCTGCTCCCGAACCACAAGCAGAACACCAGCGGAGCCCAGTCAGTCGCACAACTTCACACTGGGAGGATTTAACAGATTGCGTTGTTCAATCTGCAACTTTAGAGCCCGCTGAGCTCCAGCGGCACGTGTCTGTCTCGTTATAGAGACGATGTACGGAGAAATAAAGCACGGTGGGAGGTCGGACTGAGGATCAGAGGAGAGGATGGACGGAGAGAGAGAGAGGGAGAGAGAGAGAGAGGGAGAGAGAAGAGAGAGAGGGAGAGAGAGAGAGAGAGAGAGAGTCGAGAATCTATCGAGAGGCTCTGCGATAATAATATAAGATCGATTGTCTCCTAACTTAGAGCACTCAGATACTACTCTCGCTCTACCTCTCGTACCTCCTCTCTCTTCTCCTCCCTCTCTCTCTCTTCTCTCCTCTCTGTTCTCTCTCTCTCCCTCTCTTCCCTCTCTTTCTCACTCTCTCTCTCTCTGCTTCTCGTCTCTCTCTCCCTCTCTCCCTCTCTTCTCGCTCTCTCTCTTCTCTTTTTCTCTCTCCTCTCCCTTCTCTCCTCTCCCTCTCTTTCTCCTCACCTCTCTCCTCTCTCTCTCTCTCTTTCCTCTCCCCTCTTTATTTCTCTCTCTGGTGGTGTTCATCTCTCTCTCTCTCTCTCTCTCTTGCTCTCTCTCCCTTTCCCTTCTCTCTTCCTCTTTCTGCTCTCTCTCTCCTTTCTCTCGCTCTCTCTCTCTCCTCTCTCCTCCCGCTCTCTATACTCCTCCTTTCTCTCTCTCTACTCTCCCTCTCTCTGCTCTTCTCTCCTCTTCTCTCTCTCCCTCTCTTACTTTCTTCTTCGTAACTCTTCTCCTCTCTCTCTTCTCTCTCTAGGCTCTCATCTCTCTCATTCCTCTTCTCTCTCTCAATCTCTTCTCTCTTTCTCCCTCTGCTTTCTCTGCCTTATCCGTCTCGTAAATCGTTCAACTTTCTCTGCTCGTCCCGTCTTTCTCGAAGAGAGTTTGACGGTGATGAGGCTTAAAGAGCAGAGAAATTGACTCTCCATCAAAGCTTGAAGGATGTTTAGACATTTAGGTCCAAACTGTTCAGTTACTGGATATTTGGGTCAAATGTCGTCTTTCTATTCATGGTTCTAAATAAAGGCACAGCGCATGTTACAGGTTCAGTTTGATTGGAGGATTGAATGGATTAGTTTGGAGGTCAAAGGTTATGACTTGTGGCGCGTCAGGAACCATGTGACCCGGTTCTTACCTGCTGGAACGGGTTGGACAGGGTCTGGTTGCAGTACAGGTAGTAATGGAGGATATCTGGGGAAACAGAAGCTCAGCTGACGTTTCGCCACAGTTGGTCTCATGCGTTTCACTACACGAACGTCTTACCAGCACCGACGACGCCCTTCGTTTGGCTCATGAGGTACTTGTCTGGGGACACGCAGAAGTCGCTGGTCCCCTGAAACCAACAACACAAAGCAAAAAGAGTGGAAATATTTAGAGCCAATCATCATCCATCCGTGTCCAGGACCCTCATCACAGAAAGAAGAGACTAAAATAGAAAAACTGCTCCTTTAATCCGCTCTAACGAGTCTGGACAAACACTTTCCTCACTAACAGGAAACTAGAGCTCCTGTTTCTATTGAGCCCAATGCTGTGAATGTTAAAGTCTGAGCTCAGAACAAACATGCAGCGTGTAGCTGATCCTCCTCTGGGGGCTACGCTAATGAGCCACACACACACACACACACACACACACACACACACACACACACACACACACACACACACACACACACACACACACACACACGATGAAGATGAAGCAGCCGAGTCGCTTTGTTAGAAAGACGAAACGCTGAGGAGCTCCGGGATTTGGGATCAACTGAGCTCGAATTCCTGAAGGAAAAGCAGCAAATCTCAGAGAAAGCGAAGCCGCGTCCGCCTGCTTTAATTAAGACGACTGCGACTTCATTATGCAACTAATGCACTAACCTGCTGAGACTCACATTTCCGGCCATCAGACCATTAGATCAGATAGAGGCTGTCTTTACTGTGAGTCATAGCTCGGCTCGGACGACTGTGCTGACGGGGGCAGATTTGGGAATAAGCCTATTTTTAGATGTGTGATGCTTGATCAGCAGTGCAGGAGTCGACAGGTAGAGACGATGATGACGTGAGGCCGGGCAGAGACCAGGACTCGGGCCTTTTCAATATGTTGCTCTTTTGAAACGCTGTTCTCGCGGCCCTGAGCTCCTGCAGGAGCTGATCTGCCTTCGAGCAGTTTCCTGTTGCTGAAGACCCGTTGGCGGTGCCCTGAACTCACCACGGCTGCAGCCAGGCCGGCTCCCAGGGACGTCCAGCTCAGGATCAGCGTCATCACTCCAAACACCATCATCCTGCAGGGACAAACAGCAGGGGGTCAAAGGTCACCTCAGCCACAACCACTGAATCAGCGCAGATTAACGGCCGCGCTGCTCAGGATGCGTCTACGGTCTCACTGGCCTGGGATCAGCAGAACGGCTCAGGCGCTGTGTGTTTGTGTGGGCAGACTCTCCGCCTGATGACCTCACAGCGTCAGCGCTGACGTCGCTGGGCTCTGTTTTCATACACTGACTGCGAGCGCTGCTGCTCCCAGAGACGCTGCACGTGTGCACTCTCCTCAGAGTGGACGACGCTCAGGGGACCGGGTCGCGTCACTGCGGATTGAATCAGCGTAGATGGCAACGCGCCGCCGATGCTAATTAGCCGTCACGACGATCACGTCTCTCAGATTCATGCTTCGGTCTCGTGATCATCGTTAGCGAGTGACTCAGAAAACAGCTCATTAAATCGTGTGAATGTTTTGTGAGAAACTGCGACTTTGAGGTGCAGAGTCTGAACCAGACGAGCCCGTGGTCTGGGCCCGGACTCAGGAAGCTGGAGCTGGGAACGCAGCCCTTTCCTCCTGCACCTCATTATCTTAGCTCTGATTATTCTGCCTCCTTTTCTCGGCGCAGACGACGGACGCAGGTTTTACATGGCGACATTTCACGGTTCGGTCGACGCTGTTACTCTGTGATGTCACGTCGCTTCTGCACTCGTCTGTGCATAAAGAAACAGTGAAACTCTGCAGGGAAACAGCGAAATGAGCAGTGATCTCCACGTCTCTCACATGTGGGTGTATCTGTGTCGACTACAAGCACAGAGCGCGTCGGTCGCCCCGCAGCGAATCTGCCTCCAACGCTTCCAGTCTGCTGGAAGAGAGCGTCTCCTGGGAGGCAGAGACTCACAGGGTGAGGGGGGGGGGTCGTGGTTAATGGGGCAGCTCCAGTGCAGCTCACACCCTCAACTGACTGATGGAGAGAGACGAGCGGCGCGCGGCTGCGTCAACGGAGGCCGGGCTGAAACCAAACTGGATCTACGGCACCGCAGCACCAGAGACCCGACGCTTTGTGACTCGGGTTCTGACGAGCTCCAGGACGGTGCCGCTGAACGTCACGTGGCTTCGCTCCCGGTTCACGTTGTAGAGACGAGCAGCACAAGTTCTGGTGCCGGAGATGCTTGAAGGCAAACGTGACCCAGATCTCAGCCTCATGCATCATCACTCACAGTTCTCCTCCGCATCTACAGTGAACCGGTGTCGAGCACAGATTTAATTTATGAAGCGATTTAATTCGTTTTCACCTGAACTTGAGAGTCAGAACGCACCAACGTTGATCTTTACTTTGTGAGGTGTTTGTTTTATTTAATTTGCCGTTACTCCCACTTGGCTCTGGGCTAATCTGCCGTCCCAGCCTCCTCTCTGTGGCTGTACTCACGTGGTGAGCAGCCAGCGCGACTGCTTGGCCAGGCCCAGGCAGGCCAGCAGGCAGATGATCAGGTCCAGGATGAGCAGCAGCAGGTAGATGAGCCACCTGCAGGGACCAGCGTGCAACAGGTCAAGTTACTGCAAAATTAAACAAACAGTGTGTGACTGCGGCGCTCTGAGGGAGCGCGGCCGCTTCTCTGCTCCTAAGGGGCCACGGCAGTGGCCGGACTGGACCCACGGAGCCCACAGCCCTGCGTTGGGCTGAGGAGCGTGGGCCGATCAGATCCCAGTCTTCATCTGTGGGCTCCTTCTGGCGCTTCCTTTCCTGCCTCATCTTCCCTTGTCTCCTCCATCACGCTGCAGCATCCTTCATCTGCTTCATCTTCCTCCCTGTCTCTCTTTCACCCCCCGTCCCTCCCTCCCTCACCGCCTCCTTTCATCCTCCCCTCCAGTGGATGCAGCACTGGTCTGTGTTATCTTAATCCAATTAGAGCAGAGAGCGGCACAGAGACACGTGGGGGGTCACAAACAACAGAGGCGAAAAGCTGGAAAGAGACGACCTCCCAGCTTCTCAGGCAGCTCTGCACCAGAGTCAGGCTGAGGATGGAAAATCCACCTGTCTGCTGGAGCTCTGAAGGTGCCTCTAGTCAAAAGGGGCCGACGCTGCGTTGGAGGAGAGGATCAAAGGGAGGTTTACTGCTGTGCTCCATTAAACATGCTGACTCACAGACAGACCAACTCCTGCACACACACACAAACCCTGGATCCTCTGCTTCAGCAACGCACGCGGCTCACCTGTAGTACTCCACTGTGGCCGTGCGGTCGGCGATGGAGGCCAGGCTGACGTCGGCGCCGGCCCAGTCCGGCAGGCCCAGCAGCTGCTTGATCACGTTGTCGGCCATCTGCTGCATGAACTGCAGCGTCTGCACGTAGTCGCCGCGCGTGGCGAAGATCTCGTCCAGCCGGGCCAGGTGCTGGTGCAGGCCCGTCTTCATGCCGCCCATGGTGCCGGACACCTGAGGAGAGACGCTCGCTCGCTCATTCACGGCTCAGTGTAAATAACGGTTCGTGGCGTGAACGCCGTTTACGCTGCAGCATCTGTTTCAGACTCAGCTCAGTTTCTGCCTGAGAAAGTTTCCCAGGAAAGTGGACAAAGGTGAGATTAGCCTAAAAATAGGACCGGGGGGTGGTGCCAGTCAGCAGCAGGGCAGGCGGAGCTGGAGCTGGAAGAGTGGGTGGCGATGAAGAGGTCCGATGAAAGTAAACAGCTCAGCCTGGAACACGGCCAGAACTCCAGAGTCCAGAGGCGAAGCAGAGGCTCCGCTGCTGTGGAGTTTGTATTTCAGCCGTTTCCTGACTGATGCTTCACTAATGAGCTGTTTAGAGTCACACTGCTGATCCAGTCCTTAGGAGACGCTTAATCCTCCAAAGCAAACCTGTATTTACTATTGTGATTGTGACGGGCTTGACCCACATTGTGCTGTAGGTGTGGAGGGAGCTTCTCCGCGGGTTCAGCCCGTTTCCTCGCGTTCACGCAGGGCTTTGCTTGAACAGAGAAGCTGTTTTTGGGGAAATGAGGAGTTGATGGAGCAATAAAGCACCAATAAATGCTCTGGGCTCTGGCCGCTTTGCATTCAGGCAGCTCATATTGTTGCTGTGTGTGTTTGGGAGGTGTGTTTGGTTTGTGTCCAACGTGCAACCCACACAAGAAGAAGAGCAAAACACACGAAGGTGTCCGCTTGTTACCAATCCCTCATTTTTACCATATCGCCAATATCTGAGCAAAACGTTCCCCAAATGCTCAAGCAGAAGGATGTCCATGAAGACATGAGGTCAAATGAGGTCAAATTAAAGGTTTGTTTAGTAGCTTTACTCATGCTATCGATCCGTTCTCTCTGGCGCCCCCTGTGGCCACGTTGCTAAACTTTCAGATTCTCTTTGCCGTTGCTACTGTAATTTTTGAACAAACAAAATTTCATGCCACAACCATTTGACGTGTTATAATTAGACACAGTGTTTTATTTTGAAACGCACCCACTGACCCGAGCCCGTGACTGTCTGTGGTTTCTTATCTACATCATCAAATCACAGATGAGAAACGAAGGCGTGCATCTGGGTCCCGCCTCACTGCATGGAGTCTTATCTCAAACGCTTGGGGAGACGGTTAATCCAGCTAATCTCTGCTTCGCCTCAGTCTAATCCTCACTGTGTAAGTGATCAGCACCGATCAAGTGGATACGATTCCCGGACCCGGCCTTCTGGGCCTCTATCTGATTCTGATGTTTCAAATCACAGATGAGCATTTTCTGCCTCGCGTCTTAAAGATAAACTGCAGAGGAGCTTTCATTCATTTCTAAACCCTGAAGGGAAACAACAACAAAACAACAAGAAGCCCTGATAAATAACAGAAGTGGGAAAAGCAGAAGAGGCCGTGGGCTGAAGGAAGAAGTTAAACAATGCAGATCAGTGGGAATAACTGTGTAAATCTGTAGGGGTGGCTGCTTCACTGGCTCCATTTCCTTCTATTTATGAATTTATTTTTAGTATCAAAGAGGTAGAAGTCAATGTATTGATACTAATATACTGTGTCTGACAGTTTGTTTGTATGAGAGTTCAAGTCACTGGATCAAGACTGGAAACAGAGTCCTCTCATCCTGACGACTTCATGAAACAGAGAAACGCTGTAAAAGTGCGTCTTTGAGATGAAATAACATGTTTCCTACAAAAGATTAATTGTGAATCTCACTTTAAAGAACTTGAACATGTGGGTTCACTTCTTGCATTTCATGTTCTTTGAATCACCTCAGCTCTCATGCCATGAGTCGCCTGCTGTACATCCACTGTCGAGGTGAATCAGCACTCGAGACCTTTCTATGCTATGACTCGCTGCCTCTGTTGATACTGGGGAGATCTGACTCAATTAAACCTGAATGCGTCAGTGAGAGCATAAAATGAAACCTGCATCTGAAGTGTTTGGTGGCTCAGCAGGACAGAATTTAGAATTATGTTCTCTTCCTCTTCTTCTCTCACATACTTGACCAGCACAGACCTCGAGCGACGCTGACCTTCAGAGGAACCTACGGGTTTGTTGATGAATCCCTGAGCTGAGACCTCACACAGACAGATGAGCGAAATGAAGGAGGAGCGGTGAAAGCGTGCTGAAAGCAGTTCAACTCTAGAGCTGGAGAGTTGGCATCTTGTTTTTTTTCGTGGCTTATTTGCTCACAGCCATGAAGCCTTTCCATCCTCCAGATGTGCAGATGTCCTGAGGCCGTGCATGTTCTGTCCCCTTAAGCCCAAGACAGTCACATACTGTTACTTGAACTAAACCCCCAGTTTCAAAGAACTGTTTTGTTTTATTTAAAAGAAGCTCGTCAGGAGAATAATGTGGAAGTATGTATGGGCTGACGGCCAAGACGTTTGAGCTGTGGCCAAATGCTGAGCGACTGATCCACACAGAAGCCACTAACAACCAGAGCTTCTCACCAGTTATTATTAATGCCCCTAAATGCTTCTAATGTCACATCGCTCCCATGACATCCAGCAACCGAGCGCTTACTTCTGTTTTACACCACGTAATGGAGTGATGCACATCTGTCAGCATTAAGGTTTCTTGCGTTCTTCTGAGTGTGTGAATGTTCATGTTCATACGCGCATCATGGGCACATATTCCAGACCGTAACTAATAAAGCTCTTAATACGAGCTGGGAAAAAGCCCCACAATAATAAGTCTAACTTCCGTCCTTTCCTCTTCAACACGCTAAATCTTTAGAAGCTAATTCTCCAGGGGCCGCGCTAAAAGGCATTTGAGTGGGCCAAAGAGCAGCCAGGCCGTCATTGTCCAGGATTTCAATGAAGATTTCAATTGCGACTCTGCCAATCAGACGGCCGAGCACGGCTCCTTGTTCTTCCCCGTCAAAAGGCTTTGTCTCCAGAGCGCATGGTTGATTAGGTGGGGGGAGACTGAGTGTTTGGCACACTGGGCCCTTTGTCCTGCTCCACAAGTGGAGTCCTTAGCAGTCTATAGCTGTGAGCTGCGAACTCACACACGACCCGTCCGAGCCGACTCGAACATGTCGGATCCAAAAATAAAGACGACCATGTGCAACCACTTGTTTCAGCGACTTTACAAACCGACGATTTTACACAGAAACAGGAACAGATGTGATCCTCCTGCCGTCGTTTCATTTCATACTGTTCACTTTATTACTCTAACCCTCCCGTTCATGGTGGAGCTTCCATTGTTTCCTTCAGATGCACTAGAGAGTTTAAATCCAGTCTAATGTGTTTAAACTGGCTGTACAGTTGATCCAGCGGGTATCGAATGCAGCATAAGAACTATTCCCACCTGACTCTCAGTTCATCTTCCATCTCACTACTTATGGAGCATTAACCAAATCCAGACAGCTGGATTAGACTAATCTGGGATCTCCATCACCATCAGTGCAAAGCGCTGAAGTGAGTGTGCTTCGGCCTCTGTGGCCTCTTGGCCAAGTGTGCAGTTCACATTCACCACATTTATCTCCATTCTCACAAATGGAGACCTAATCCCAGCCCCCAGCATCTCTGCTTGCATCACTGCTGCTCAGAAAATACGAAATAACGACCAGAACATTCTTCAAGTTTTAAATACAAGTCTCAGCCAATTTAAATGTCTCAAATTAGGTCTGACATTATTCTAAGTCTGAGCTGAGCCTGAACATGTTCTAATCCTTACATCTCATCCTGAGTGGACGGTGCTGTGGATAGAAACGCTGAAGTTTAAGGTCATCTCTGAGGAAAGCATGATTTACAAAGCAGGACTTTATAATTGTGACCTTTCAGACTTTTGTTCATAATAGGTTGTGTATTGTGTGAATTCTGTAGAGGTGAAAGAGGGGGTGCCTAAAAACCCAGATAAGGAATAAAAGCTTAAAATCAAAGCACAGGGACTGAAGGTAAAGGTTGACCGGGTTCTGAGGTCACACAGCTGCATGTTGGTTTTTATGTCAGGCTTGTAAGCGCTTGACAGCTCTTGCAGCCTGTTTGCTTGTTAGCTGGTTAGCCACTTAGCAGGTTAGCTGGTTTAGCCTAGCTGGTGCTGGTTCCAATTCTGGTTCACTCCATTGTGCTGAGCTTGTGTTGGCTTGTGTTGAGCGTTTGTGTGGGTGCTAGTGAAGAGGGGAGTCGTTTTCTGGAGAACTCTGGGCCCAGCACAGCGGGACCCCCCGCTGAGCGGGCAGCGACCCTGCACCGTACGGGCTACTGGTTAGTGGGTCAGGGGTGCTGGTGGGATCCTGAGTCTGGATACTGATTAATTACTAGTCTCACGCCACAAAAGCCCTGAAGCAATCTACACAAATATCAAGTCAATCCATTCAGCTTTTAAAATGTCAACTCATTTCTTTATTCTTGTGAGTTGAACTTTAGACTGGAAGGAGAAATGGCTTGTCATTTGCAGAAGATGTGAAGCAGTGAGCGACTTGTGGCCGTCTCCCTCAAGTTTCTAAGGTGGGAAGTGAGGCTGGTAAAAATAGCCCGGCGGTGCACGCGGAGCTAAAGTGAGGCCGGCTCCTCGTTTGTGCCGAGGCCACAGCAGCTGGGAGAATGGAGGGAAGTGATTGTGTGGAGAGACTAGTCATTTTGTGTGTAGCGGTAAAAAGCCGTAAAGGGGAATGAAAGGAGTCAAAGACTAAGCGGAGTCCTCTGGGTCTGTATGTGAATGCAGCATTTCTGCCCGGATGCGCTTCTCATCTGAATGATGTCACTCAACACAAGAACACAAGGACTGTGAAGTGCAGCATGTGGGTGTTTAGAGACGTGGTCCACGTGAGGCTAAGTGAGTTGACTTGCACTCACCAGGCTGTCCACACCGCCCAGCGTGTGATTGGCGTTGTAGAGTGAGTAGGACAACTGGTACACGCCGTCATTGGTCTCGCTGTTGCCATAGAAACCCACACCCACTGCGATGCTGCAAAGAGAGGAGCCACAGAGGGACAGGTAAGCCTTTGATGCGCCAGGAACAATACCCCACTTGACTTGTAAATGCTGGCGGTCAGCTTCAGCCTCGGTGGAAGTGCTGCTCAATTCATAATTTAATACATCTTGTCCAGAAAATGATTATTTTGTGTTTCCGGGGCTAAACGTATATGACAGGATGCCAGATGAATGTACTAAATGCAGGAAACAGCACTTTTCTCACTCCTAATGAATATTTTATGCCTCTTTAACATAAAGCTGTATCATCGCTTTTTCCATCAGTGATGACTTTTAGGGATAAAGACACAACTCCTGGAAAGAGACGTACGTGTTTCCTCTGCTGAAGCGTGA
The DNA here is from genome assembly GCF_900634795.4 of Betta splendens. NCBI lineage: Eukaryota > Metazoa > Chordata > Actinopteri > Anabantiformes > Osphronemidae > Betta > Betta splendens. Next base: position 14,855,270 of record NC_040898.2, on the reverse strand, counting down.
CTGGCGCTTGTGCTCCGTAATGGATTCACGTGTTTAAGTGTACTGTTGATAGACAGTTGTCACGTGTGCTAATCTCACGGGACCGTCCATCACTGCAGCTTGAACGAATAGCGTATCCATAGAGTTGAGCTGCAGACGCCGTGTTCAGTTCTGTAAACAGCGCTGCTTGAACCACACATTATACAACACAGGGGTTTGGGGATGCGTGAGCGTGATTTGAAACCACTTTGCATATTCAGCCATCCAAGCATTTCATTTGTTCAGCTGAGCTTCAGCACAAACAAAATCCCCTCCAACAGAGACATGCAGCCTTAAGTCGAGTCTGTCTGGGCTTCAGCGCGTCGCTGTGTGGACGTAAGATGAGCTTTGACAGAAGCGTCACAGTCACAGTGTGGAGTCGGGTAACGTCTCGTAGCCTGTGGTGCCTCAGAGACCAGCCAGGCAGGGCTCACTGTGACAACTATCCGTACTCGCTGCCTGTCTCTCATGTCGTGGCCTGACGGGTCATAGAGCCGTCACTCATCGCGCCGTTTGGGCTTTTATTCTGCACCAGAACCTGCAGCACAGGAACCCCCGCGGAGATAAAGCACCGCCGTCTCCCTGCGGCGTGGCTCCAGATGAAGGACGGGGGAGGTCAGGTCAGAACCAAAGGGAAGCTGCAGCAGCCACAGCCCTGTTCTCAACCCCGTGGCTCCTCCTCACCCCGCTCTGATTGTCTGTATAAGCACTGAGCGGAAGCAGAGACTCCACCTGTGGTCACAGCGCTTCCTGCAACGTTCACCTGGAGCCGCCGACGTCTGGCAGAGTGAGGGGTCGATGCTGAGGGGAAGTGTTTTCCCTGATTAGTCTGAGGAGAGTCTCATTACCGTCGCCCTGCAGGTGAACCTCGCATCTGGCAGCTTTTCACATGACTCACAGGGAGAGACGCAAATAGAGGCGAATTAAAGAGAGGAACACAACCGTCCGTCTGGAGAGAGACAGGAAGTGACAGATGCGACGCGAGCGCGCGTTTGGCTGAATGTAGAAAAAGGCAGCGTTCAGGAACGATGTGACTCAGTAAAAAGAAGCAGACGAAGGAACAAGACAATCGCTGACAATGACGGCGCGTCGTCTTTCATCTGTTCAGAAGCAGCTAAATGCATCACGTCACAGTAACTGGGGCAAACACGCACATTCTTTGGGACAAAAATTTAATTAGTGAGAAGAAACTTGTGTGAAACCTTCCCCTCTCCTTTCTCTCCCCTTCGTTTCCTACATTCCTCCCTTCAGTGCTGCTCCTTGAAACGTCTACAGCCTAATTCAAAGGGAAAGAGTATCTTAGGTCTGAGCCGCGGAGCTCTGAGCAGGAATCCACGCTGTCATGTTAATAAATGGAAGAAGTGCAGAGCCTGAAGGAGTGAAGCCGAGAGCAGAGCCAGAACCTGGGCTGCCGAGGCCCGACTCCTGCGTGTTGGACCAAAGCTTCGCTAAAAGTCCACTAATCTGTGGTTTGGTGGTTTCTGCAGTGATGGAGGCCTTGTTAACCTGACGCGACTGACACGCACTGATACAAACACAGAGCGAAACCTCAGGTGCAGCAAATACGAACCATAAACTGCAGGTTGCTAAACATAGACGACCCCGGAAAAGGTGAGCGAGCCGCGGCTCCATTTTAACGCCGATGTGGTCAAAGACGCGTGTCCTCCTGCAGCGGCAGCTCGGCTTCCGCTCCACGTCCTGCTTTCTGAGCAGCAACACTTAAAAAGGAAATAAATATCACGAGCGTCGCTGAATGAGGTGATTGTGTTGCAGCTATTAGCGCTGGTGTAATTCACCTCGTGTCTCGCAGTGTGTTTCCAGCCTGGTGTTTGAGTGGGAGCTCAAACTGCTCCTGTGGGATGAAGCTGGCATTTCAAATTAAAACGGAATCAGTGCGGGTTTTAAGCAGCTGCGGTTTCTCAGAAGGTTTCAGCCTGAGAAAAACCAGACGCATTGATCGATTCTGTTACTGAACATTTAGTTAGAGCTCAGTTAGACTGTGGTTCGGTACATGATGGCTGATTACAGCAGCTAAATGTGGTTTCAGTTTGTATTACGGATGATGAACGTTATCAGCTATCAGTAGCTCGTGAAGCAGATGTCGTGGACACCAGCGCTGACGTCCGTTCATTAACGTGGACATCACAGCGTATGGGCTCAAACATAATAGGAACGAGGAAACGGCATCAGGACTGAGGCAGATTATAATAAAGCCACTTCCTCCGTCTTCGACCCTCTGAGCAGTCACGTCCAGGTCTCGGTCCGTTTAGGCTGATAATCAAAGCTGGCGAATCGGATATAGGGAGGAATTCCCACAGTTTCCTTCCAGCTCATTTGTCTCAGGGCATTAAGTCAGACCACGTAAGCGCGTCAGATCCAGTCCAGAACTAAACGGGTCAATCTGATGCGATCACATCTGAGCGCGATTAGGTCCAGAATTCATGACGCACACGTCGCCTCTTTACAGACCTGGAGGTGTTTGTCTCTGTGGGAGGTCGGACGCTGCCTGTGGTTTAATGTGGTCTGATCGGACACACAGCAGGTCGATGGTTAATGTCAATGGATCGATCCCTGGAGCGTCAAACCTTCTGCCAAGGGAAAAAGTCACTGCTGAATCTCCACCAACGCCAATTACCTCCGTCCTCTTCCAGTTTGTTCTTCTCATTTCTTTGCGCCATGAATCTTTAATAGCTGCCGCTTTTAAGTCACTTTACATTTTAAGGAACTGCACATGAATAATGAAAGGCAGCGTAATGAAGACCGGTTGTCTTGCTGGGAACAGGAGCCATTTGCCGCCGCGGACAGAAAGAAAGCCCTGAATGAATGAATGTCTGAGCGCCGCGCTGTGATTAGTGCAGGATGCATTTATAGGAGGAAACCTGCTGGAGTCAGTGAAACATGAACCGCGCGGATCCTCTCTGGAGAAAGCGCTTGGTGATGATGCTGTGGGTTTAATCTAATACCGCTGGCTGAACATGACTGTCACATGACTGAGAACGCTGGTCTGGGGTCAGGCTCTGTCTCAGCCGCTGTCCTAACAGGCCGCGTGAGGTGATTTAAGTGCCCGTCGCTTTGTACGCGGGGACGTTTGATGCTGATATCATTCATCTCCATCGCATCCCAACATTAAGTTGCTTCACATTAGCAGCGTTGCCATCTCCTCATAGACGTGATGAGATGCAGCAGCTCCTTCAGATATCATGTAGACAATTTGAACGCTTTCACCGCGTCCGCAGACGCTGGGCATTCGTCTGCAGACGACAGGACCCAACAGCTCCACCATCGCTGGCTGATGGGAGTAATGAAACGTGCCGTTCTCCTCGCCGGTCACCTGTGACCTGCTTTCCATTACTGCATCAGCCATGCAGCATGTAAACAGGCTGTATAAATAGGCTGCGCTTGATAAGGTTTACGGCGTGGAAGGAAAACATGACATCAGGGGAAACCTTATTTACACGGGTTTTAAAGGCTCCAGTCTGAATAATTCTCACAGTAGTTTGCTCATTTTACTATATTTATGTTTTTTCTATTTAATGCGCAGAAGCTGTGAGCTAATGAGCCAATCCTTTGTCTGCGGCCTCATTCTATGTGATACAGCAGCTCTGTGGGTTCTACAGCGTGGACGGGTCCCAGTGAGGTCAGCGTGACTGACTCCACACAGCCGGCGTCAGCAGCCTGAAGGTGCGTTCACTGTCATCAGCTGCTAGCGGCCTCTCTCACCACGTGATGAGGCCGGCGGCCACCGCCGACCAGGTGACGCAGCAGGAGCCGGGCTTCTTGCTCTCCTCCTCCTCGTCCTTGTGGCAGCAGCACAGGCAGCTCAGGTAGACGGCCAGGCACAGCAGGTTGAGGCCGAGGCCGGCGGCCGCCACGCAGCCCAGGAAGATCAGGGACTGAGGGAGAGAGGGAAGAGGAGATGTGTCTGTGAACAGCCTCGACACGGTGTCGCCTCAGTAAGATGCTGCAGGACTCACACCCTGAACCCGCGCAGTCGTAGACGGGTTTGACCTTTATCTGACTCGGCCTCCATCAGCCTGAACGGCGCTGGCTTTAACCCAGTTGTGTATATTCTATTAGGTTCTGAGTGTGTCTGTGTCAGAACTCAACCGTTCTGCTTTGAAGGACACTATTGGTTAAAGGCTACTGTGAGGACACAGCGCGAAGCTCTGGAGCGTGAATCACATTTTCTTCTCTCCAGAAGGATTGTGGTAATAAAGGCTAATAAATGTGTCTGCACCTGCCCAGAAACGAGGCCAGCTGCCTCCATCGGAGCCCGTGATTCTGCCTGGCACCTCCTCGTGCGCCTCCTCTCCTTTAGCCCCGTCCCACCTTCTGCCAGAGACGAGCGCTGAGACCAAAATAGCAGCAAGGCCCAACAGCTCGATGAATTCTGCATCCACCCTGAGCAGATGGATTTATTCAGGCTCGGCCCTCCGAACCCCCCACCCCGTCCCCCCGCGCTTCCTTTTTACTTCCCTTGAAATCTTGTTGGTGCTGAGCCATCTGTTCTCATGCTGCGATTTAACGCGTCCCACAAGTCAAGTAGTGGGATTAAAACCCATAAATGGAAGAATCTCTAGGATTACGGCTGTAAAGAGCTATAGCTCACGCTGAGGAATCCTCACCAGCTGTTTACAGATGTTGACACCTTCCGGTGGCTTCACTGACTGGAGCATAATGACCTGCAGTGTTTCTTCTTCTGGCTCGTTTGTCCTCATCCATTTCACGACTACATGCCTTCCATTTACAAAGCCACACATCAGCAGCGAAGGCTGGGCCAACCGGAGCCTGACCCCAGGAGTCATTAACCTCTAAACCTCCTCATATTCTCCTGAGCGCCATTAAAATAGGTGTGGAAACGGCCGATGGGCCGCTAAAAGTGCTGATGTGAAGGACGGGGGTTTAAAGAGCGATAAAGCGGGTGTAATGAGATGGAGACGTGGGGGTGCAGGTGGAGAATAGGGAGGATTTGGGGGGGGGCAGATTCAAGAAGGAGGCCAGACCCCCGCTGAGCCCAAGCGCCGGGCCACCCAGCCTCCGCCGTCGTCATGACAACGGGCAGGTTAGTGCCCCGGCGACGTGGAGGGAGGACGAGTGAAAGGCTTTTTGAGTTAATCTGCATGTGACAGCGGTGCCTGAATGCGGGGCCTCTGTCTTGTGACTCCTCTGCAGAGGACGGAGGCAGCGTGGCTGCAGGCGGAGCGAGTCCTGGGACCCAACGCTCATTTGGGCGTCGGAACCTGTAAAAGATGCATGGAGCTTTACAAGTGTGCACTTCCCTGCAGGAACCTGCGTTCAGAGCGGCCGTGACCACAACAACACTCTCCACTTCCAGTCTTTCGCTGCTCTTTATTCTCAGCAGTGTAAAAATAATGGCTTCTGAATTATGTAGCATCCATTTTGTGGGAGGACCGACGCACACACCACAACCTCATCTCCGGAAGCTTCACTTCCAAGCTCCAACCTTCCATTAAGTTTAAAAACACCATTTATCTTTCACCGACCGCCATGTACACACTTCATTGTCTGCTAAAACCAGACTGGCAGCTCCGACCTCTTAACTACTGCCTAAATTAGGTCTGAGTAGTTTCCTATAAAGCAAACTCCACGTGTTAACGCCGCTCTGCTTCCTCACTCGCTGCACCGTCTTCTGTTCTGTTTCTATTGTCTCCGTGCTGGAGAGGAGGGGGTGGGGGTGAGGCTGGAGGAAGATGGAGCCGGGTGGAAAGGCAGTGCCCACGATCTCTGCGGTGCAAAGGGAGACAAAGGAGTGGTGACAGAATGATGGAGTAAAGGTTTTTAGGGCGGTGGAGGCCGGTGCACGTGGCTCCTTCCTCACATATGGCTCAAACCCACTCATAGCTCACTGCACGGCCCACTTTCCTATTGTAAGTGACTTTGCCCCGAGGCCGGAGTGTTGCATAACGCTGAGATTTAGCCGTAATAGAGACAAACCTCTAGTCTGGATGACACAGGATGTACCTCAGTGTTCGTCACAAACCACAAACGTCTGTGCAGGCTTTGAAGAGAGCTGGATGAGCCCTTCAAATAGCAGGGAGGATGTGGAGTAAACAGCTCCAGTGCAGTAAAAGGCTGCACTCACTCTCAGCCGCGCGTCTGTAGGACAAAGGAGGAGTATAATGAGGCGGTAACGACCCCGAGGGCACTCATTTCCACCCCCACGTCCCATCAGACGCGTGATGAAAGCCAGAGGGAGGAACCAGATGGGACAGTGAGGGGCCTCCTTTAAATATAATGAACCCCGACGCGATAACCAGCCACAACAGAACTGGGTCCTTAGCGTTGGACAATATGAAAAAGCAGCAGGAGATAAAGTCTAAATGCACTCGAAAAGGCAAAAATCAATACGGAGGAGGACGTTTGCAGGCGAGAGGCGCTTTAATGCAGGAAGGGAAGTGGGAGGTGAAAGGCTATATTTATAGTTTCACAGTCTCACAGCTGATTTTCCTCTCATGACCTCCGAACTCTGTGTGTTTATTGAAGATGAATTCATGGTGTAGAAAGAGGAGGCAGGAAGCTCCTACTGCTCCATCAGCTGCAGAGCGTGTCCTCAGCCGCGGCGCTGGGTTCCACGGGTTCAGGCTGGTGCTAAAAGCTGCAGCCGCAGGAAGCGAGCGGCGCCTGCCTCGCGGCGGCGGCGGCGGCGACCGGCTGCGTGTAGGTGGAGGTCCTCACAGCAGGAGGTCCTCACAGCAGGAGGTCCTCACAGCAGGAGGTCCTCACAGCAGGAGGTCCTCACAGCAGGAGGTCCTCGCAGCGAATGCCCGGCGGCCTTTAGTCGGATTGTGCTGTAATTGTCTCCTGTTTGTCCTAAAGGTTAAAGCAGCTGCTGAAGCAGCTGTAAAGTGCGAGCAGAGCAGCAAGTGCTCCGTGCGGCTGCCGTAGCGAAGCCCCGGGGGTCCCGTGTTCAGCTGGGCTGCAGAGTGATCCATGGGAGGTGGAGGAGAGGAGGAAGAATGGCTGGGTAGCGTCTCCTCCTCTCCCTCAGGCCGTCAGGTGAAACCCAACCCCACAGCTCGGGTGAGGAGGCCTGTTGGTTCTGCAGCCGTGGGTCTGTGCCTCCGCTCTGACCCGCTAAGGTTGGTTCTGCTGCTGTGGTTCCGTGCCTCCGCTCTGACCCGCTAAGGTTGGTTCTGCGGCGCCGAGGGCACCGTGAACAACGAGCAGCCCTCCAGCGCTGGACGGACGGACGGACGGCTCATTACAGCATCCAGCAGGTCAGGCGGTGCTGATCACCGGCTCCCAGTGCTGCACAGACAGATGGGGGTTAACGGCCTCCTGGAGGGGAGGGTTCTGTGAACGTGTGCGCAGCAGCAACACGGAACCGCATGAATCATGTGTTTACACAGTTCTCACAGCAGGACAATCACGGCCGTCGGCGCTGCGATCGATGGTCTCAAAGAGGAGGCGATGAGAGCTGGTGAACGTCCAATGCAATCAGCGCCGCTGTGATGCTGCAGCCATAATGGATTTTTAGTGGCTGCCATGAATAATTCTCCATCGTCGATCTCACCAACACAAGTTAACACAGAGGCCGCATTAACAACCCAGAGGCCGGAAACAGATTCACCAGCAAACTGGACAAATTTATTTCAATCAACGCTGGAGACTGTAAAACAAGAAAATGAGAGCTGCACTTTATAAAGCAGAGAGCATCAATTATGTTTCTGTACAGTGGGAAAACACACGTTTGATCCTCATGACTTCACTAATTCTGTCAAACACGAGTCTCTGTATGAAGATGAAGTGTGTTGACTCTGTGCTTGTTTATTTATCCAGTGTCCTCAGACAGACGCCTTCAACAGGAACCTGTGTGTGTGTGTGTGTGTGTGTGTGTGTTTGTGCGTGTGTGTGTTTGTATGTGTGTTTGTGCGTGTGTGTGTGTTTGTGTGTGTGTGTGTATATGTGAGTATGTGTGTATGTGTGCATGTGTGTGTGTGTATGTGTGTGTGTGTGTATATGTGTGCATGTGTGTGTGTGTGTATGTGTGTTTGTGTGTATATGTGTGTGTGTGTGTGTGTGTGTGTGTGTGTGTGTGTGTGTGTATGTGTGTGTGTGTGTGTGTGTGTGTGTGTGTTTGTGTGTGTGTGTATATGTGAGTATGTGTGTATGTGTGCATGTGTGCATGTGTGTGTGTGTGTATGTGTGTGTGTGTGTATATGTGTGTGTGTGTGTGTGTGTGTGTGTGTGTGTATATGTGTGTATGTGTGTGTGTATGTGTGTGTGTGTGTATGTGTCCATGTGTGTGTGTGTGTATGTGTGTTTGTGTGTATATGTGTGTGTGTGTGTGTGTTTATATGTGAGTATGTGTGTATGTGTGCATGTGTGCATGTTTATGTGTGCGTTGTTGTTCTGTATTACTGTTGCTTGTGCGCTGGACGTGAAAAGCATTGTGGGTAAACCTGTTTGAGTCTCTGCAGGAAATGAGCAGGGAAGTCAGATGGACGAGGACCTGCTGACCCACACATGGTATCTGCTGACACACACCCACATATTGGCCAAAGCAGGCGCCCGCCCTGTGCTTGCATTGGTTACTACAAGGCCTCATCAACGTGTGCTGAATAACTATCTGTCCTGCTCATCGGTCTGAGTTATGCGGCTGTAGGATGAAGACGGCTCCTAAGCGTCCCATTAGGGTCAGCTGACTTCTCATGTCCCGTCTGACAACAGCGGCGTTGAGGCCGGGCCAACACATCCAGCAGACAAAGCACAGTGAAGGATCACGACCTCGTGCATTCCATCACATCTCATGGCGCCCGGCCAACTGCATGCCCACGCTGCAGCCAGCGGATCAGCGCCTCTGACCGAGCGGCGCCGCTCCACTGCACATCCTGCGCTGCTGGATCAGGGCCTTTCCCAGCAAACTGTCACCAGAGCTCCCAGTTCAGGGGGCGCTCATCAGATTTGACGTGACAGCCCATGAAGTCTGCACATGTAATGGCCCAAATTCACCACGGGCAGAGGGAGCGCCGCTCCATTCCCACATCCTGGAGCCGTGCGTCCCATCAATGAGCCGTTATCACAGAGAGCATGCGAAATGGGAGTCAGGGCGAAAGCCGGTTTGTTCTGGAAGGCCCGGTTTTGCTTTGAGCGTCCTGTGACGGACGTTCTTGCCCCGACACTGATCCTCTGCCTGTAACAACGGCCTGTAAACATTGATCTGAGGTCGTGCTTCAGGCTGCAGGTCTGTGAGCATTGGACCAGTTCAGCACCGGCTCTCCTCCTGTGAAGCCAGGCTGTTGTGATGGATTCAGTTGGATCCCACACCTGGATCTCTCCTGCCGGTCCAGATGTGCTGGCTGCCCGGTCCACAGGCTCTAATGTCTGGACACTGAACTGCTTCCCACTTTACCCCGGATCATTTTACAGCAGCTTTTTCTTTGCGTGATAGCTTAAATCTGCTTTATTAAATAGCTCAGTGACTGTGTTCATGGACGGCAACGTCCCCACAATTTAATCATTAAAAATTTGAAAGAATGTGGAGACTGGACTCTTTTTTATTGTTAGGTTGAGGTTTTTCCTTATTCATCCAAAATTCTTTTTCAGTCTGAGGAGCCCCACATTCTGTTTATTTCATCTCATTAGTGGACAGTGTCCCCTCCTTAATTAATAATTAACTAAGTAATTATTGGACTCAATTACCAGGATCCCAGGAATGAAACAAATGAGTAGTAACGATGCTTTGTGAGTGCAGAAAAAGGATCTGCTGTTCAGTATATCAGCCTAATAGGTGGCGATGCGTTAGTGTTGCGTTCACTGCCTGCGGGCGAAGAGCTCTTTTGTTTCCTAGCAGCATCATTAGGCTAAATTGAAACGAACGTATTGTTCTGTGAGTAACGGGAGCATCTCCTTGTTGACTCCCATGAGTGAGACACATCCATTCACCCCGTGTGCTTCCAGATCCGATCTGTGTCGTTAGAAACAACTTATTTGTGTCTCCTATAATAAATGAGTGGATGCGCACGTCGTGTCTCAGATGGAGAGTACGCGCTGTTAAACAGGCTTCAAGAGCAAATTAATTTACACAGTTTGTCACAGACAGAAGCACCAACAACCGACGTGTGGCCGTTCATTGCTCATAGCTGTGGCGGCTTCACGGCACTGGAGAACACTCATCACTTTACATTACTGACTCCAAAAGTGACCTGAAAGCAACATACAACAATAGAAACGTGCTACAGCTGATGTGAGTGACAGCAGGTCAGGAATTATAAAGCATGACGTGATTTCATATTCTATTTGTTCTCCTTCAGGCGACACCGTGTCCCATTTGTGGAGCGGACGCGCGTAACGACCCGCGTCCCATCTTCGTACACTGACCTGCTGGTAGTTCTCCTCCGAAGGCTGGAAGCTGTGGTCAATGGGCTCAAACCTCAGGTTGATGTGAGGGAAATTGTGAAGCCAGTAAGTCCACCAGGGCGCAACGTAATCCACCCGAGCCGAAGACATCCCTGCCCCGAGAAAAGTTCCTACAGGAGCCCGTCTCCGCAGCAGCGGCAGTCCAGCCTCATCCCAAACAAAGGCGCCGACAGAAGCGTGCTCCGTGACGGAAACGCTCTCAGCCGCGCGTCAAGCAAAGCGACCATTAAACCCCGCAGACGAGAACGTGGCCGAAGAGTCGAGTCCGACGGCGGGTGCCCCTGAAAGCAGCCGTCACACTGCGCCCATGTGTCCCCTGCGTGCGGACCCACAGCTCCAGTCCGACCGACAGCTGCGCCGGGCGCACGCAGCAGCCCGCGGGGACGCGCGCCGCTAGGGGGTACTCCAGAGACGCGGGAGCGCGCCTCCCAGATAACGTTTATCATGTCGGACTAACGGTAGATTAGTTTAATACACAACGAGTCTAGATTCATCCTGCTAATTTTTTCATCTTTGTGTTTGTGCTTTGAATCGATTCAAATACTGCGCTGCCACCTGGTGGACAACGGAGAGTGTTACAACCATCAGGTGCGTAAAGGAAAACAAACCTGCCTGTAGTTCAGACACTGGTTGAATTTTACTAACTTTAGTCCATGGAAACTGTCCCAGTTTCCACAGCTGCAGATTCAGTTTTACTTGCATTACACATTTCTGCATTTTCTAAACTGTAAAACATTTTACAGCTGTCATCTTTCACAAGACAAAAAAAACAGACATAACTGGATTTTAAATATTTATTGTATACAGCTCTGAACATCAGATTCACTTCAGCTCCTTCACAGCCAGACCTGTGGAGAGAGGAGAAAACCATTAGATGTCCAACATGGACAAACAGTGCGGCTTCCTGACCCCTTAAACTGGTGTTGTTTGCGTAGTGTTCTTTGTGTTGCTCCTGAGTTCTGGTGCAGCTCTTTCGCCCGCAGACAATCGGTTTTCTAGACTATAAACTTTCTTTGTAGTGATTTTTGCAATTCTGTTTGAAGTGGCACAGTCATTTTCCACCGGGACTTATCCCCGGCGGAGCTCTAGCTAAATCTAAACGCAGCTGAGAATGGGCTGTAAACAGTTTATGAATTCTGACTTCCCTGCTCTGCAAGTACAATCGTAAGGCTCAATAAACATGCTGAATTCATTCCCTGCTTCATAACACATCAGCAATGTCTCCTATGTTAATGGTTGGCTTATTTTGTTAGAGTAAACTGCTTCCATCTATGGCGCATTACTACAATCAGAGCTGTCCTCTGCAGTCAATGCACGCATCGTGTCCCTGCAGCGCTTGTGGCAAACGTAGTAAAACAAAACAGTGCTCCTTATGTGCTCGTTTTAAATCTTCATATGTTACTATTTAATTGAAACCATGAAAAAAAGACTGGCACAGAAAACCTTAACACCAGCTTTTTGGCGTTTTGAGCACAGAGAAAAGCACTTGCTGATGCTGACCTGGTGGCAGGGACTGTTTGAGCTTCTCAGCCTTCTCCATGTCTGTGATGACCAGGGTGTACAGGAACCTGCTGCAGCGCACCTTGAACTTAACATTGTCCTTGTTCTTCTTGATCTTTACAGCTGTGGGGAGGAGACACATGTTTTAACACAAGTCTCCACAGATACGGAGCTTTTTAAAGACACAAAAGTTGACATTTCTAAAGATGCCACAATAGATTTGTTGACTCAGTTCAAATGTATTAAGTAACTCTCCACTTGTAATGAATGAACCACACAATATAATTCCCCCTATAATTAAGCTGAGTTGGGGCCTGTGCGGCTTTTGCTTTGGCATCAGTCATAACATGCCACTCATGTCCTAATACACACATTTACACACAGGCAGGTTTAACTTACACTTGGCATCCTTCCTCCTTGCCGTCAGCAGGAAATCCTTGATTTCTTCTATTTTGCGAGGCTGCAAACAAACAAACCCAAGAGAAAGTGATTTTTCAGAGCATCATTGCAGGTGACGACACATTGACATCAGGCCATGAATTGATGTCAATGGACCGGTGGAACCAAAGTTTCTGTGATAAAACCCGAAACCCGGCACTTGGTCCATCATTATTCTTGCAAGAGTGTGAATACATCACGGGCACATGAGCCTGAGATGCTTGGACTACTTGCTAACGACAGATGCTAACGTTAGTTAGCTAAATGTGACGCATTATCTCTAAATGTCACAGAATATTCAAATTTAAAGCAAGCTCAAACTGAAGTAGCTTTAAAACGTTAGTAGCTTGATAACTGATATCTGACTTCGCGCAAACTGCTACTGGGCCTGTTAGCAGACAATGCTAATGCTACACATTAGCCTGTGTGCACGCAGATTATTTTATCTACAACACAACAATGCGCAATATACCACATGTGCACAACACATTACACCAAAGTCCATTTAGACCCTATTCCTGTTCACTAGAAGAGGAAATCTTACCATGTTGCCGTGTGAGCGCTGAGGAAAAGCAGAGAAAGATGGGGTTAGTTCATCCGCAGTAACACCAACAAGAAACGACCGGGCACACAAATTATTACTTCGTCGTATAGCTATTGTTGAAAACAAGAATACGTTAATAAGACCCGAGACGTAAACTTAACAATTATAGACGATGGATGTTGATTTTGTACTACAGAAATGTGAAACTCACTTAATCTCCGTACGAAGATGGACGCAAAAGGGCGGAACTTCCGGTCAAATGTTTTTTATACGTCACTACGGCAAGAACACAGGACCAACAAGCTCGAAAAGCGATTCACACGTTTTTCGTTGTGTGGCAACTGTCTTTACATATTATTTTCAATACTTTTACATAGTACTCCGCTCGAAATATTAGTTAATCATAAAAACGTCGAACATGTTTATATCTTCTGTTACTTTTCTAAAGTAATAATATGTTACAATTAAAGACATATGTAATGTAATGTAAATGAAATAAAGCTTATCTATTTATACATTTCATGATCAGTATATTGTAAATTAACATCCATCCATCCATTTTCCAAGCCACTTATTCCCTAATGCGGCGTCACGGGGGTGCTGGAGTCTAACCCAGCTGGCTATGGGCGAGAGGCAGGGTACACCCTGGATGGGTTAGAGACACACAACCCTTCACACACACACTCACACCTACGGGCAATCAACCTAATGCACGTCTTTGGACTGTGGGAGGAAGCCGGAGAACCCGGAGAGAACCCACGCAAGCACGGGGAGAACATGTTTTTAACATGTTAAGAATATTTCTTGATTATGTACACAAATAATTAACAGTAACATCACAATATGACTTGAGCATCACCTTCAACATAAGACATGACATTTGACAATGACATGCGCTTCACTAACAATCGTCAAGGTTGTAGAAAAGCGAACATCAAGTAAACTTGTGTATTTTCATATTGTAATTTCTCATAAACCCACGAAAGCCCCACAAAACAAGAAGAAACATGTTTATAGTCAAGATCTTGGCACAAAAATAAGAACATGTGGAAGGATGAAAGGCTCTGTTAGAAACCACATGCTCTATTTACGTGCTGTTCAATTTTCCGAAATGGAGAGTGTGATCCTGCTTTATCTGACAGCGCGGTGTCAGGCTGCATGCGGGTGAGGCAGCAGCCAAATGAAGCAGCAGCTGAAGTGACGAGGCTCCAAGTCCACGCGTGGTTGCTTCTTATCGGACCTGTTTAATGCAACGGTGGAGGACGCAGCCGTTAGCCCCACGCGGGTGTAATCTACATGCGCAGGTGAGACCCTGCATCATGAAGTTTTAAAAACACTGTTCAACTGAGTTCAACTGAGGAGGACCTGCTCTGCATTTCGCATGAGAGCTGCTTTGAAGATTGAAGGAAATTGAGGAAATTGCAGCCGCGCTCCAATCTGTTTCCTGCAAAGCGCTGTGTTGGGCTTTCGTTGTATACGAACAGACAGAGACAGGTCGTTCTCAGGTAAATTATGGCTGTTCATTTCCACAACATTGAGGCTTCACGCATTAGAACCAAACCTGCTGACTGATGAATTATGCTTTACAGACAGAGCCAACGGCAGCATAATGGACCCACTGAAGAAATTCTCATTTATTTTCCCCACAAAGAGTATTCCCACAGTTCCACAGCAGCCGAACACATTTAATGAGCCAGTGGTGCTGCTGTGGACAGTAAAGGCTGTGGATCTGCTGATCTCAGGTCGTTCTACATTTCTACAGATTAAGCTGATGTTTGCCCTTGGTTTTCATTTTAGTATGCTCTATATGACACCTTATGCAGGTGAAGCCTTTCCTGAATCCGATCACATGAACTATTCAAGATGGATGTCAATAATTTACACCATTGGTTCTGTGTCGGATACTTTAGGTCGTGTTGCTGTCACCTTCAGGCATTCATTCAAAGCGCTCGTCTTTAATGAACCTCTGCGTCCACAGCCGTCTGCATCCAGTGCTTCTACCACCGCTCAGGATGTAAAAGTTTCAGCAGCCTGGTGCCAGTCATGATGGAGGGAGGTTTGTTTCAGTAATCAGGCTGGACGACCACACTGCACATGTTTTATTCCACTGCGCTCGGCTGTTTTCTGTCACAAATCATTCCCCTCGACAGAGCAGAGACTGAAATGTGCGTTTTTCTCAGCCCGTCTTTTATTATTCTTGATGACAGGAAGATTATACGTCAGCCACATTGCTCCTCACTTTGCCCATGTCCAATTAACATCAGCCCAGATGTTCTAGTCCTGTTCCATTTTTACCACATAATCTGTGTTATCCTGAGTGAATGCCCACCTTTGTGTCTGAGGATGTATTACATGCAGGGAGCAGTGGAGAATCAGCTCAGTCGTAGATTACAATAAATGACCATGCTGGGTTTAGCTAAAGCTCTTTTGCACCAGGAGGATCCTTATTCCATTTGCTCCTGCAGCAACAAACATGATCCTCTTTGCCAAGCAGCTTTGAGAAACTCCTTTTCTCCACGTGCAGTGTCAGCTTTGTCCAGTAGAGGGCAGTGTGTGACCGCTAATTTGGACCGAGCCGTCCCTTCACAGTGATGACAAAGGAGAAGCTGGAGCCCATGACTCACCGCGGTTTGTAAAGGCAGCAACTTCCGCACCGAATGCTGTTTGTCTGTTTACAAATATGTAAAACAGCTTATTTGATCGTGTAGGAGTTTAACAAATATGCAGAAACTCAGCGTATCCACATGTGTAGGAGTCTCTTCTGTTCCTGATAAACTTGTCCAGCGTGAGTCTTTACCGATGTAGACTCTGTCCCGGCTTTTTGATAATTTCTTCTTACAAATTACCGTCTCCCCTCCGAAAACGATGGATCTTTAATGAGCCGGCCTTGGGCAACTGTTAATTTATTTACACAGCAGTGTTCGTTTGTGAATCCATCCTGCGCTGAAAACTCATTTAAAGTCCTTTTCTTGGACATGCCTGCTGTAAAAATAGTTTCCCCGCACTAAAATATGCTTTTTGTGTAAAGGTAGTAATTGGAGTTAGAAGAAGCGAACCCCGAGGCTGAGGGATGATCACACTTTGTAAGTGAGCACAGGCGCATTAAAAAAGGCAGAGTGGGGTCACGGCTCAGACGCGCTGAGCGCAGATGATGCTGCAGGTGATGATGCACATGATCGGCTGCAGCCTGGAGGCGGCGCGACCGGCAGCACAGCAGTTATCAGCAGGATGAGACGCAGCCAAAGATGCTCTCAAATAGTTTACTGAAGCCTCATTATTGGATTCACTTAGGCCACGGAGTCGGGAGATAAACGTAGGCGTAGCCTCGACTGCAGCCGTCATTTACTTTTTAATTTCAAGCATGACACGATAGATGTGTCGGTGTTGGAGCGAGAATCAGTAAGAACAAAGTTAATGCAGCTAAAATAAAGACGGTGTCATTGAAGTTATGTTCAAGTGCGCCTGTGATTAAAAATGCAGGAGGGCGACTGCTTCAGAATCCTCTCCACCACCGGTTCACTAAGCTCCCTGATTATCGATCGGATTGATTTGTCAAGTATTGATCCCTTCCCGCAGCCTTATCACAGGCAAACTGAAAGTACATCTGCCGATGAGCAGATTATTAGAGAGTCTGATGCTTCCACTGAATCTCAATGTGCTGAGAGAAGACGTGAAATTGGCTGTGGAGCTGCCGGACCGGCTTCCGGACCGGCTTCCGGACCGGCTTCCGGACCGGCTTCCGTCACGACTCGGCCCCTGTGGACCTGTCGGTTCGTGGAAGAGGAGGCAGAGGAGGAGGACGGCACCGCAGGTCGCACGGAGCTGCAGATCTGAATGCTGCTTTCAGAGCGTATGCAGAAAAGCTCCCACACGACCCTGAGCTTGAAGCGAAGCTTCGCAGGAGGACGTTTAATATTTTTTTCTAAGTGATACACACGACGCTACAGAGGAATGGATGTGTCACCTGTTTGATCCTGTGGATGCAGTCATCAGTCCCACCTCCTGCCCCTCAGGCTCTTCTCATTTTGTCCTTTGTTCAGGGCCTCGAGCGAAGCTGCAGCTCCACCGTTGCCCAGGCTTTTTACAGGAGGTCAAAACAAGGGGAAACAAGGTTCTTTGTTATTGTTGGGTACAGTAGCAGGATGACAGGGGTTCCTAAACCATGGCAGCTCATGACCTTTGACCCCTCACTCAGTGCAGACAGTTGTGGGAGAGAATCCCACCCGCGAATCTTCAGGTATTAGTTCCCGAACACAGGAAACGTGATGTAGCAGCAAATTAAAAACATGAATTCACCAGAATGTAGGTTTGTGTATCGGAGCAGGTGGTAAACAAGACAAAAAGCAGCTGGAGGTGTTTTTAATCCAACTGAAATCCGAGAGAAGAAAGAAAAAGAAAGAACACAGCGGCGTTTGGCACTTGGTTCATTAACGATTGCAGATGAAAAACAACGTTTAAGATCTAATATGTGATATTTACACCTTTGGTTTTAACTCCATTAAAACCCAAAGCAGGGCCCGGTCCAGGCCTACGTGCTGTCAGATGGACGAAGGTTATCTTGGTCCTGTTGTCCATTACCCAACAGATGCATTAGCCAAGGATTAACTAGAGTGCTCTTTATCCCGGTCTGAGCAGCCACAGCAGGTGCATCATGGGAGCTCGGCACTAATCTTCCTCCGTTTGATTAGAGCCTCGCAGTCGTTGTCACCCACGGCTAATTATTCCAAATTAGACGCTCCCTGGCAACGCGGTGACATTTCAGCCTGTCTCCTGTTCTCGTCTGAGTCGGTGCCGACGCTGTGGAGCGAGAACCAGCCGCTCTCTCTGACTTTCCTGGAGTCACTCAGCGTCTGCGCAACCTTTAAAACCTCGACCGGCCTCCCAACTCCAGTCGACTTCATTAACCACTTAAAGCAGAAGACAGACGGCAGTCAGATTGAGGTTGTTGCCATGACGACTGTACACAGGAATCCACATCAGTTCTCCTTCTGGGGCAGAACTTCACCTTCCTGGCCTGTGACACGCATGGTTCCATCACTCAGTGCTTCCAGTATCTACACGGAGCTAAAACCTCCCCGTCTTCTCATTACCATGGGATCATTACTTCCTCTAATGCCACGTACCTTCCGGCTGCTCTTTGTCAGTGGTAATTAGGTGATGATCTGTACCAAAAGATATTAAGACGTCTTCTAAAGGCAGTGGGTGGTATCACAGTCAGACGAGCTCGTCTCCCCCCAGTGTCGTGACTCGGTCTGGAGGCCGGGAGGAGCTCGGGCTCAGAGTCTCCAGTTCTGAGCCGGCTGCAGCCACGTGCTGCTGTAATGAAAGGGCTCACGTTGCACCTACTGCTCCCACGATGCTGAATATTTACCCCGTCTCCTCTCCACTTTACCGTTACAGAGTGGATCCATTTATCTCGTCTCCCGCTCGGTGCAGAACAGCTTAAAAACCCGCTTGAAGCCTGCATGAACATTCAAGGAGCTAATATATGAATGTATAAATACGCCTTTAGAGACGGGATCGGCCCCTGAGAGGCCGAGGCTGCAGCTCACCCAGCCTTGACCTCCACAGACGAGGATCCGCCCTCAGACACAGGCACCAGAGAAAGCCTTTAACCAGACATACATGCATTTACCAAATGCAGCACGGATGCTTAGTCTGTCTGAATCCAAGCCAGCGCTGCCTCATCCTCAGCTGGATCATGGGATGTTAGAGCCCTTTCAGAATATTCAATAGCCTCTCACTGAAGTGCAAGACAGCAGTGAGTGGAAATTATGAGGGCGGAGTGGTGCTGTAAGAGAAGAGCAACCCGGCACGAGGGATCAAAGAGAATAATGTACAAAGGAGCATTATGGGTCTCTGTGGGAAATGAGGTCATCCTGCCGGGATTCACAGGAAGACAGAGGAAGGCGACAGGAGTCAACAAATAGAGAGGCTGGACTTCATCCCAACACAGACTGAACTACAGCAGCGCGTCCGTCAGAGAAGAGCCCGACTCTGTGAAGGATGCTGTCTGACATGTGAGACAGCATCCTTCACTGAGTCGGACTCTTCTCAACATAAACAGTGCAACCTGTGAATGAATGCAGACGTCTCGACCGCGGAGCAGCAGGCGAGTGACGGGCGAAGGTCAAGGACCTCACAGTGAGCGCCCTTGGTTCGTGCTGCAGCTGAGCTGAGTGTGAATATTAGATTGTTTCAGGTTATTTTGTTGATTAGTTCAAATCAAGGTCAGATCAGTGCTGATCTTTACCTCAGACTAACGATCCAGGTTTAAGACGTGTCCGCGTGAGCTCTCCATTAATCGTCGCTGACGCCTCCAGTTCCACAGAGTCGTGCAGAAACCTGAGGCACCCGCGGTCCTGATGCTGATGATGCATTGGAGTCCTATGAATGATGGATCACCCCAAGGGCCCAACACGGGGCCACAGGCTGCCGGGCCCGCGGCCCGGTGTGTGTGACAGGCCTCACTCCATACAAATCAGACCGAGTCGTCTGCAGGTCGCAGGCGTAAAGGTGCAGCAGCTCCGTGAGCTGTGAACTTCTAGTTGCGGATAAAGTTTGACTGTAATAGTTGGAGGAAGTCACGCTTGTCTCATCCACTGCTGTGTATTTTCATTATCCTCACATTAGTCCCTCTGAGCCTCCTTAAATTGGATCGACAGTCATGAATGCAGCTCTGCTCTTATTGCTGTGCCGCTGTTGGCGCGTCTGAGGAGCGTCTCGTCCTTCAGCTGAAACACAGGCCTCCTCGTATGAGGGGGGTCATGGGTGGAGCCCTCTGGCCTTTTCCAAACCATTACTCTGTCAGCTTTAATGGTGGTGAGGTACGCCGGCAGCGTAATGCGCCTCGCCTTCTGCTGCCCACTCACATTCACAGCAGCCGGGGGCGTCTGCACGTACACAACGTTTACACTAACGAGAGCTGACACCTAAAGTGATGGCGTTTCGGTGCCTCCGCGTTCACGCCATTATAGCTACAATGACACGAGTGAAGGAGCAGAGTGTTTGTTTGTACGAGGTGGAAATGATGGATTAGAGAAGCAGGGGAGACAGGGGAAGCCTGCGAGCCGCAGTGCTGGGATTAATTCCCTTATTAGTTACTCGCCGCATCACGAGAGCGTGGAAGTCTGATGGCGCCGTTCTCTGGATCTGACTTGTTTCAGATCACCTCCCTACATCCGCGGGACCATCGCTGCGGCTCCTTCTGTTGCGCCATCTTTGTTTTTTTTTGCTTTGTCAGAAATGATGTAGGCGAACCAGAGGATAAATTGGAGATTGGTGAAGGGAGACGCCATTAAGTCTGAACCGTCCTCACCCCCAAACAGAAACACTCAGAAGAAACAATAAGGCGCCGCGCTCGGAAGGATCATTAAGGGAAAGTGAGAAGTTTCTCCACAAGTAAGAGAGGGAGCGGGTTTAGCAGCAAAGATAGTGATTTTCAGGGTGATTAAAAACACATTAGTGGAACAACTCTCGCAGGTAATTCATAAGGTAGTCATTGGAAACCCAGTTAGAAACCAGGAAGGCTCCGGCTGGAGAAATGACTGTTATTAGATGGAGATATTATATCAAATTGCACAAGTGAGAAAGCTCCCCCACAATCTCCTGTCTGAGCTAAATCACTGTCATTTCCTTCTGCTGCCATTTTCTCATCAAACTGGAGAATCCTGAGGAAACGTCTGCATTAGGGCTGAACGAGAATGAGTGATGAAGCTGTCGATCAGCTGGTCACACGCGTCCAGCCGCTGGTTTTCACATGGACACTGGTTATTTCCACTCCGGCCTCGTTCTGCTCTGTCTTTGAGGCGTCGGCGTCTTTCTGACTGTCACATCTCGCCCTCAGATAAACGGTGACGTGATCTCCAGCTTCTGCTAATTGTCGCACCACAACGACGGCTTTAAAGTAAAGCTGCCATTTAAAGTTGAGAAGCAGCTTAAAGTTCAGACTTTATTTAAACTAACACTTTGAGTCAGTCGCGGTGTCGGAAGCCTTCATGTGGCCTAATTGTTTGAATTGGCTCAGTCTATTTTTGATGTCTCTGTCAAACCTCCAAGGCAGAACACTGTGTTGCTCAAGAAATTGGAGGGGAGAGCTGTTAAAATTCATAAGATGCATTTTCAGATATCCTCCTCGGTAGATTTCAGGAGCTTGAAGGTTTTCACTAACAAGCTTTGAGCTCCGCTGCCATCTTTTACATTTGTCTTCTCTTTGTACCATCGCCAGGAAGCAAATGTGTTGGGATTTCATTTTAAGACTCCTAAATCTTCCTGATGCTGCACAATTGCCAGACAAGTTGGGGCTTACTTGGAATTTTAGGCCTGAGATCTTCTGGTTCCACCCATTATTAAAATAATTCATGTAGTGTATGGATTCGAATCTGGCGTCACTTCCCCTTAAAAAGTCTTTTTACACCGTAGCTCATCAATATTGTATCATCTTGTTCTCGTTCCAATTGTTGCTCCGTCGTGTGTTTGCTGAATAAAACATTCAAATCAAATATTGCTCTTTTCTGTGGATGAATGTGTTTCATCAAATGGAAATGGGCGACATGTGTTGTTCATCACGTCAGAGCAAATGTCTCCAGAATCAGCAAAGCAAATGAGGCACCGGGCCAGAATTCAAAGCACACGGATGTTTTTGAGTCTGTGAAAATGTGTTCCCTGAAAACTTCATATTACATCTGCATTTCACTTTTACTGTTTCTCAACCTGGAAATATGCACTGATCCGCTCAAACCGAGCAGTAACTGTGTTTAGCGCTCCTGACCACCGGCCACTAGGGGGCAGTGGCTCACGAACAGCTTCAGTTTCCGCATCTTATCGTAATATATTAAATATGAATTTCTAGATTCTCTTGTGTGACTTCTGTGAAGGAGGACAGGTTTTATCTCAGGGGTGAATGTGGGAGCTATTTAGCAGCTTTCTTTTTTAATACTCATGTGTTTGGTCATATAGACTTAAGCTCTAATCAGGTTTGCATCAGGTTCAGATGTGATATGTTAAATACTCTGCAGCAGCCGTAAGTTGTTGAACCAGGAACGTGACGCTCGTCTCGGGGGCTTTGGGAGTTTCAGCCCCTCTTTACTCTGAAGAGACGCTGCTCTTGTTTGACTTGGGCTGAGGTGAGGTGGAAATGGAAAAGCCAGGAGTGGAAGCTGCACTTATGTGTACAGCTCTCAGAGAAATGACTCGTCTTTGAGCGTGAGCGATAGGAGCAGAGCGACTCCCTGCAGACTTCAGGCCTTTATTAATGTCCCGGCCCAGGTTTTCTCTAAGGGACGCATGACCGAAGACGAGCTCCCGCTTTCATCTCCCAGTTAATGAGAAAAGGCCAGATAACCATTGAGCCCCTCTGGGCTGCAGCAGAGATACGGAGGCCCAGCGCTTGTTGTAATCTGCGAACATAAAGCTTAATGCTTCACTGCCCTGGGATCCAGCACCACTTTAATAAGTCAATATATACACATTTTAACATCATGTACCAGACGTGTATTTGCTCTTGTCGTGTACATCAGATGTGGCTGTAACAGCAGTCTGCCTGGAGGACGATCTCCCGTCTCCAGTCATAGTTCTGCTGCAGGAATGATGAAGGACCGTCATCATCCTTTCTGGAGCCGCCCTGGGTTTGAAGCCTGGTGACGGCAGCGGGTGGATCCGGGTCTGGACAGGAGGCGGAACCTGCAGCTGGTTCAGCAGCTCCTCGTTCTTTACTCTGTTTGGTGACTCTCCTAAATCTCCTGGCTTCAGACAGAAGCGTGTGCACGATTTGTCTTCGCTCTGTTTACGATACATCAGCGGGTTTTTGCAGAATGACACCCCAGCGAACACCCTTTTCTTTTTTATTATTTCAGTCTCACTGATTGCTCTTCTCTGTCGCCGGTGATTTATTGAAGAGTCTTTTGGAAACCTGGAACAAAAAGGAGGAATAAGCATTTTACTAAGCCTGTCTCAGACGCATTCATGACTGTCCAACTATTCCACATTTTTTTGGCCAAAACATTGTAGAGGAAGGACGCGTTTCCCATTTCTAACACCAGCTGATGACATTAAATCTCCAATAATGTCACAAATCTGCCACCAGGATCTTCCTCAGGCTCCGAGTGGAGCGTGTGGCTTTATCATTTAACCGCACACGTCAATATCAATTATCAGTTTTCTGAGTCCCATCCTTCCAGCCTTCTCTAAACGCCTCCATTTCCAATCTGCTCTTCCATTAAAGCGGTTTCTATAATTGCGTTACCAATGACAATGAGGAAATAGATGTGCACCACGTATGTTCCAGGAGAAAAGCCGCATCTCAATCACCTGCACATTTCTGCGTCTGCTGCAGCTAATTTAATCTGAATTGTGAAGCAGAAAGACGATGTGTGAACCTGTGTTTAAGCCCAGACCAGGGCTCAGGAAAGGCTGAACACACATGTACTGGCCCATGTACGACACGTACGCACTGACATGCTGCTGGTTCAGGGAGCTACGACTCACGTCCAGGAGATCTGTGATGAGCTTTGCTGTTTGGATGCTTCATTTGTATCAGCTAACTGTTGTGGTCCTGAGACAAAATGCTCCAGAAGTAGAGCATCGTCTGGTTATGAGTCCTGGTATTTGCATAGTAAATCGAAAAACATCAGCAATTACTTTAACCTCATTATCGATCCTATAAAACAAAGCGAGCAACACATTCATATTAGAAGCCAGTGAGCTTTCTGTGCCAGATAACTGCGAGCAGAACAAAGGTTCAGGCAGCGCGTATGGAATAGATCATTATGCAAATGAAGGAGATGCGCAGCATTAATGGGTCTAGTTCAGCTCAGCAGGGGGTCAGAACACACGGAGCGGCACCACCAGCATCTGTAGATTGTGTTTGTCTAATGAAGTTCTGATGCCGTGAGACGTTCGGGCTGCTCGGCTTTAACTGTGGCCACAGATGCAGAGAATGGACCAGAACCAGGGCCTGGAACTCTGCCCAGAGGGAGGCGGAGTGGGACCGGAACCAGGGGGCTCCTCCTCGGCAGCTCCGGCCCCACAGAGCAGCTCAGGCTTCCCGATGACAAGGCGCACGGCCTTTTGCAGATAGAGTTTGATATTAGAGCGTATCTCGCGTCAGGCTGCATTGAGAAGTGCAAGTCCTGCGTGTTGGTGCGATGCTGAATGACAGATAAAGGAAAAGCGAAGATCTTTCCAAGCACCCAGCAGAAAATGTGCATAGACCTGTTTAGATATTGATCTGAGGCATCGTCAGGGGCTTAAAGCAGAGATGTTTTCAAGAACCGACTGGAATTCGATAAAGATGATGCTATGAAGCGCAACATCAAGGCTCTCGCCCTCAACTTTCCACGAAATCAGATGAAGCTGGACAGGGCTGTGATTTGCCGGGCGCTCTGTGTGGACACAGATCTCCTGTCTGGGCTCATTTCCTGCTCTTCTCGTCGGTGCGCTGCCCTGTTGGGCTGGAAAGAATGAAGAATAATCCAATCTGGGGCATAATGGCATAATTTATGAGGGCGCCGCAGCGGCCTGTGTGCTCTCCCTCCCATCCACTGCTTTCTGACAGATGTTCCCTGCAGCAGCAGAGAGGCGGCCACCGCTGCGATGCCATTTTATCTCCCAAACATCGGCGTAATAGAAAAAGTGCTTCATTCAACGCTAAAGGGGCCGATATGAAAGAGGCCCCTCACTTGACCGAGACTTATTACTAC
Source organism: Betta splendens (assembly GCF_900634795.4). Taxonomy (NCBI): domain Eukaryota; kingdom Metazoa; phylum Chordata; class Actinopteri; order Anabantiformes; family Osphronemidae; genus Betta; species Betta splendens. The sequence continues at coordinate 14,830,691 of NC_040898.2, read as the reverse complement.
TCCATTTGTGAAGCAATGTCTTGGCGATATTTTGTATGATAAGATGGCAATTTCAATAAGAGGCTTGGCTGGCTCCTGGCCCCCGTGGGCTCTGGCTTGAGCAGAGGGGATATATTTCACAGAGGAGCGCTTGATGAAACGAGGGCGAGCGCTTGCAGAAGTGCGATAAAACCGTCTTTTTGCAGTCATGGACGGAGCGGAGCTCGCGGAGCGCCGGGCGTCCGTCCCATCCATTTTCCACCCTGATGCAGAGGATACGGGGGAGCGGCGGCTGCTGCTGCTGGCGGCGGGGGGCCCGAAATGAAGATGACAGCGGCGACAAGGCCTGGTAGTGAACACATCTACTCCACTGATGCACGCCGCCAGCTTAACAATCCATGAGGTGGGATCTGTCAGCGCGATGCTGACGCCATCACGGAGGCTCAGTGTCACCGCTGACAGCTGATCGCAGGCTGCAGTAAACACCTGGAATCACGCGAGTCGCTGCACACGCACGTCAAATGTCAGGAGGAAGCGTGTGACACCTTCAGTCTTATCTCCAGTGTGTGTCTGTACAACACAGTGTGTGTGTGTGTGTGTGTGTGTGTGAATGGACCCAGAACCACCACAGTCTTCGCTGAACCCTCATTCTAAACTGTTTTGCTTGACTCCAATAATTGACATTCAAAAGCTCCCTTTCAATTTGGCTGAACTTTCGAGAGTGAAGTCACGCTGAAGCTGGAACAGTATTCAGAAATTGACTTTGAAGTTTTTTTTTTCCATTTTTTTACTCTGAAAGTAATTTTGCGTCCTTCCTGAAATGGTTTCGCTGATAGATTAGAATAAAGCGACAGCCAGGTGCCTCCTCCGCCCTCCACTCTGCCTTGAAGGCAAAAGAGCTTTGCTCCTCTGGTTCTGGTCTGTCTTGGTTCTATCTGCTCCACTAATGGAGATTCATTATGTGGAGATAACAATAGGAGGAGGGTAGTTAGGGAAATTGTCTCTCCCACTCAAATCACACGTCCTCACTGGGAGCATAGTCTGGTTTGAAATCTCCTTAAAGCGGATGCACGTCTCTGATCGCGAGTCGCCTTCTGCCGCTCTGAGCTGGAACCTATGAGGGAGGGAGAAGAGGCTTGAGCTGCTGGCTTACAAATCTAACAGCAAATGTTATCATTATTTTGTATAAGGATGAGGATTGTAGATATAGAACAACTAGAAGCTGCATCTCAGGACTCATTGCTTTGTGCTGTGGTCTAAACGCAGCGAGGAGGTCAAGTACAGTAAGACTTGGCTCCGGGAGACGCGGGTCTGGCTCTGGAGCTGCACATCTGGGCCGTCGGCCGGTTCAGCAGAGACAATTACTCCCCTGATGGTGGAACGTGGAGCGGCCGGACTCCTAAACGCAGCCTTTTGTGTGTGAACATGAATAAGAGCTGTGGATGTTGCTTCTCTGAAGCCAAAGGGATTCCGGCGTCCCCCGGCAGATTTCAAAGCAGCACACGTCTTGGACGGAGGCTGATTTCAGGGGATGGCGCGTCCAGAGCCGGTCTAATTGCTCTGCCTCCACCGCTTCACGCTGGAGCAACAAGCGCGCATCCAAACGGCCAATTTACAAGGAGCACATTAATAAGTGCTGCTTCACCATTGTTGACTTATCACACACGAGCTGAAGCACATGCTCCGGCAAATCATTACGGGCAACAAGACATCAAGGGAAAGTTAAAAATCTGTGGAATTAAATATAAAAGAAAGTAGTAAAGTGAGGAAAGAAAGCAAAGTGAGAAGTTGTAAGCGAGGGGAAGGTCACGGCTGTGGGCGGACGAGGCCTCGGAGGAGCTCAGCCAGAATGAAAATAAACTCAATAGATCTTATCACCTATGCATTGTCTTGTCTTTCATTGTGATGGGGCAAAATCACATCAGGAATAAACACAGTATGAATTTTTAAGAGGCGCGTCTCCACATTTTGCCACTGCTCACAATGACCTCCGTTAATCTGCGGAGGTGAATATCCCCATTTTCCTGGAACGGGATAAGAATGGAGGCCGTGAGAGCTGCCGCGGGAGACGAGCGCAGCTGCTGAATATTACACTATGTATATTTCATTAGTGTTTGGCAGCTTGACTGACATGTTTGAACTGATTAAAAGCAGCGTAAGTCTGTGCATTGATCTGAATAGTAAAGGCCACCTTGGCTTTGAACGCGGCCGAAACTGATCGATGAATATTTGATCAGCGGCCGATGCAAGATTCACGTCTGAGATGAGGAGGCGTGATGTCCGTCGGCTCTAATGAGTCCCACATGTACGGGTCCGTGCACAGCGCCGCGCCGCCTTCAGTAGCGCGTGGCTTAACGGGGGCATTTACAGATTAAAGCGCGTTATACAGACAGTGATCACCCGTCACAAGTCAGCAGCCTGGACCGAACCTGGAAGGCCTGGAAGGCCTGGAAAGGTCTGGAAAGGCCTGGAAGGAATGGAAAGGCCTGAAAGGAATGGAAGGAATGGAAAGGTCTGGAAAGGTCTGGAAAGGCCTGGAAAGGCCTGGAAGGAATGGAAGTAATTGGAAAGGCCTGAAAAGGCCTGGAAAGGCCTGAAAGTTCGGACGTGCTACGCAGCTGCGGAGCGTTGACCGTGTGTCGCTGTGATGGTTGTGGACATTGCTTTGCCGGTGGAGGAGCTGTTTGCTGGAGCTGTAACAGCGTGAAGCTACGTTAGTGTTTGAGGGTGTTCCATACTGTAGGGGGGTCGTCCGGAGCTGATCCTTCATTTCCTGGCCTTCAAGTAGAATTTAAGGCCTGTCCTTTTGCCTGCTGGATCCTAATCCCACCTCAGACACAGAGATCAGTTGCAGTTCTTAATACGAAGCTGTCGCTGGCCGTGAACAGGGGCACCGAAGGGGAAGTGAGTGTATACACTGAAATAGGTGTCCGGTAGCAGCGGCACGCACTAATTAGATTGACAGTCTGTCTTCAGGTGGAGCTCTGCTGAAATGACCTCTCCTCACAGAGTGGAAATGTAATTTCATGGCCTGTTAAACACCCAACTCCAGGAGTAAACAGGGGCTGGTGACGGGGCAGGCTCGGACCACGGCAGCCGATAGTGGCTGTAAACACCGGCGCTGGTGGGAAATAATTACACCGGTGGAGACGCGCCAGAGCAAAAGAACCTTCTACCAGTAATTGTGAAAGGCAGCATTTGTTCTGCAACCAACCAATACAGACAATTAGAAAAGTTAAGCAACGGTTGATAAAGAGGAGCTGCACGCGTTCCCCTCCAATCATTATGCACCAGGAGCTGGAGGAGGCCGCTCGCTCGCTGGATTCAAAGACAGCGGCAGCACCTGAAGACCTGCTGGCTCCTGAAAAATTCAGTGAAGCTGCGAAAGTACAATGTGAGCAAAGAGAAATCCAGCGGCTGTAATGAGTCTCCCAAGGCATCAAAACACAGAAAAACAGCTCAGACAATTGATTCAGATTTCATCCTGCTGCCTTTCCATCAAAATTGGCAAATTAATCATCAAATAGGTTGCACAACCCTCATCTCTCAGAAGATGAACTGGAATGAGAGAATTCACGCGCTGCTGAAGCTTTCGCCAACTCCTGTTTCATCTCCTCAAGACGATATCAGTGTGAGTCTGTCGCAGGCAAACAGTCCGAAGGTGACGCAAGGAGTTCTGATGGGAAAATCACACAGATATGGATGAGAGCATTGATTCTATTCTCTTTTTAAATAGAAAACAAGGGCGGCAGATTAAAATTGATTGAATAAAAAATAAACAGGTCTGCGCTCGCCCAGAACCAACTTTCTCTTCCTGCTTAGAAGTGGAGGAGGAAACCGCGTGGGGGAGGAGGAACATTTACGGTTTTCACACGCGACACGAGAAACGGGACTCGAAGGCTCTAGACGGGAGCCTTCGAGAGTCGCAGCCGAAGGAACGCGTCGTTGCCACGGAGCAGGTCATCTACAGATGTGTCATCCTTCAGCAGGTAACGGAGAGATGGATGGATGGATGAGTAGGAGGAGAGAAGTGCTCAGCTCACTGTGTTAACGCCGGGGTTCCTTATCGCTGCTGTACGTGGGCCTCAGACTCGGCCTCGGCCTCGGACTCGGCCTCGGCGCCGCCGCTCTGACTCACCGGTCCATCGCCTCTCCCTCCCTCTGCCTTGCCCTTCACATCGCTCCTCCGAACACCCAGACACCCATGACCCCTGCGTGGGAGGAGGTGGGGGAGAGCAGGGAGCACAAAGGAGCTGGCTGCTATTAATTTTGGTCAGGCAACCTTCACAATAATCCGACGAGACAGCCGTTTAATTGCACTAACCCTGAGCTTACAGCGAGCCTGTCTGTCCCGGCGTCGGCCTGTCTTAGTGAATACCAAGGAGCCGTCTCACTTAGCCTTCGTTCGAGCGCCGGAGCAAGTGGAGTCTGAGCGGTTCACTTTCCTTTGCTCACTTTTATTTCTTTCAGCGTCTCAATTCTCTACAGAAAAATAAAACCACATGTCTGAGAAAGTTATTGATGACAACGGTGATGTAGGTTTATTCTTTAGAAAAGAAACTCTGAGTGTTGTTAGGTTGTAGACTTTTACAGCTTGCTGGAGGGAGACATCTTGGAACAAAGGCAGAGAATGAGCTGTTGTTTGCCCCAAAGATGGAAAGTATTAGAGCTGCAGAAGTCAAAACAGCTGCTGGGCCCAGACGCCATCGGTTTTTATTTGGAATCTTCCAGACTGGCTTCATTTTAGTCCATGCTCCAATGTTGTTCCATCAAATATCTGCTATGTGCAAATTAGAAAAGGCAACAGCTTTGAGAGAGGGTGAGGGGTGTTAATGCTGTCAGAGAGCACGCAATTCTGCGAGACCAGAGTGAGAATTCCCAACAGATCCCACGTACAGCGAGCCTTTAATTACAAGTTGACAGCAACAGTGGAGAGGAAAAACTCACTCTTTAACAAGGTAGAAACCTCCAGCAGAACCAGGCTAGATGTGGGCGGCCATCTGCCTGGGCTGGTTGGAGTGAGGAGATAGAGAGAGAGAATGAGAAAGCACAGCAACAACAACAAGCAACAACAGAGCACAGGCAGGATGATTGGATCCACGACTGCCCATCACAGACACAAAGGTCTGAGTTCGATGATACCTGTAGATGAGGACAGAGCGGGGGAGAAGCACAATTACTGGAGAGAAAGAGTCAAGGTTAGTTAAACATGGAACAACGATGGGAGGTTACTGGATAGAAGAGATAGAAGGAAACAGAGGAGCTCAGTGTATAAATTAAGTCCCCCAGCAGTCTATGTCTATTGCAGCTTAACTAAGCGATGGCTCCTGTGACTAACAATCATTGCCAGTGACCTTAACGATCTCTTACAACAAGCTTTATCAAAAAGGAAGGTTTTGAGTCTGATCTTAAAATTCTATCCTACATTTTACAGGCAGCCAGTGCAGACAAGCTAATGTAGGAGAAATGTGATCTCTCTTTCTAAGTCCCATCAGAACTCTGGCTGCAGCATTTTGAATAAGCTGTAGGCTTTCTCAGGAGCTCCTAGGACTAAGGAGTAATAGAGGTAACAAATGCATAGATCAGTTTCTCTGCATCACTCTGAGAGAGGATACTTCTGATTTTAGCTACATTTCTATAGTAGGCGGTTCTGGAGGCTGTCCCAACTAGCTGAGGGCGAGAGGCGGAGCACACCCTCACAGGTCACCAGTTCATATCGTTATTTACATGATAATAGTTGACCTCTGTAAAATTTCAAATTACAACAAAATTGCAGACAAGGCAGAAGGTCACTTTTTGGCACAACACTGGGACCAGGAGTCCACGTAATGGCTTTACTGTTATGCAATGTAGTATCAGGTGATATCTGGTGGGGTAGGAACCTTGTGTGGAACGTTATGTATTGGGGGGAACATAATAAAGACTCGGGAGCAGAGCACTGCGTGCATGGTTGTGTCTTATTGAACCCAACAAGGTCGTTACATAGAACACGAAAGAATGTGTAACAACAACAAAAATGATTTAATAGAAGAGGTTTGTTACAGGAAAATGATAGATGCAATGGTAACTAGGTGTTCATAACTTTACATCAAATTTCAAGATCAGCCACGCACCTAAAGTCTGTCACACAATAAGCACACAAGACTAGTTATACACACCAGTCAGGTAATTTATCACACCACTGAAGATTGTCACTTGGAATGTACGTAGAATCAATAAGACAAATATTTAACCATTGGAAAACCCTACAAGCAGACATTGCTTTACTATAAGAAACTCTTTTTAGCCAAACAATTAAAAAGCAATAAGGAAAAACAAACTACCCATTCAATAATAATCATTAGGAAAAAGAACATCACTCATGATCCCTATGAAATAAATGAAATAATGACCTTTAAAGCATTTTACTAAGAGTTATACATTGCCAAAGTTAAAGGAAGAACAAACCTCAAGTCCAGACTCATTGCTGTCTTTGGCTGAACTACATGAAGCTCTGAAAGAGTTGTTGGTTTATAAAGAGAAAAAAAGGCTAAAATGGCTTATTATGACAAACCATAGATTAGTTTTATATTCAGGGTATGAACACAACCCTGAAACAACTATGCAAAACAGTGGTTGGTTCTGGTTTTTACTACACTGCACACAAACAAGCGTAGCTGGACTTGTTATATATCCAGAAGCCTGGATAAACGGGGTCAGTGAATGTGGTGGTGAAGGTGTAGATGTGTTTTAGTGATTTAAAGGTGGCATCATAGAAGGTCAGAGTACCAGCAGGCCAATCCAGGTACACCCCCACTCTCTGGCATCTAGAAGATGGAAGATGAGCACTCCATACCTTGCCATTATGCCATGCTTCAAGACACCCTTTATTCTCACCAAAATACCAGGACATTTCATTGGATCCAAGCCCAGTTTCAGGGCTGCTCCCTTTCCTTTTTATTCTATTGTACGCAACGCCCACTCCAACTTCGTTGTCACCTCCTTTACTCCACTCTACCTCCCAGTAGTGACGTCCAGTCAGTCCCTTGGTGCATAGAACCTGTGGGCGTTCGTCAAACCTCTGTGGAAGATCAGGATAGGATTTCCATTCTCCACAAATCCCCTTCTTGTTTCCATCAGACAGAGTGAGCCAGCCACTTACAGTGTTGGGGTCCATGGTGAGATCACAGACATCTGATGAGAGACAAAAACAGAGTTGATTGGCATTTATAGCAAGAGTTTACACAGTATGAATGATAATGTGTTACATTTGACAATGTTAGACTTAGTTCAGCTATAACTGGTAGCTAAAGTACTTACACCAGGACAAATCTTTTTGGCTAGTGACTTTCTTAACATCAGGGATGCTGGGCTGTGAGAAATCTTCAGTGACCAGAACACCGTCCTTGTAATGGTAGATGGTTGCACCCTGGTATTTATTATTTGGTGCGGTTGTTACAAGGAAACGGAATCTGCTGTTGTTCTTCAAACTGGTTGCAAAATCATGCAAAGCTGCAGATTTTCCTCTCATTTTGTTGAAAACCTCATTTGAGTTGTACCATGGCTGCTGTGCTGACAGAAGGACGTTCTTATCACATGGGTCATGTTTATCTAAGTACTGAACCATCTGCTCCATGTAAGGGTCAACATGTTCCACAGAGGTGAAAACGAAGCACAGTGCTTGTTCTACACCTAGAGCCAGAATCTCTCTATCCAGATCTGACTGACGTGGAACCATCCTCACATTGGTTCCTGCCTTCATCATCTCCACACAGGACCTGATGATGTTGATTTCTCTTTCTCTGTTGTCCATCCAGATGTTTAAGTTGTTACTACTGAAAGGTGAATTCTGTCTGTCATTCAAGAGCTTTTCTACTGAACCATTTTCTTTTTGACCTTTATGAGTCAAAGGAAATTCCTTCTCCATCGTCTGCTGGAGTTGAGACTTGAAATCTTGACAATTCTTTTTAAATTTCATCAACTTCTCTGAAATCTGAGGCACATTCTGCACCACTTCATCATCCAGACACTCGTTGCACCTCATCTCTGCTTGCTTGATATCTTCTAGAGCGGTCTCAGCTTTCCTCAGAAGTCCAGTGTTGATGCTACCCCGCAGCTCAGCAGCTGTGGGTATAAATTTCTTCAGTGGTGTCAGCCAGACCTTCAGTGGAACAACAGTGCCTTGGTTGTTTTTCAGTAGTTTTGGAAGGTCTACATAGGTCTGCACTGCTTCTAAAAATGTTGAAGGATTGCTGGGAAGAATGAAATCTCCAATGAACTTACAGGAGAATTTATCTGCCAGGGCTTTTTCTTCCTTAGTCAGCTGTATGTCAACTTTCCCACTAATTTCTAGTGTGGGAATCTTCTTAATGAGAGCTTTCATGCTGCCCTCAATCTGCTGAACGCTGCGAGCATCCAACTTCACACTGTCAAATACAAAGAAAGCATTTGCCCCATACAGTATGCCAGTGACCACATGTGTTGCAGACTCTTTATTAGGGACAGCAGTGTTCATCTTGTTCTTGGATTCTATTTCGGTCATTAACAGCTGTTTGAAGGAAGTTGTAGCTTTGTACTGAAGCGTCACTCTGCTCTGATTCTTAAATTTCTTCTGATCGTTCAGATACTTTGCAGAACCTTCAACTTCAATCAATCCACTCAGGAAACTGGCCTTTAGAGAAGCTTCAACACTGAGCAGTTTGGACTTGGATTCTATGGAATCAGATGTAGTAACTTCAAATGTACTGGTCTGCTGAGAGTGCTCAGACCTGTGTTCTTCTAGAGTTTTTTTATCCCACAATGTGAAGCCTGTAGGTAAAGAAAAGTGAGAACAGTCGGTCAAGTTTGAATTAAATCTGTCATACGTATGGTACATCCATCCATTCAAATGATTCTGTACAATTCCCAAAAGTTTATGATCACCAGCCACATAAACAAATGGCCCTCCTTGCTGCCATTGTCCACTCTTTTGCAATCAAACAAAAGGTGTAACTTACATTTTACAGTAATTTTCACCCAAACTTTAGCCATCGTTTAGGTCAGAACCTCCATCCAAAGTACACAGTTATATTGACAACATCACTAAGTAATTTGATTGTCTTGTTCGTAGACAATGACCCCAGGGCTTAATATTCTGACGCCACTGACACGTTCAATGCCATAAAAACTTAGTTTTGTGAGATGAACTAAAGATTTTGAGCAAGTTACAGGCTTTTGCAAGAAATCCACAGTGTTTTGCTGTTTGTAAAAATTGTTTTGAGAAACGCACACACATATTTGCAAACTTCAATTCTGATCTAAGAATTGTACTAAAGTGACTGAGAAAAACTGTAATAAGTAACTGTTTTGTTTTGTTACCTGTGACAAGTTGATCCTTGTAAGCATCATACAGCATTCCAAGGGTGAAAGGTCGACCCAGGGCGGCCACCACCTTCTGATCTGAGGCCATATCTTCAGCTGCCGAAAAATTAAAGTTAAACCAAGACTAAGAGGACATGGTGTCATTTCATTCACACATTACAGACTCTTGTAAATCTTCATGCACAGCTTCTTACTACTTTAGTGATATGCTCATAAATGTAGGCAGTAATAAAGTTTTTGTAACAAATATATCACATTTTTGTGTGTGCTAAAAAACAAAAAAGCCACCGCCCTGTAGATGGATGGATGGATGGACGGACGGACGGACGGACGGACGGACGGACGGACGGACGGACGGACGGACGGACGGACGGACAGACAGACAGACAGACAGACAGACAGACAGACAGACAGACAGACAGACAGACAGACAGACAGACAGACAGACAGACAGACAGACAGACAGACAGATAGATAGATAGATAGATAGATAGATAGATAGATAGATAGATAGATAGATAGATAGATAGATAGATAGATGTCACAAACACGTACCTCTGATGTTGCCCTTCTTCGAGGTGAAACTGTGATCTGAAAAGACGCGTCTCGTCTGACTGCGGTCAAGTGGGCTGTTGTCCGTTCATCCGTCGTTCGAGCCAGCTGTGTCTTGCACCCGTATTATATGCTTTGCACACAACACGCCCGTCCCACTTCCTGTTTTCACAAGACGTCCGTTCTGTTCCAAATATGGAAACCTTAAAAAAAATATTGCACATATAGAAAAACCTTGACCTAATACAGATCTGTGTACTTCCATCCATCCATTTTCAAGCCGCTTATTCCTATATGCGGGGTCATGGGGGTGCTGGAGCCTAACCCAGCTGGCTATGGGCGAGAGGCAGGGTACACCCTGGATGGGTCGCCAGTCCATCGCAGGGCAACACAGAGACACACATCCATGCACACACACACTCACACCTATGGGCAATGGAGAGAGTCCAATCAACCTAATGCACGTCTTTGAACTGTGGGAGGAAGCCGGTGAACCCGGAGAGAACCCACGCAAACACGGGGAGAACGTGCAAACTCCACACAGAAAGGCACCAGGGCTGACTCTGGGAGCGGGACCGGCGCGGAGGTCCCCCACCCGTCCCCGCGAAGGGGAGGGGAGAGATCCCCCGGCGCCGGGCGGCCATCCTCGCCGGACCTGAATCCCTCGAGCGATCTGTGTACTTTTACTCTGTATTATAGGATTCATTACTTTAAACTGTTATCTAATGTTAAAAAGCAGTATTCAGTTCAGAGGGTAACGGTGCGCTGGGATAAAGAGTAAACAGAGGTCACGTTTCATTTGCTTTATTTTCATCGAAGATAAAGGATTCTTCCTCTGTTGTGCCTCAAGCCTAGCTAATTCACTGCTAATTTACTGCTTTGAATCCTCCTGTCCACCCTGCTTCACACTTAGTACCACCTGTATAGACCAGAAGATTACAGATACCAAGGAATCAATGAGTTATAGCAGATTCCTTCTTATATGTAACTGTTGTTGTGGATGCTGGAACTAGTTTCAGTGATAGGTATACTTTTTGCAACACATTTATGGGCCTGGACTAAATTACAAGAGCCTTCACAGTGCAGTCTGTCTTAGTCACACACACAATCTGGTACTTTTACATCAACGGGTGAAGCTTTGAGCTTCTTACAGTTTTTCTCAATCTTTAGCACAATTCTCAGATCAGAATTGAAGTTTGCAAATATGTGTGTGCATTTCTCAAAACAATTTGTACAAACAGAAAAAAACACTGTGGATTTCTTGCAAAAGCCTGTAACTTGCTCAAAATCTTTAGTTCATCTCTCAAAACTAAGTTTTTATGTCATTGAACGTATCGGTGGCGTCAAAATATCAAGTCCTTGTGTCATTGTCTACGAACAAGACAGTCAAATTACTAGTCATGTTGTCAATATAACTGTGTACTTAGGAGGGAGGTTCTGACATAAACGATGGCTAAAGTTTGAGTGAAAATTACTGTAAAATGTAAGTTACACCTTTTTGTTTATTGCAAGAGAGTGGACAATGGCAGCCAGGAGGGCCATTTGTTTATGTGGCTGGTGATCATAAACTTTCCATCCTGATGCCTGATGATGTTGGAGTGATGAAAACTCACATTGTCCCAAACTATCACACACTTTGGCAGGTGACCTCCACTCCACTCTTCTTCAGAGATGAGATCTCTGTAGAGAGTTTCTAAAAAGGTGATAAGATGCTCTATGTTGTATGGACCAATTATGGGAATATGTGTAAGCACACCATGGTCAGACATAGAACATTGTGTTGTGCTCCAGCCATATATATATACTTGCCAGTTGATGATTATTGAGATGCACCTAGAGAAAGTCAAGTCACCTGAGAGCAATTTACCAAATCAGGACAGATTTAGAAAAAAACATATAATGGAGATGTATAGAAATATGTTTTTCACATTATGACAACTTGGTCAACCATTTTGCAGTTAATGACTTATATGATGAACTAATGACTAGATGTTTTGAGGAATCAGACTATTGCACAGTGAACTATATAATACATTTTGATCAACATGACATAAACAATTGATAATGTAGCAGAGAGCAGGGAATTGTACAAAATCATTTGAATGCATGTACCAAAGCATTTGCAACTTGTTCAAAGTAGCGAGAAACTGCTTATATGATGTGCACACGTGACATCATGATGTGAAGATTGAACAAATAGTTTTGAGAATTTCATTTTGATCTGAGAATTGTACTAAAGCGACTGAGAAAAACTGTGAAAGAAGCTCTTATCCTAATAATATTAGGAAGAAGCTGTTACTTTAACTGCAAAGCTGTTGCTTTATTTTGCCAAAGCATAAGCAAGTATTAAAAATGATTAAAATCTCAAAATCCAAATACAGTCAATAAAACATGTTCCTTCTTTCCCTATGTCTATGGCTTGTCTACACAACCCCTTAGTCTCTGGAAGTTTGAGGCTGCTGGAGAGTTGATGAGTCAAAGATGTGTAGATGCTCGGTTGTGAGTCTCTTTCCAAAATGAATGCAGCTCATCAACAGCTTTACCTTGTGAACTTCCCCATTTTTTCTGTCCAGGTCCTCTTTTGGCTGTTCTGGTACTTTGCAGTGACACTTTGGTTCCTTAAAAATGTAGTCTTCACAAAACATTTCGAAATTGTAAGTTGAGCAAACAAGATTGCACATGCTGCCTTCAGACATTAAACTTTATTTCACCCTGTATACAAGTTCACTGTATTAGAATATGTATTAAAAATGACAGATTTATCATTCAAACATAACCACTGCTGGATTATTAAAAATCATCTGAATCATCAAACATTACCTGACTGTCTGTCCACCTCTGCACATTCTTCTGAGTGCTTGCTCCTGCCTTTGTTGAAATTTACCATTAACATCGATGTTCGTTTTTCTGGGCTCTTTGACACATCGTACTGTAATAAAGTCAACTTTGATGGTGAAAAAAAAGAAAAGACCAGTGGGGAGAGAACACGTCCTTGTAGTGCGCCGGTGCTAATAGTGCCGGTGCCAGATGTGATGCTGCCCAGCTTCACCTGCTGTCTCCTGTCGGTCAGGAAGCTCCTGATCTTGCCTTTGTTGAAATTTCTGGGCTCTTTGATGTGTCGCACTGTAATAAAGGAAAAGATACATATATTAAAATATAAAAAAAAATTAATTGTAAGTGTTATTGCGTCATTCGGTATGGGCAATGTTGACGGTATAGTATGAAGATAAAATGTAATATGAAAGGGGGTAGAACTAGAACTAAATATTACTTCCTTCTACTCCCTTTCGAGAAGGTAATGTGTGAATTATAGAAATAAATGAATGTTGTTATTATATATTACGTGTTTTTATTTTTTATGTTTACATGCTTTAAATGAATAAAAAAAATAAATAAAGGAAATAAATAAATAAAAAGCCAGTCTCAAAAGATGGCAGTCCTTACACATTTCACTTATGGGAAGAATTGCCACCATAAAAACTATGGTCCTGTCAAAAATCACCTACATATTCTCATTAAAATTCACATTCACATACTACAACCAGTGCTTCCAGTGCTTCCTCTGTACCTGCCCCAGCAACAGTCAGGCTAAGAGTGGGTGGAGCCAGGCTGAGAGGGGGCGGAAGCAGTCTGCTGAAGGGCAACTTCTCAGTATGCCATTGTTTTCCTCGCATATGCTTAAAGCACTAATATTCAATGGCCGGAGGTCCATTTAGAAGACAGCAAGTACTTCAGCACTCACAGTCTCATATTCTGATATAAATGTTAATGATAGTGAGCTACAATGCTAAAAATCACAAAGCTAACTTGATAATGTTATGAATGTGCAGTGTGTGATGGATTTCCCTCCATAATTCAAAGCGAAGCACATCAAGTTCAGTAGGTGATGTCATACAGGCCCTACTGTAGGTGAGAACTTACAAGCATGAATGGTTACATCTCCAGGACACACACACAGCTCTGGTTCCTTGTTCTATTTTACAGGCACATCTTCAATTTAATAGGTAACTGTGGGTAGGTAGGTAGGTAGGTAGGTAGGTAGGTAGGTAGGTAGGTAGGTAGGTAGGTAGGTAGACGGACGGACGGACGGACGGACGGACGGACGGACGGACGGACGGACGGACAGACAGACAGACAGACAGATAGAGGTCCTGTCTGTTTCTTCTCGTTGGTTCTGTGATTTTGATCCATTTGTCAGTCTGCTTGTGGTGTGACAATACAGGTTTCTAACTTAGGCTTAGATGAAGGAACTCATCCAGCTAATTCACTGCTTTGAATCCTCCTGTCCACCCTGCTTCACACTCAGTAGCACCTGTATAGACCAGAAGATTACAGATACCAAGGAGTTATAGCGGCTTCCTTATGATATGTAACTGTTGTTGTGGATGCTGGAACTAGTTTCAGTGATAAGTATACTTTTACAACACAGGATGTGTTGATTTATGGGTCTGGACTAAATGACCTTGAGCCTTCACAGTACAGTCTGTCTTAGTCTCACACACACAATCTGGTACTTTTACATCAACGAGGTGAAGCTTTGAGCTTGTTAAAAGAAGCCCTTATCCTAATAACATTAGGAAGAAGCTGTTACTTTAACTGCAAAGCTGGTGCTTTATTTTGCCAAAGCATAAGCAAGTATTAAAAATGATTAAAATCTCAAAATCCAAATACAGTCAATAAAACATGTTCCTTCTTTCCCTATGTCTATGGCTTGTCTACACAACCCCTTAGTCTCTGGAAGTTTGAGGCTGCTGGAGAGTTGATGAGTCAAAGATGTGTAGATGCTCGGTTGTGAGTCTCTTTCCAAAATGAATGCAGCTCATCAACAGCTTTACCTTGTGAACTTCCCCATTTTTTCTGTCCAGGTCCTCTTTTGGCTGTTCTGGTACTTTGCAGTGACACTTTGGTTCCTTAAAAATTTAGTCTTCACAAAACATTTCGAAATTGTAAGTTGAGCAAACAAGATTGCACATGCTGCCTTCAGACATTAAACTTTATTTCACCCTGATTACAAGTTCACTGTATTAGAATATGTATTAAAAATGACGGATTTATTCCTTCCTGGCTTGGGGTTGGGGAAGGGGGGTGCGATGTGTAGCAGAGCTAGTCGAGAACCTGGCTATGCGGACCCTGGTGCCTTGCTTCCCAACTACATTTCTCGACATTCATCCACTTGGGGCTGCAAGGGGCGTCCTGCTGATAGAGGGACCGGAGCTACCGGAAAGTGGTTCTGTCCCTCCTGCTCTGCAGTTTAAATTGCATTAGTCATACACACTCATCCAGGAATTTGTGGATTTCTTGGGGAATTGGCGATCTCCCAAAGTTCCTCATACCTAGGGGGGGCATTGTCCGGGGGTCACACCGTCAGCCAGCGGTCATGCTCCTGGAGGTGTCCCTCAATTTCAGTGCACTCTAGTTCTACACACTCACGTCCAAGCTGGGTTGCAGGGGTTCTGGGGTGTCTTTTCCTCTGCCCTCTGCTTCTCCCGGGTTAGGGGTGGGTAGGGACTTACCTGGGACCTACCCTCCCCACAAATGAGATCAAGCGAATGGTGTGGGTGCGAGAATGTATCTGAGAGTATCTTTTCTTCATCTGCTGTTGGTGGCTGGAAAAACAAGACGGTTGTCCCTTAAAGTAGTCACTGATGATACGCGACCAGCTGATATTGCCTACAAAAGAATGAAATGAATTATTTTATTAGTATCAGGGTTGCTGCAAGCCAAGATAATGCACAGGCTAACGTTAGCAACATAAGCTAACGCTGGGGTAAGCAGCGGCTTGTAGCTGTGCTCAAACTTTTGAAACACTTGAAAAGTGTTCCTTTAAGACATTAGACCCATGCATCTCAGTTTTTTTTTATGGTGAAAGAAGGCGCCACGAATCATCACTTTAAAAATCCAAACGCTGCGGTGGCCTGGAACCTAATTTCTGTGACTATTTTCTTGCTAACAGACTGAACCATGTCTATAAATGGATAAAACCCAGTCCAACAGACTCCTTGTGATTGGACATTGAACAAAGATTCCGTGGAAACATTAAAGTTGCAGATTTACAATTTATCAGTACGAAAATCAAACACCATAGTTGCTACTGAGGTATTAGCATAAGAACATCTCTGACAGCCTGGTGGGTTTTTCCTTAAAATAACTGCATCTTCGCGATCTCTTTGCCAATATACACCTCTTTGGAACAGTCTAGACATCCTACAAAACAAAAAGGCTATACATTTTCCTATTTGGCATAACAAAGGGATAACACATCTCCAACAAACAAATTTACCCTTCCTAAATATGTTAAGATAACACAGCAGATGAATTCTTACATGCATTCTGGTCATCTTTCCCTGTGGAAAAACTTTTGCAAGGAGTATGTGAACAGCTGTCAAATGTCTGATGGAGGAGCCTTATGTTTTGGGTTGTGTTCCCTTTGTTCTGTCTTGTCTTGCTCTGGCATCATATGACTTCCTGTTTGTAATTAGTATAATCTGTTTTACCTGTTTAGTAAGTATTTAAGTTTCTAGTTTGAATCCAGTCTCTGTTGGTTGGTCCTGGATGTTATGCATGTTACTCTGTTGTGTCGTATGCCTCGTGGTTCTGCCTGTTTTTTGTCAAGGTATTTGTGCTGTGACTCTTTGTGGTGTGACTGTGCTTTTGTTAGGTTACTAATCTGTTGTGGTCTATTTATTTGCCCTCCTGCTGCAGTGAATTTTATTTCTGTTTGTTAATTTAGTTTTCCGTATTACGTCCTGCATATGCAGTGGTTTTTTTAGCATCTTGTCACCTGTGTTCTTGTATTGTCAGACACACCTTTTTCTGTGTTGCAAAAAAAAATTATCCTCATGAACTTGAACACCACCCTAGACACATTGTCTGCTTGTTCAATTCATCAATTAGAATTACACTCTGATTGATTCCATTGATTGATTCGTGTTCACATCTGTATTCACGGTCAGATTTCCAGCGCTTGGTTCCTGCTGCTTATGCTTAATTCTCTGCAGCTCTAGATAATACTATCAAAATTCAGAAGCTAATAGGTGTAATGTCGTAATAACCACGCCTGGCTTATCGCAACTATGAGCTTTATTGCTGATGCGCTAACACAGGTACTGTAGCTTCTGATTCGCACACATCCGCGTGCCTCTGTGCACTGCCGATATACACATATCAATGACACTTGGTTAATCCGCTGCATTAAGTAGTACCTCCTTAAATGAACTGCTTACGTTACAATAGGAGGCTTGCCAGACATGCTGACCAACGACATTATTGCTTACTTTTCCCACATGGAAAAGGAGCAAGATGACTTTAGAACAAGTCTTTCAGGGCCCACATATGATGCTATGATGACTTCATTCCATGTCTGCGTCACAAAACCCGCACCTGATGAGCTGCACTAGCAACTGGTCACTCTGACGTTGAGACATTAGCAGATTCTCGGTACAGATCCTCCAGTGACTTGATAATATGATTTGGGCAATTTCAGCCCTCGTTTGCCCATGATTGTCCTAGGGTGATGCGTTGACTTGACCCTGACCATAGAAGACGACGCTACTAGCTGTCACCTAAGCTTATATTTAACTTCCGACTCTCATGATTTGAAATGTCAGAAAAACAAGCTTTACTTTATTTTTCTGTTCCACATTAACATTAAATAATGGAAAAAATATTGTTTTTTTATTAAAAACGAGTTATTTTAAACTAAGTACTTACCTTGAAGTCACTTTGCTACTTGTTCCTTTCGGAAATCCAAGCAATAATGTCATTGGTAGGCCTCCTGTTATTTGTTCACAAAGGACCAATAAAAAAAAATCATTAATCAAGGAGTGTTTATTACTCATCTCAGAAAAGTCAAACTGTCCATCACAATATGAGATCCAGCCTAAAACAGGCTGCTTGTTAAACTGCAAGACAGGACAAAACAATCCAAGGAACCTGAAGGAGTTGGAGCTGTCTAATATCAAAAATCAAAAACATAATTGTAATGAAAAATAATAACTCGCATCATGTCATTTCCTGTTTTATAATGAGAAAATTAAAATTGCCTATTATGACAAACCACAAAATTTTACATTCAGAGTATTAACACAACCACAGAGGAAGCATTTTAAACTGGAACCCAGCATGGTTCTGGTTCTACTTAAAGTGGACACAGATAAACATAGCTGGGCTCGCTATGAACCCAAAAGCATGGATAAACGGGCTCAGTGAACTTGGTGGTAAAGGTGTGGATGAATTTCAGTGATGTAGAGGTGGCATCATAGAAGGTCAGGGTACCAGCAGGCCAATCGAGGTACACCCCCACTCTGTTACATCCAGAATGTGGAAGACCTGTGCTCTGTACACAGCCATTATGCTGTGCACGGAGTGAGTCACAATGGCCCTTAGCCAAAAACCAGGATATTGCATCACCTGCAAAAAAACTATAAACTGCACCTTCTCTTACATATGGAATAGAAAAAATGTTAGTCACTTGAATTTGCATTCTTTTATATGCAACACCTGCACCATAATAATGGCCTGACCACTCTACCACCCAGTAGTGACGTTCAGTCAGTCCCTCTGTGCACAAAACCTTGGGACATTTAAACCTCTCTGGATGATCAGGATAGTATTGCCATACTCCATACTTGGCCCTCTTGTTTCCATCAGACAGAGTCAGGTAGCCGTTTGCAGTTTTGGGGTCCATGGTGAGATCACAGGCATCTGATGAGAGACCAAAAGTTACTAAAATTAAACTAAGTTCAGCTGTAACTGGTAGCTAAAGTACTTACACTTGAGCAAATCTCTTTGGTCAATGACTTTCTTAACATCAGGGATGCTGGGCTGTGAGAAATCTTCAGTGACCAGAACACCGTCCTTGTAATGGTAGATGGTTGCACCCTGGTATTTATCATTTGGTGCGGTTGTTACAAGGAAACGGAATGTGCTGTTGTTCTTCAAACTGGTTGCAAAATCATGCAAAGCTGCAGCTTTTCCTCTCATTTTGTTGAAAACCTCATTTGAGTTGTACCATGGCTGCTGTGCTGACAGAAGGACGTTCTTATCACGTGGGTCATGTTTATCTAAGTACTGAACCATCTGCTCCATGTAAGGGTCAACACGCTCCACGGAGGTGAAAACGAAGCACAGTGCTTGTTCTACACCTGGAGCCAGAATCTCTCTATCCAGATCTGACTGACGTGGAACCATCCTCACATTGGTTCCTGCCTTCATCATCTCCACACAGGACCTGATGATGTTGATTTCTCTTTCTCTGTTGTTCATCCAGATGTTTAAGTTGTCACTACTGAAAGGTGAATTCTGTCTGTCACTCAAGAGCTTTTCTACAGAAGCATTTTCTTGACCTTTACGAATCGAAGGAAATTCCTTCTCCATCGTCTGCTGGAGTTGAGAATTGTAATCTTGACAATTATTTTTAAATTCCATCAACTTCTCTGAAATCTGAGGCACATTCTGCACCACTTCATCATCCAGACACTCGTTGCACCTCATCTCTGCTTGCTTGATATCTTCTAGAGCGGTCTCAACTTTCCTCAGAAGTCCAGTGCTGATGCTACCCCGTAGCTCAGCAGCTGTGGAACTGAATTTCTTCAGTGGTGTCAGCCAGACCTTCAGTGGAACAGCAGTGCCTTGGTTGTTTGTCAGTAGTTTTGGAAGGTCTACATAGGTCTGCACTGCTTCTTCAAATGTTGAAGGATTGCTGGGAAGAATGAAATCCCCAATGAACTTACAGGAGAATTTGTTTGCCAGGACTTTTTCTTCGTTAGTCAGCTTGGTGTCAACTTTCCCACTAATTTCTAATGTGGGAATCTTCTTAATGAGAGCCTGCATGCTGCCCTGGATCTCCTGAACGCTGTGAGCATCCAACTTCTCACTGTCAAACACAAAGAAAGCATTTGCCCCATACAGGATGCTGGTGACCACATGTGTAGCAGATTCTTTCCCAGAAACTGCATCATTCATCTTTTTGGCTTCTACTTCGGTCATTACCAGCTGTTCGAAGGACGTTGTAGCGTTGTACTGAAGCGTCACTCTGCTCTGATTCTTGAATTTCTTCTGATCATTCAGATACTTTGCAGAACCTTCAACTTCAATCAAGCCACTCAGGAAACTGGCCTTTAGAGAAGCTTCAACGCTGAGCAGTTTGGACTTGGATTCTATGGAATCAGACGAAGAAATTTCAAATGTACTGCTCTGCTGAGAATGCACAGACCTGTGTTCTTCTAGAGTGTTTTTATCCCACAATGTGAAGCCTGTAGGTAAAGAAAAGTGACAACAGTCGGTCAAGTTTAAACTCAATCTGTGATTTTCTTCAGTCTAATTTAGACTAAATGGTAACGATAGTGAGCTAAAATGCTAAAAATCACAAAGCTAACTTGATAGCGTTATGAATGTGCAGTGTGTGCAAGTGTTTCCTCCCATAATTCAAATCGATGCACACCAAGTTCCTACAGTAGGTGACCTCGTGTTAGCTCTGCTATAAGTGAGAACTGGAGCATGAATGGTTAGATCTCCAAAGCTCTAATTCCTGAGTGGTGTCAGTCACATGTTACCTGGGAGTAGTTCATCCTTGTAAGCATCATACAGCATTCCAAGGGTGAAAGGTCGACCCAGGGCGGCCACCACTTTCTGATCTGAGGCCATATCTTCAACTGGGAAAAAGTAAAACAGTACAACACTACTACACTACAAAAACACTACTAGAACAATGTCATTTCATTTTGCTAAAACATTACAGACATTTGTGTCTAAATCTTCATGCACAGCTTCATTACTACTACTTACTGTGCCTATAAATGTAGGCATGAAGTTTTTAATAACAGATTTGTCACATTTTTGTGAGGCTAAAACTCAAATACCTTTGGGAGACCTGCGCAGTACTGAAGCCAAAGTGATTTATTTTAAACAACTTTAGAAAATGAAAGATCGTCGCCGAGCTCGATCCTGGGAGAAAGCGGTGAACTAAAATAGAGGAAAGAGTCAGTTTACTGGAAATCTGCCAATAACTGCTGCCGAGTCTACTGAGGTGTGCATACATGACTGAATAAGGTCAGTGGCCAGGGCCTGAGGAGAGCGGAAAAGGGGAGGAGACTGCAGCGCAGGCGTAGTAGCGGACACCGGAAGCGCTGGCAGCGGGGACGGAAACGACTCCGCCGCCCGTAGAGACCGAGTCCACTCCGTTTCTTCCCGTTGGTTCCGTGAACCAGAGCGCATATAGAACCCACACCCGCACGACCCGCAATAACGAGCGGAATGAAACAGTCAACTTTGTGAATCTTTGTCTAAAACAGAACGAGTAACTAACATCTACTGTAGCTTAAGAAGCTAAACAAAAATTCCCTTTAGAAAAACAAGGAGCAGAAACTCATTCCAATGTCCGAGAAAGACCGAGTTTCATACCGAGCAAGCTCAAAACTCCGCTCTATGTACAAGAAAGTAATGAGGGAAATAGTTCACAATCCCGTATCTCTGACGTTGCCCTTCCTCACGTGATCAGGGTGAAACCGTTTTGAGAAAAGACCCGTCTCGTCTGACTGCGGTCAACAGCCAGCCGCGCTACAAAATCGTCTTGCGCCCGTATTACACGCTTTACAGCACAGCACAAAACGCGCTCGTCGCTACTTTCTGTTTTCATAATAAGACGTCTGATCTACAAAAGTACAAAAGCTACAAAAGAAAATATTGGATATATAAAAAACTGTCGCCTAATAGAGATTTGTGTACCTTTACTCTGTATTTTAGTATTCATTACTTTAAACTGTCATCTAATGCTAAAAAGCAGTATTAGTTTGGTTTTGAATACAGTAACTTTGGTCCATAATGCCAGACTCAGTTTGTCCGTGCACGCTCCCACTCGTCACAGTATCGATCTTTTGAAACCTACGTGTGGTGGATCTCGGAATTGTTCATGCACCAACGTCTGTTTCAGCCTTTTGGGGAAGAGTGTTTTCCAGCTTTACTAACTTTGCTGTGGGACACACGACACCAGAACCAGGTCTAAGCTCTAAGTCTGCTTCCACCTACTGTCATCACTATTAATAATGTCTGAACGCCACAATTATTTAGAAATGACTAATAAAAACAAACTTCAACCATTATTCAAGTATGTGTTATTTACATATTCCTCTGGAAAAAGCAAACTGTCCATCACAATATGACCTCCAGCCTAAAACATGCTGCTTGTTGATCTGCAGAGAAGGGAACAGCTCCAGTGCTTATGTTTTAGTGGCCGGTGTTTCTCAGGATTCATTTCACAGCGCCACTTTGTGTCGTACGCAGGCCATGAAAGAAAGTGCCTGTGGCTGGAGCGAAGCGGGTCGGGAACCTCACGCTGAGGAGGTTTGAGTGGTCAGAAGACGGACGGAGCGGGTCGCTCGGCAGAACCCCCCGCCGGTCAGAGCAGCAGGACGCGTGCTCCTCCGCGGGGCCGGGCCTCGCTCACCTCCTCCGCTGCTCTTCGCCGGCTCCTCATCCTCTCGCTTCGCTGCAGGTAATTGCGGGCATTGGCAGCGCGGTCAGAAAGAGGTGAAGCCGACCAGCATCCATTAGCGGAGCGCGTGCCTGGACCCTCCACTGCCTGCACCCCCCCCCCATCTCCATCCCAGACCCGGCTTCTTCTTCGCCCGCTCCATAAATGAAACAGAGTCGCGCCTCTCTCATTTTTATAGAAATTAATCTTTTGCAGATACATTCCAGCCTCACAGATCACTTTAACATACCTGAATAAAACTCGCTGGTAGCGACGCAGTCAACCGGAGATAGTTTGCGATAAATCAAAGCTCAGCTGCCTTGAATTCAATGAAGGCAAATGCGATATATTTTTCATATGCTGATACTGCTTGAATCTAAATAGTGTAACTGGTCCTGTGAGAGCAGCAGCTGAGCGTTTTCACATGCAGAGCCATGATTACAGTACGAAGCACAGACGAGCTGAGAAAACAAACAGCTACCGTTAGAAAAATCCCGCAATTAGTGCTGTTCTTGTTGTTAATAGGTGCAAAAATGTCTGTGTGAACACTTCGTCTGCTAAATGAGGGACGGGGCATGAATTATTCCAGCGCTGCGCTGGTTTTTCCATTTGCATGGCTGCTGCTCACATTCCCGTCACACTGAGTGACTCACGCTCCCTTTTCGTGCCGACGGGACTCTCGCAGGCCGCGTTCTCCTTTTACCACAGGCTCCAGAAGAAGAGAAAGTTAATTACTGTAACGACCTTCTCCATAACTAATAGGTAAATCCATTATCAGAGAGAAGGTGGGGGAGAAACAAAGCCATTACGGCGCCGGCTTCATCTCACATCCCAGACTTTGCTCTCCTTCTGCTTAATCAGGTGCAAAGTCTGTGCTGATGCCTTGCGTCGCTAACAAATGGCCGCCCCCGATTACCTGAGCTAATGAGTTAATGAAACGTCTGATACTCCTGGAACGTTGAGGTTCTGACCTGCTGTGGAACCTGTGACTGCTGCTTCTGGTGGGCGGCCATAAGCACCAACATGCCACAGCTGCAGTAAATATAAAGTGTATAATAAGGCCTTTAATGAGTTTAGGTGAGGCTGGTGCTGCTGTTATCAGTTTTTATAAAGAGGAGACACTGTGTAGAGATAGGAGGTGTTACATGTGCTCCGTCGCTCTGCTCCTTGTTCCTTCTGTTAACCTGAAAGGAATGAATCAGTCCTGCTGACCCTAATCTAAAACCGTGACATGATGATTAATACCCTGCCTGATATGGAATATGCACAACTTTCTATGCACGAGGAGCCTTTTAATCGTTGGGTCAAGGGAAAAATTTCTCCACGCTTCACTCAGCTCCCAGAGAGTAAGGGACAAAACGGCCGAGCTGGTTTTTAGAGGTGTCTGTGAGATTAGCTCAAAGCTGTGAAAACGCTCCATGACCTCAGAATAACAAAATCTGACCCATTCATGCTTCAGTCCAAGTGAATATCAGAAGACATGGAATGTGATGACTACAGGTGACATGCTGAAAATAAAGTAAATCACCAGCAGAAGATTCAAATATTGACATTCTGATGGTTTAACTGTTACAGTCCGTGAATCTTTGCAGAACACTCTGCTTCCAGTTAGCGATTCAGCACCACGTCCAGCGGACAGCTCCCGTTAAGCTTAAGCCGCTGGTGTAGATTCAGAAGCTCGGTTGTGTAACCGTAAAGCCAGACACTGCTGGAGATGAAGAAAGTGAACTTATCTGAAGGTCCTGCAGCTCACCAAGTTTCTCTGCTCACGCTTGTACTTCAGTAATTGCAACACGTCAAGGTCGATCATCTTGCAGGCTAATGTATCCTGGACTAAACGGCTTCAATCGCGTCTGTGCAGGTTTTGTGCTCTTACTTTTGTGGGCTGGTAAAGTGAGTGAACTGTGATGGAAATTGTCAGCGTGCTGTGTTCTAGCAGTTAAAAGGAGCAGCAGTCTGTCATTTTGTCATTTTTCCTCCAAATGTCAAGGCTGAAACGAGCTTTAATTCTCTGTCTTTGATCTTTTTTCGTCCTCACTGAATAATCGACGTTTTTGAACCTCATTCTCTTGTTGTTTTACCGCCTTCCTTCATGCATTTATTAAATTACTCCTACGTAGATATAGGCTCTTATTTCAAACTGACGTTTAGGATAATTGGGAGCGAGCGTTTTCCACCTCTCCGCTGTTGAGGGAAATGTCAGTCAGCATTAGCATAGCCGTTTATAGAGCGCTACAGCGGTCCCGCCCGCTCCCTCGCTGACCCTCGCTCCTCGTGCACCCGGCCACTCCTCTCACGGAGGGTTATCGCAACCATTATGAAAAATGACTCCAGAAAAAGCCTAATGTGACACATTATCTCAATATTAAGGGAGTTCGAGCGAATAATAAGTATGGCTTATTAATCAAGGTATAAAAGGGGAAGGAGCTGCCAAGTGAAGTTAAATGCCACTGTCAATCTCAGCATGAGTCACTTTTGACTTCAAAGGACATTTCAGCTGAATCATGTCTCACTATTTATGGAGTCATCACCCTCAAGTGACGCGGGACGCAGCCCGTGAGTTCCTCCAGGAGGGACCTGAGCCCCTGCTGCACATAATGAGCCCATTAACTCCTGGAACCGCCTTCCTCTGTGCATGTTGACACATGATGGGAGACACATTATGGTTTGTCCTGTCAGATGAGGAGCGGGAGGCAGATAAACCCGCCATCGCTTAGCGAGCAGCGGCTCATTCTCTATACGGCTGCTTTAAAGAAAAGAAAGGCGGCTTTGAATTCTCTGCTCACTTTCATGAATAAATGATGAGGTGAGTTCCAATGAATCCACGTCCTTCCTCTGTGTCCTTTGTAAAGTTCGCTAAATGGCAGACACGGTGGTACACTCCATGCAGCTAGCTGCTGCTAATCTGATGCTGGGGTCTTATCTGGGCCGGGCCGCTCTCTGCATCCCTGCTCCACTAAGGTCCGGGAGGAACCGCTGTCTACAGCCACATCCCTGCTCACACCTGGTCACGGGCGCGTGAAGCTCACATCTAATTTAATTGGTCACTGTAACTAAATGCTCAAAACTGCACGAGGGGAAAATTAGCGCGCAGACGTTTTTCAGAAACAGAAACGAGGACGTGTGGGACGTGTCTCTGAGTCGACTCAGGGGGAAGACGAGCAAAGGAGAGTCAGACACCCACCGAAAGCCAGAGCCACGAGCATGAAGACACGGAGAGGAGCAGAGAAAGGCGCCGCTCAATGAGAGTCTGGGGCAAAGATAAGACAAGAATTAGCAGTTAATTTGTGGGGAAATTAATCCGTTTTCAGCATGAATCAGAGCCTAATTCTGTGGCATTGTTCAAGGCAGCGGCTGCTCCTATCTCGTGTCCCCAGATATTTGCAGGTCGCTACAGAGGAGAGGATTTCAATTTGGTCACTGATGTTGGATCAAGAGAGGAAAGATACAAAAGAAGCCTTTGTTGCGGCGAGGGCTTGACTGGAAACGGCTCATAGCGTGTCTGCAGAGTGTCACTGAGGCAAGTGAAGGCCACACCACTGCCAAAGCCAACAAACCGCCTCTGTTTGATATGGAGCATTTAATCGTAGATCATTAATGCGGTGCCATTTAAAAAGCCTCCGCGTCCCCAGAATTTAGAGAAGGTGACATTTAAAAAGCCCCCAGTTCTCCGCAGACACCAAATATTTCGCCAGTTGCTCAAATTAATTCGCTGATGACTCGCCTTCGGATACGAGCTGCACAACATCACAACACGGGAGAATTCTCTGCTATGATTACAAGCAGGCAAGGTTACGAGCACTGCACGGGCTCCAAGTCGTGGAGGTAACACCACATTAGCCTGATTGGTGTGTGTGTGTGTGTGTGTGTGTGTGTGTGTGTGTGTGTGTGTGTGTGTGTGTGTGCGTGCGTGCGTGCGTGCGTGTGTGTGTGTGTGCGTGTGTGTGAGTACGTGTGTGCATGTGTTTGTGTTTTTGTGTGTATGTGTATGGTGTGTTTGTGCGTTTGTGTATGTGCGTGTGCGTGCGTGTGTGTGTGTGTGTGTGTGTGTGTGTGTGTGTGTGTGTGTGTGTGTGTGTGTGTGTGTGTGTGTGTGTGTGTGTGTGAGTATGTGCGTGCATGTGTTTGTGTGTGTGTGTATGTGTCTGGTGTGTGTGTGCATGTGTGTGTGCATGTGTGCGTGTCCTGGTTGACATTCTCCACACGGTGGCTCAGCTGCTCTTACAATCCTCACCTTGATCAAACACTGTGTTCACTGATGCTACGGGAGGAGAAACAGTGTGAGGCTGTGTCTTTGCAGAGTAGCTCCGGTCTCTGGTCTCTGGTCTCTGGTCTCTAGTCTCCGGTCTCTGGTCTCTGGTCTCTGGTCTCTGGTCTCTGGTCTCTGGTCTCTGGTCTCTGGTCTCCGGTCTCTGGTCTCTGGTTTCTGGTCTCTGGTCTCTGGTCTCTGGTCTCTGGTCTCTGGTCTCTAGTCTCCGGTCTCTGGTCTCTGGTCTCTGGTCTCCGGTCTCTGGTCTCTGGTCTCTGGTCTCTGGTCTCTGGTCTCTGGTCTCTGGTCTCTGGTTTCTGGTCTCTAACGTCTGCTTCCTCAGCTTCCTTCGTTCTAACTCATGGACGCGGCGGCGTCAGCTCCTGCGCTTCGTTCTACTCGTCGCCTTCCTACGACTTCCTCGCTCCTTCGAGCTGTGACAGCTCCCCATCAGGGAGGCGACGACTCCTTCTCAACCTTTCATCAGCCTCGCACCTGTAAATGGGTTTGAGAGACAAAGTGTTTCTCGCCGTCTGAGGCGGGATATTAAAGGCAGCGTTTCATTAGGGCCTCGGCAGACATGCTGCTTTTTGCTGAAATAAACGATGTGTATTAAGGCGGAGGAAGACGGCTGGTGTCAAAGGGACTCAACAGCCTCTCGCTCTCTCTCTGAGGAGACGATTGAAGCATTGGATATGAAACGATCCCATTAAAAAGGCCACCGGTGCATAAATTTGCCCCTCAGTAGCTTCCATCTTCTCACACATTTGTTTTCACACACGCACAAATTTCAAAACAGGTCGTAAATAAACGCTGGCATCGATCGGGCCGCGCACTTCCATCAGCTGCAGAGGAACGCATTGAATTTCTGCATGAAGAAGAAGACGACGCTGGAGCTGAGAGTAGTTTTATTAGTGAATGAGATGTGACAGTGTGACGACAGCAGCGGAGGATCAGAGCACAACGAAGCAAACCATTAGCTGGTGCTGTGTGGGAACGCGTGTCCTCGTTACGACACAAAGGCTGCGGCGCGTAAATCACGGCACCTGCTTCTGCAGGAGCTCAGCTCCGTCGGCTGCGGAGCATTAAAGCTGAAACACAATGAAGCCGCCTGCAGAGGTGGAGACACGCACAGACCACACAGCCGCCGGCCTGATTTACGGGTCCTCGCAGAAAACCTTTGACAGGGTTTAATTAGCGTGTGTTTTACACCGTTTTTCATGTTTAAGAGGTGATGAATTGCATAATTAAAGGACTCGCAATGTAAATCAATGGGGCAGAAAAGAGTGAAGGTAATTAAACAGAGCTGTGCTGGCATCATAACGCTCCAGCTTCCACGGGAGTCTGGGCCACGCAAACACAGGAGCTGCAGCAGTCGAGACGTTCTGCTGGTGCCAGACGTTTATGATCGCTGGGATTTGGCTCCGTGACTCACTGGACTCGCTGCAATCGCTGCAATCGCTGCAATCGCTGGATGCACTCGACTCGCAGGATTCAGACTTGCAGGACTCGTTGGACTCATTGAACTCTTTGGACGTGTTGGACGTGCTGGACTCGTTGGACTTGCTGCAATGCTGAACTCACTCAACATGAGGACGCACTCGACTCGCAGGACTCGTTGGACTCGTTAGACTCGTTGGACTCGCTGGAATCGCTGGGCTCGTTGGACATGTTGGAATCGCTGGGCTCAATGGACATGTTGTACTCACTGGACTTGTGGTATCGCTGCAATTGCTGGACGCACTCGACTCGCAGGACTCAGATTCGCAGGACTCGTTGGACTTGTGGATGCGCTGGTTGCGCTGAACGCGCTGGACTCATTGGACTCGTTGGACTCGTTGGACTCACTGAACCCACTGTCGGATCTGTGTCCAGCGTGGGGAGGACGTCCGTCCTGCTGGCTTCGTGTTTCCATCCCTCCCAAACGCGTCTCCCTTTGAATCGAGCTCGCTCGCTCCATTCTGGCCAAGCAGAGCTGTAAATGCTGATGTGACAGACCTCATTTTCAGGCTCGGTCCCAGCGCCACGCACTCGCAGCCGTAGGTGTTCTGCTTCGCGAGCAGCCAAAGATAAAGCTCCTTTTTTTAGTTGTGGGCCCTGTTTCCTGGGATTGCAGGAGCTGGCAGCGGGGGTGCAGATGTGTGGTAATTGAGTTTGGAATGGGCTGTTTGAGGCGGTGCCGCTGCTACGCCGCTCAGTCATAGCCATCCTTCCTATTTTCTCTCTCTAAGGACTCCTCGCCCCGGGGAGCGTGGAGCGAGTGGACTCCGGCTGGCTGCGACTGTTGTGTGGAGGTACAGATGACACAGTCTCTTTTCTGGTGGAGACACACTCGCCCACATCCTGTTCTCACACACTGCTGCTGCCGACTGTGCTAACAAGATTAACCACTGACTTCAGTTCAGACTCGCTGCTTCAGACAGCTAGTCAATTACTGAATTATACGATATACATAGTTGGAAAAACGAAGTTGAGCTATTAGCCAGTGAAAAGGTCACAGAAGGTCACGTTTGCATTTGGTGGAAATATATTTGACTATGAGAAAATTACAATCAGCATAAAAGGACTCAAATGATTATTCATTACCTGGAAGCAGCAGGATGCTTATTTTTCTAACTATTGTTGGGTTTTTCTCTGCTTTCACTTTGTTAGTTGAACCTCTAGCTCGTTATGTCTTCGTTTTAACACCGACAGCCTCGTGTGGCAGCTGCTAAAAGCTCATTTCTGTAAAAGCGTAAAACATCACACGAGACTCAGACTGTGAAGTGTAACAGCTCTTCCAGTGTTTGATGATTTCAGCAACAACTGTTGGGTTCTGCTTGTTTGTAATTGCTCTCGAGTTTAAAGAGGATTCCGGTTCGGATTATTACCCAAAAAGCAAACATCCCTTCATCTGTGCTGAAAATCGTCAGGGACGGCGCTGGTGAAGGTGGTGGAAGGCGGCGGTGGAGAGGGCGGAGCAGATGGACGGCCAACAACCACACAGCGGCTGTAAACAAGTCAGCCTGAGGGTCGGTCACGAGTCCGAGAGAGGAGTGGAGCAGCGACTGAGCACCTTCTCCTCGGTTCTGAAGCAGAATGGACCCGTCCAGTCGCTGCGCGCTCGGCTCCCTACGCTGATCGCTGCAGGAAGCGTCGTCATTTAAAGACTGTCTGTTTCCATCCTGGAGCCACACAATCTCTCTTTGCTCAGGCTTTCGCTGCTACAGCTCCCAGCTTTTACCCACTACCTGCGTCATTGTTCTTTGCTTCCACGCGGGTGCTGCAGGCTGGAGCAGCATTTTATGGAGCTTTTTGTGAATGCACTCCTGTGGGTGGACACATTATGGCTGCTGTCAAGAGACCCGGTCACTGGTCAGACTAGAAACACGCTGGCAGCACAGTTCTGGACTGGAACACATCGCCCACAGCCTCCAGGGCACCTCTGACCTTTAGCAGGAAGCAGTCCAGCAGACCAACAAAACATTTCCATTACTCTGATTAATTGATTTTAGATGGAGGGAGCTGGTTAGAGGGCGAAATAGAAGTTAATGGTTGCAAAATGCACCCAGATGATTGGAAGTCAAGCTAACGTCTGACCCATTTAGCTTTATTTCCAATCAGTCCACGATGTGATTCCTGGCAAAGCTAATGTCAAGTAGCTCCTAATTATGTGCCTTCATGTCACCGTCGTTATAGGTCGATCGTAACCCAGTCGACATCATGGAGCCGCCGGGTTTTTGAGCCATAAAAAGCCTCCGAGCGTGAGAAGCACCTGCACCAAAGGTTTGTTTAACAAGGTTGTGTCCAATGTAGAGGAAGAGGACTTTTAAACGGGGTCCATCCTGCCACCTGTGGAGCTGGAAGATTCTTGATGACGGCAGACAAACAGGAGCTGGATGGAGAAGTGGGAGGAGGGGGAGAAAAGAGAGCGTCTGTGCACACAGGCGGAGGAATGAGCAAACAAGAAGACTGATGTCTTCAGTTAGCGTGCTTTATAGATGATATTCAAAGCGTGGCCCTGCATTCATCACACGCCGCTGCTGCTGTGGGGCTGTCGCTGCGACACCTCAGGTAATGACGTGGGGGCTGTGGAGGCGCGAGGCGTGTGGGGGGGGCGACAAGTGGAAATGGATAAAAGGAGGCGCTGAATGAATGTGCTGCAAAAGACGAACTATGAGTTATGGGGAGAGGACGGACGTGTACAGGAAGCAGCACGGGCCACAGGCGCAGCGGCTTCATGCAGCGGCGCCGGCCGTCCTCAAACCGGCTCAAACGCCTGTAATCACCACTAACGACGCCGCTGCGTCAGCAGCGTCTAGACGCGGCCCCCTGCTGGGACCGCGGCGCTGGCAAACCTGCAAACTGAGAGCAGAAGAGGAAATAAGTGAAGCCGTCGGAGCCGTCGTCTGTGTGATGAGAATAAAGAACGAACAGCCGCTTGGATTCGGGAGCGGTTTGATCTGTGTTTCTGCGACGCGCTACAAGCGAAGCAGCACTGATGAGCCGTGTTCTGCTGAGCTTTCATACCTTGGTGCATATTTTCATAATCGAATGAGTTCTTCAAACATGTCCCTCGTCCCAGAGCTGATTCGCCGTGAACGCCGCGTCTGCTCGCCTGCATTAAGCAGCGTGCGGACCCCATCATTTTCCACTCGGTGACACCGGCGTCGGCGCTAAGCTCCACCACACATGACCCACAGTAATTATTATTTGCTACAGCGTTTGCACATCCCTCACGGTTCAGCCCCCAAAGACACAACATATCATTTTCACGCTCAGAACAAGGCAGCATATGCAGAGGACACGGATGCTGCAGCAGCAGCTGCTGCGTGGTTGTTTCAGCTGCAGCTGTTTCGACGTCGGCGTGGCTCCGTTTGACGACGACTGGAGTCATTTAAACACTGACGTGTGTCGGGACCTTTTGGCTTCAGTGTGCGAGCAGGAGAGAGTGAGGACCAGGCTTCGTCTGATCAGAGGTCCATCTTTTTTCTCCGTTCCGTTGAGGCAGATGGCCGCCCGCCCTGACCCTGGATGAAGCTGATGTCAATCATCCTGCTGTCTGTCGTGCTGATGTGCTGGTTTTAAGCTGCTGGTTAACATCCTCCCCACGTAGACGCCGACGTGCCCTCTGAGCCTCACTCAGTTTGGGATTATTGCCACATTCCCAAATGTCACTTTCAATTAGAGCCATTTAAATTGCCCGGTGACCATCACTGCTCTTTCTTTCGCCTCGACCATCACAACGCTTCCTCCCGATCGCTCAGCCGCTCTCTCTCCTGATTTGTGAGGGAGCGGCAATTTGTGTGTAACGTTGAATTGAGGTTGGAGAATTCCTCATTATGCCGCAGCAGGAACTGAAGTCAATCTCCTGTTGTCACAGCAGCCGCGCAGGGATCTGTTTTTTATCTCGTTGCCTTGGTAAACACTTTCTTTACAAACCCACTTTTATTTGAAGACAGAATGTATGGAAAGATGAAACCCACTGGCAGACGTCTACCCACTGAACTCACTGTTTATTCATACAGCACGTACCTTCTGCATAATATACATCTCTAATGAAGGTGTAGGATGACACGCGTCTGGCTGTGATTAGAGAACAAACCCTCAGGGAAGAACAGCTGAAAACAATGTTTGGATGTGGAGTCACACTGTGACATACTGTGGTGGAGACGAACACAGAACCATTGTTGGTGGGAAGTGACCGGGTGAAAAAAGCCTCCACAGATGAGAACAGCTTCCAAAAACCAACTGAGCAACGGGTCCAAAGTCTTGCTTATGCAGAGTTTTGATTAACTCCGTATTAATAACCTATTTTAAACAAACCAGAGATCTGAGTCGGGCCTTTGATCCACTGTGCTCCATTTTCTCCTTGTTAATGTTATAGATTATTGCATTTTACAGTAAGACTTTCAGTCTTTTAATTCCTCTTCATGCCTGCAGAGGGTGAAAGAGAATTTAGATGATTGATGAGGAGATTACAGTATGAAATGCTTTGCAGAATGGGCCTCATGGATCACAATTCTCCCTTTAGCCCATCATCTAATGGAAAGACTTGGATCAGCACAATGTAATGTATCTGATATAATTAAACAATCTGTCTGTCCGCCCGTCTGTCAATCATCCATCATCCGTCCGTCCGCCCGTCCGTCCATCCATCCATCCATCCATCCATCCATCCATCCATCCATCTATCCATCCATACATCCATCCATCCATCCATCCATCCATCCATTCCTTTGTGTGTCTGTCTGTGATGTGTGTGTGGAAGGTGGTAAATTGTAACTTGTTTTTTTCTGCCGCCGCCTGAGCAGCAGCTCTCATCAGAGTCTCGTGTGTGTGGCAGCATAATGGGGTCGTGGCGGCTGTGCAGGACAGACCCGGCCTCTATTTCAGAGGCTGGAGATGGAATGTGCAGAGCTTCAGAAGCGTCTGAATAATGAATTCTCCTTCTCTGACCTGTCTGCTTTGTGCCTCCTCCAAACTCCACTTTAATATTAGAAGATGTCACGAGTCCTGCGTTGTCACCGCAGAGCCAGCACTAATGATTTAGGGACAGGATACAGGAGACATGAGCCAAAGGGAAACAGGACAACTGTAGCAGACAGAGACTGACAGGATGATGTGATAAGCCAAGTCCTTGTGTGTCTGCCTGCCAAACACAGCCACTTCTGATTTGTGCGATTATGGTAGTTTTTGCAGATGGGAAATGACACATCGGACCTGGTTTATGGAAGACGAGGTGTAGATGAGGAAGGAAAGACCGGACATGAACCAAAGGAGCCGTGTCCACCCAGCAACTCACAAACACACCCGCTGTCATTTTACCTGGAGGTCGTCTGTTCAACACCAGCACAGAAGCCACACGAGCCGTTTATGAGGAGCGTGAGCGTTTGAATCACTAATTCCATGATAACTACAGCGTCCATGATGGAAGCTTCCGTTGCTTCTGCGTCGTTGGCGTGTGTGTGTGTGTGTGTGTGTGTGTGTGTGTGTGTGTGTGTGTGTGTGTGTGTGTGTGTGTGTGTGTGCATGCATATGTGCGTGTGTGTGTGAGTGTGTGCGTGCGCTTGTGTGCTTGTGCGTGCCTGCCTGCGTGTGTGTGAGTGATAAGGAGTGAACAGGTGCACTGGGACACACAGGGAAGTGACTTGAAGGCTCTGCAGCATCATTAGTCTGCTTGCTGGACTCAGCGGGTCGTGCAGAGCCGCTGCCTACACACTGTGTCAGGACGGTCCCCGCTTCGCCTCCCATCGCCGCGGCAGCTCTCATTACCAATTCAAAGCTTTGCCTAGTCAGCCCATCAGCCCAGACGCAGCTTGTGACTTCGCGGCCCTCGGTTCAGCTGGTTGTCGTGTTTTTGTTTTGTCTGATGCGGCCCTAGTGCGACTGCTCCTCTCTTCTGTGACACAACAAATTAAAGCGGAGTGACAGACGAGAGGCCAAACGCTTCCACAGCAGCAGCACGTGCGCTTAATGAAAGCCCCTCGTGGTGAAAATGGGCTTTCGCAAGAACCTCAGCCGCTGCAAAGGCTGTCATGAATATGCAGCCGAACCTGTTTAGCATAATAACACTCAATAAGCGCCAATGTTTGCCACAAGTTTCTCCGCTCAGACACTCGTCAGCCTCTCGGTTCTGAAGACTGGGCGTGATGCGGGTTTGCTGCCTCGGCCGTGAACTAATGCGAGGAGCAGCATTTGCTGTGGAGTACATTAAGCAGCTACTTAAAACGAGAACTCTAATTAAAAGGATGACAGCGTTATTAGCACATGCGGAGGAGTGGAGCACTTGATTAGCGGAGAGCGGCTGATTTACATTCTTCTATGCATGTGTAACCCCGTCGCTCCGCTCGGCTCCACGCGATGCACTGGAGCTGTTTACAGCAGGAGCATCAACAGCAGCTGTCAGGATATATATAAATATATATGTCAGCACATACCTAGTGTTTATAGAGTGGGTGGGCAGTGGTATTATTGCTGGTGAGGGGGAGCGTTCATTAGACCTTCATTCTCAGACTCTGAGGCCTAATCCGTCCAAATCCCTGTTAGGTTCGATTTGTGCTGAGACCAAACTGAGATAAGATCATCCACTTTGTCTGGTGCTGCCAGTGACCACACAGGACGAGGCCAACGTGGTCTGAGCACCGTGACCTTTAACCTGTGACCTTCTGCCAGTTTTGCACCTCGGCCTGACTCGGTGGATGTGGGCTGATCATGGAGGATGCTGTCTCTGCATCCAGATGTGAGGCATGCGGGGCTGGAAGCGAAGCCGAGCAGGAGTTCATCGAGCAGGGTTCCGGTTCGTTGGGTTCTGCTGCGTCTCTGCATGGGCGGCGTGCGGCAGTTCGCGCCGCTGCCAGCGACGCAGCCACTCGCTCCCTCATATGGGTGCGTCGGAGCCGCGGCGCCGGCGCCTGGCAGGGCCCTGCTCTTGGACAGATGGCAGGAGGAAGCAGCTGTAAGGGATCTAGAGAGGAGCCAGAGACACACAACCTCAAGATGGAGACAGAGAAATGGAAAACAATGGAGAGCAAACCCTGGAGCTTAATTATGCCACAGACACCAGCAGGCAACCTGCTGCAGCCCAGCTCCGTCTCTCAGACACGCTGCTCCGCTTCAATCGCTCACCTTCTCTTTCTTCTCATTTCATTCAGGTCTTCAGAGCCCCCCAAAGCAATCCCACCACCTCCTCCCCTGCGCCACCTTAACTACCTCCCTCTGATATCTCCAAGCGCCAAAATATATAGTGCGGGAAAACTTCAGGCTCTTTGCTCGTGCCGCTTGATGTGCTGTTTGGCAGGAGGGATGCATAAGAATGAGCACTTAGCAGCGTTTGGAGTCCAACTGGGGGGCCCAGCTTGAGAAATGAGCTGGCATTTGCAGATAGGCAGCCGCAGACTGATGGAGTCACTCTGAGGGAAATCTTCAGTGTGTTTCTGTGGGCTGAATCGTGCTGGACGGTGACGGGGCGGGAGCAGAGGCTCACGGCAGCCCGGCGTCTCTGCAGAGCGTTCTGTCAACCGGCACCGCGCCCAAACCCACTTCTGGGTCTGGAAACTTTATTAGTTTTCAGCAGAACCATTAGAACGCGCGGCACGTGTGCGATTGTCCTCAGGTAACAGGAAGCCGAGATAAAAACACGTTGGTTGCTAAACAGAAGGCAAAGCAGAATTGAGCCGTGTCCTCCAGCGTCTCCCTGTTCCCCCGACAAACTCATCCCTCCTCTGACTCGAGGCCGTGCTCCTGTTCGCTGGTTGAGCTTCTTCGGGGGCCTTTTAGTGAGACGGCGCCTGACTTCTGTCTAATTAGAGCGGTTCTAAATAAAGGGGTAAACACAATGGGCTCCAGCTGGTCACGTCAGGTCGTGTCAGGTGGACGACCTGCTGCTCCGTGTTGTTGTGCATAATGTGTGGGCGATGCGCGCCTTTTATATTCATGTGTTTCTGTTTGTATCTGCCCGCCTCAGAGAACAGGCGGAATCTCATTTACAGTCCAAGAGGTCACTTATTGACTGAGTCCAGCTCCCCTGACGGAGCCGGACGGAATGGAAGCTTAACTAGATTAGGGTTATATATAGCCGCGGTAATGGGAACCTCTCTGGAGGTTCTGATGTTGCTGATTTGTGCCTTTCTACCCAAATTTGAGGAGAAATGCCTCACATTGTGCCCGGCGCCTCTGTCCGCTGGGAAACTCCCGCTGCATTACAGCTGCAACGGATCAATCAATCTACTTACCTCCAGCTCCTCCGTCTCTCCACCTGCCGCCCGATTCCTGGGAGACGGCGCCCGGGGCGGCGCTGCCCATGCTCGTCCTCCTCCACCGCCCGTTACCAAATCACCGCCACCTCCTCCCGTCCCCGTGGCGCGCACTCGGGCTCCAAACCCAATTGTTGGGCAGATTGCTGCGCTCCCGCTCGGCCCCAGTCACGTCAGGTTAAGGTCGCGGCGCTAAGGATGGAGCGAAGGGGGAGGGAAAGGTTGATATTAGAAAATGCAGCGGTGCCACACTTGTTTTGATTAATGGAGCGCTCTCTGCCAGTGAGTGACGAATTATCAGAAGGCCGGACGGCTCGTTTGTCACTGTCAGCGGAGGCCGGCTCCTGTGGCGTCTCCAGTCCACCATCGCACGGTTATCGCTCCCACCTGCTCCGTGAGATTCGCAGGTGGAGGCGGATGGAGGCCAGGCGTCGAGGCTGACTCGCTCGCGGCAGCCGGTGGAGCCGGACTCCGTCGGACTCCTCGCTTTGCTGTGCTTTCTGGGGTAAACTGGCAGCCGACGATGAGCCAAATCGCTTTTACTTGATTGAAATTAATTTGGAGGAGGCGATAAGAGTGTTCACGCTGAACAACTGAATGGCAGATAATTGAACGGCAGATTGTGAATCTTTGTTTTGTATCCTGGCCCAAGGCTGTGCCTGCTCTCCAATTAAACAGGAAAAGATCGCTGGAGCTGCGGGAATCTTATCTGTGCCTTTGCCAGGCGACAGAGATAGGGTTCATACGCATAAGCGCTAATTAATTACCTAGAGTGCACTTTAGTGTGAGAAAGCCTCTGCTGCTGCCTGCTGTGATGGACAGACACAGACCTAAAGGAGGCAAACGCCCGTTTCCATCCTCCCCCTCCTCACCTGGACGCGGGAGGAAGCGGGAGCTAGCTGTTTTTGAGCAGCATCCGGCGCCGGTGATGGATGGGAGGCGGACGGCTGTGGACGGCGGGAGGACGACGG
This sequence comes from Betta splendens, assembly GCF_900634795.4. Taxonomy (NCBI): domain Eukaryota; kingdom Metazoa; phylum Chordata; class Actinopteri; order Anabantiformes; family Osphronemidae; genus Betta; species Betta splendens. The sequence continues at coordinate 14,793,398 of NC_040898.2, read as the reverse complement.
GGCCGCGAGACACACCTAATTCCCCAGTCTTATTTTGTCAATAAACAGCAGCCAGTGGCACTCAATTGGACGGCTCTATTGACTGCGCTGCCTGGCCCGTGTCAGATGTCAGCCGGTGCCACAGCATGAGGTCCGACTCAGACGCTTTCTCGGAGATTACAGAAAACACACAAATCAGAAGACGGCCGCGGGAGCCGCGAGAAAAGAAAAGGAAGGAGGACGAGCGGAGGAAGGATTTGACGGTGGAGGTGAGATTAGGGAGATGAAAACCTGCCTGCACTCGTCCTTAAAGCGCTGTGGAGTGCTCAGCATCGCTGGGCCGCTGCAGAAACGCACAGGAATCCCACACGTCGGCTGGAAGCACTAATTGGCAGGCTTCACTTTGTTGTCTCTGGTTATTATTTGTGCCACTACAGGTTGGGATAAGAAAATAGCCTCCCCATCGCTCCTTTTGAGCGCGAACAGATCCTCGGAGCTGTGTTTGTTTTCCATCCCCTCCTGCAGTATGTTGCCTTTTGTTTCACTTCAAACGTCAGTGCATCATCTGTTTTTCTCCTGGAGAGGAGGCAGCAAACAGCAGCACCAGCTGAAACCAGCTTCCCACTGTAATTGGTTTAGAGTCTGTCCTTGAAGTGGCTGCATTTCTGACACCGCCATGCTCCTTCTCCCAGCGCTCTCTTTGCTTTACTTTTAAATAATCTCAAGACAAATGATGTTTCTTAGTTTCCGAATACTATTGGAATCTTAACGCGAGCAAAACAAATGTTTTAAAATCAATTTCTCTGAGTTTACAACAAATGTAAAGAATAAAAGAAAAGCTAAATTTGCTAATGTGTTTTTGTCGGGACGCATATGAAGACAACAGCTCTAAATAATAGTGTGGGCGCTTTTTTTGCCGTGTTGCTAATAAGGCTGACATTTCAAACCTCAGACCACCAGAGGATTCAGTGTGTTTCATGAGGCTGGAATACATCAGCTCCCTTTCCTCGCTTTACTTCACACTGTATTTGAAGCCGTAGACTAAAGTGCGGTTTAATTAGGTCTCCCTGTGCAGCTCCATATGAATCAGAGGGTTTCATTTATACAGTTTAACTATTGGAATTAAAAAGCCATTCATCACGCGTAATGACATGTAGCATAAAACACGATGAGGTGTCTCTAAAATAATGGACGCTGTGAAGGCAGAGCTGCTCCACTTTATCATCCCCTCCACTGACTTCATCATCTTTTTCCTGTCGGGACTTGGAACACTGAGCTTCTTTAATAGCCACTTACAGAACTTCAGCTTCTTTGGACTAATTTTATAAGTTTTAACTTTATTATGACGGTTTCACTGGGTCATGGCTGGATCCTGAGTGTGAGGATGCAGCACTTAGACTCTGCTCCAGAGGCGGCTCCGCTTCGTTTATGACTGATTTACCCGTTAGTGGAACAATTATATCTGTTTAAGGTGCAGGAGAAGTGGGGCCAACATAAAAACTAGTGGAGGTTTGTCTTAGTTTATGGTGGTTTGTTTTTTATCTGCTAGATCTATTGCAGCCATTTCCTTTATTGACTACATAAAATGTAAAGCTGGTAGAGGTTTAATAATAAAACTACTAAGGCTGCTTTCAAACAGACTTGCAGCAGCTAAAGAGGAGGAATAAATGAGGCAGGATTTTTATAGCTTGTTTCATTTTTTCCTTTTTATTAGGCATGTAATTCATGGCTGGTATGAGCTAGCAATTATAAAGCTTCTTGTGCTGCTCAGCGGAGGCTTCAGGCCCACGTTCTCCTCCCAAACATGGTCCTGGAGTCTGAGTTAAGGCAGAACAAAGCTCTCTGACTCCCGCCCTGTGCCGCTCAGGTTGGACTGACATGGAGACTCATTCTAAGTATTAGGCTACATTTTAAGTGTGAGCCAACGTCACAAATGGGCATCATCCGCCGCCAAGAGGTCCCTCGCTTGCCAAGCTCCACTAATTATTGTGTGAGCTTGGCCGCCGCGTTGAGATGATTCATGATGATGACAGCGATGACGCCGCTGCTGTCGGCGCAGCGCGACCGGTGATTGAGCGCCTTTAGACGTGCGTCTGCTTCAGCTCCGAACATCAAGCCTTTGATGGAAGTCCAACGCGGCGGAGCCCAGCGACTCGCCTCGCCCCGTTTCAGGGGTTCTGCTGGTGCTCTGCAGCTCCCCTCGGCCGCAGCCCGCCTGCCACTCAGCGCGGTGGAAGGCGGCAGTGACAGAATACCTGCCACGTCACCTGGGCCAATTAGACACTGACTGAACACTGATCTAGAGGTTCTGTACTCACCCGGGAGAGAACCAAGAAGAAATACCTGCTGTTCGGGCCGAGCAGGTAATTGGACACGCTGCTATTTTCAGACTTTCCTATAGTTATAAATTCCTGCTGTACATATAAATACACACATGCAGCAGAGCAGGTACAGCGTTAACAGACTGCCTGTGGTGAGGTCCGGTCACCTCATCTGACCTTTTTCCTGTCTTAATTCTGAACATGCAACTATTTCCTGGGATAAGTTTGCATTTACTGGGATTCAAACATTTTACATCACTGGCCTGTTCTGCTCTGGACCCTTCCTCCTCCTTCCTCTTCCTCGTTTTGTGTTGCTGCCTTCTCTTTTTTTCGGCTAACCATGATTAACCGCCTTCACTTTCCCTGCTGCAGAGCAATTGAAACACAATTGCTGTTGGTTTCATTCAGTCATTGCAGTTAGTCGGGACAGGAGGTCAAGGCAGCACTGCAGATTAACTGTGCACATAAATAAGGGAAGGCAAGTGAGCAGGAGTTTCAGCTGTGGCGGATCAATAAGGTCAAGCGAGGATGGAAACCAACAGCAGCAGGAGGGAGTCGAAGCTGCAGGTAGCTCTGCTCCGCTCACCGCAGCCTCGCTGGTCTGCGTCATCGCACGCGAAGCATCCAAGCAACTGGCTTCGGTAAATCTGCTTGAAAGGATCTACGGCTGCTTCGAGCGCAGCATCACTAATTCATACGCATTTTGTTCTGTCCCAGGTCAACTTTTAGCTTCAAGCAGATGAGCTGTATCCTCAACAGGCACAGCAGCTGAATACTGGGCTTGTTCTTTATTTCACTCTTCGCTATCACAAGCTGCAACTGCTTATTTCTAGGTTTGTTTGCTTTGGTCGACTGCTGCTAAACTGTGTACCAGTAAAAACCTGTCCTTAACGTAGCCTCACTGCTTTATACATTATTGAAACAAAGAACAACAACGCCAGAGCGACACCCAGAAGCTGTGGCATCCATTCAAATGAAGCAGAATTTTGTTTGTGCCAATAAGATGGACTTTATTAAATGACAAGTGGGAAACAGTGAGAGTGGAAAAGCTTTTCCAATCACATTAAGGCCGGATCTAGGAGAGCTGGTGCAATAATGGCTGCAATGGACAGCTCTGATTACACCAGAACGGTAAAAGGTGAAGCAGAGAGGACGTCCCAGCGAGACCAGCACCGCGATGACGGAACATACTGGGGACTTCAGGGAGGCCAGTGTGAGCGGTTCCCTGCAGCCATCAGCAGCGCCCAGTAATGGGATGATGGATGGTACAGGTGTACTGTAGCTGTAGAGTCAAAGATGGAGGACACGTACACTGACAGGCCAACGAATGTAATCCCTTTAATTCAGCTGTATTAAATATTCAAGCTATCGACAGGCAGAGAATCTGCTGCAGCTGTGGAGTAATCCAAGGAGGCTGCAGCCTCATTAGGCCGTCGCGTGCAGAGGACAGTTGGGTGAAGGCGCGTCAGCCATGCCTGCTCTAGAATGACAGTCTGCCGGCATCCGGGCCCAGCAGCCGGGCCCGGCTGCCTGGATGTCTGCTCCCACACTCGCTCGGTGTCCTTGCGTCTGCCGGGGCGCGACCCGCGCATCGATACGCAGGGTGATACACTCGGTAACAGCAGGGGGATAAAACCCAACTGATTTAATCAAGACGTTCGATACTCGCCTCACCTCAAATGACAAAGTGATTGAGTGCCACAGCGTGAAGATGAACTCCCCTTTAAATGATCTCCATCTCTCAGGAACCGTGGTAATGGAAAAGAGGAACATTTTTGATTTTGAGGAGGGAAATTGTTCCATAATGTAAGAATAATGATGTGTGTTTGTGAGTTTTAAAACATCCCAGTTATTGCTTTGGGAATTGGCTGTTTTCCAGACTCGACACGTTTAATTGTCCTTCAGGAGAAGCATCTTTATAATTAGACTGTCATTGCAACTAATGACAATGTTTACCATGAGAGCTTATGGAGGAGGCTCCTCCAAGGTTGTGTCGGAGGTAGAACTCTCCCGATACGTCTGAACCTATTTTTTTCTCTCAACAACATTGATCCACCTCCTCCTTTCTGTTTTGCAACAACTTGCTCCGGCGCAGGATGTTGTTTCCTGGGCGTGGGCTATTATGGGCTGCTCGGTGCTGACCCGTGGGGTTGTGTGGTTCCTCGTTCTCTCCGCTCTTCTCCAAAGTGATTCCGACAGGCACATTAAAATGCAAATTCTTGCCGGTGCACTCCTTGCCATTTTGTCACTTCCTTTCTCCTTGTGTGGCACGTTGAGGAGAACAGAATTAGAGCACTGGCCCTGGGGTTGAATATTCAAATGGCCACCTGATTTCCCAGCAGAGCAGTACCAGTCAGATTTCCATTTACATAGTTCCTTTCCCCATTTGCTGCCTATCAGCGCTGGCTATCCACTAGACTATTCATAGAACTTTCCACTCGGACTGTGTAACGAACACTCGTCCAAACATCAACTACACTTCTGGAGAAATACCCATTCACCAAACTTCAGGGCCCGAAAGGGCGTAAAGGAGTTGTCATTAGAATAATGTTGTGGAAAATGGCTGCTCATTACTTCTGCAGGGGCTGAATGCTGGTCGGTAGAGGTCAATGCTTTCATGTAGCACTGGAGGGCTTACTGGGGTTTGACTGGCCAATTAGATGTAATTAGTATATAGTGCTGGAAATGAGCACAGTAGGATAATATATGTAATCAAGCTGAAAATTAACTGGAGCTGGTCGTTGCCCCTGTGCTCACTGGGCACCGATGCGCCGGCTCAACGTCCTCTCCTTGAAAGTGCGAAAAACATCCTCACAGCAGGGGAAATGCAATACGTGATGGTCTCAGTGTCATTAGCTCCCTTCAGGCTCTGAACGCTGGGCTCAGCTCTGATGAGAAGCTAGAAAACTCAGAGTGGAGGGAGGAGGCGTGGACATTAGAAACTTGGGCTAAAGGTCTGAGAGCTTAACTGGAGTTGTTCGGGTTTGTGGACTCTACAGATCTTCACGTGTTCTGTTCTGCTGCTTTGGGTCTTGCTATCAAAGCGTGGGCTAAGATCTGTCGCAGGTTTGTAACAAGCTCGCTAGCGAAGTCCAGTCACGTCCGCTGTGGCCTTTCAGTCTTAGCCCTGTCATCGTTCAACCGGTGACTTTCAGAATAAAAGCGCGCCTCTCCCGCCGTGCAAGGAGTGGCTGGAGGAAGCAGAGACGCATTCGAGGCTGACGTCTCCCAGTAAACCTGTCTTTATTCTCGCTGCCTGCTCCTCCTTGAATGCTAATGACTTGGACGAGGTGCGCGGGGAGCGGCCGACCGCGGCAGCCACCTGTCGGCTGGAGCGCCTCCAAATGAGGAGCGCCCGCGGGGCCGCGCTGCTCGGGTCGGGCCTGTGTTTTCCACTCTGTCGCCCGGCCCCACACCTCAGCGTGGCAGCATCAACCTGGGGAGCAACTGTTGTCTTTACTAATTTACCCAAAATAGCCGCGTGCCGCCGGCTCGCCTCACTGCCAGCGCCGGTGAAGAGCATCTGTTTTGAACTGCAGGGGCAGTAATCACAGCGCTGGCTCTGGGCGGGAGCCAGCGCTGCACTAATGGGCCGCAATGTCTTCATCCTCTTAAAGTGGAAATCTGATTTTAAACGTGGAGCCCCATAGAACCTCCCACTGTGACGAGTTTATGGCGGTCCATGCGTAGCCAGAGGTCAGGGTTCAACTCTATAAAGGCTCAGCCGACTGCTCTGTCTTTTCTCATGCGCTGCTGTGTTTTTCTGACACAAACGCTGAGAGAAGCTTGTGAGACACAGAGAGAGCTGAAGTTTTTGGGCAAAGAGGAGGAAAAATCGATACCATCCCCGTCGTATATGCAGCGTTCAGCAAGAGTATGACTCAACGAACAGCTCCCCTGATCCTGCCTCTAAAACAGGCTCATAGATTTGCTCAGGAATCTTCCTGCTGGTCTCAGTTTCAGGCTGAGTGGAATGCTTTCAAGTGTCGCGGTTACTGTCAAGCTGTGCATTATTCCCATCACCACTTAAATAAAGCAGATGCAGGCAGAGGTGCGACGTGCTCAGCTCAGCCTCTGCCGTGATGTGCAGATGTAGTGTTTGTAATACAAGCTAATTGTATGATGTGTGGTTCCCCTCCCCGGTCCGCTGTCTGTCCAGCTCCAGGCCTGAGCAGAGGGACGGGAGGGACGTTGGATGAAGGTTGATGGTGGAGGGAGCTCTGCCTAATCAGGCATCTGTTGCCCAACAGCGTGTTCCAGCTGGAGCAGAGGACTCCAGGCCGACCGGCAAATATGCGGCGGAGAAGGTCACTTTCCAAAGAGCCACTGGACTGGGCCAGGATCCAGCCAGACGGCTTCGTTCTCCACCGGGCAGGAGACGATGAAGACTCCGCAGGAGCTGGACGTCATGTCAACAATTTGACTGGCCAGGTTAAAGATCCAGCCAAAAAAATGGAAACGAATGGTCCTTTTGGGCCCAGGCTGCTGACGGGAGCAGGGCCTCCACTGGCCAACCACTCAGTCACACACCGCTTTCTAGACCACGTGATGCTTGAACCTGGTTTCATTCTACTTTATGACCAATGCATGATGAGCACAGCTCAAGCAGACTTTATTTGCTTGAGGATCGTTACCTCCTCTCTTCTCCACCGCTGGTTTTATTGCCACACTTGGCCTCTCTCTCCGTTTTGGCAGAAGATGGGAACCTCTTGATTTCTCATAGACGCTATCACTTCCCTTCTGGACTCATTCGCTTGTTATTACTTTCATGCTTTTGACCTCAGTTGTTAACAAATTTGTGAGAAGCTTGAAATGTGTCCGCTAATGGGATATTTAATCTTCCATTATGAATGCATCGGCCACTGAATGCTAAGCATTCGTCTCAGCCGTCTTCCTGCTCCGGTCGTTGGGTTCATCTGCCAAGTAATCAACGCGTCGCCGCACGTTTCAGCGTGTGGCCTTTTACATAATATCATGGCAGCAAGCTGTGAAAACATAATGGAACCAGTGGATGGCGACGCCTTTCATTTAGCCATTGCGAAGATTGTTTCGTTCGAGCCTCTCTGTCAGAGGACGCCGTCGGTTTAATCCTTTCAGCTGCCTTTTAAAGCATTCCTAGCGTTCAGGGTCGCTGGCAAACAAATCGCATCAGAGAGACAGAAAAACATGCTACAGTCAACGTGAGCAGACGCCGTGACACACAGAGCTCTCATTTCCAGCGCTTTGCTCAGCGTGACCCTGTGCTGTCAGAGTCTGAAAGCAGCACTGAGCTGGAGGCTGCAGGACAGGAAGGGGGTTGTCCTGGGAACGTCAGCGGCCTCCAGTCTCACTGTCTCCTCAAAACAGGCTCTAGCTGCGTGGAAGGTGGAATAAACTGTTGAATAAGAGGTCCTCACATCAGACATTTCACCTTTACCGTGCGGTGACGTGGGACTGGATGCACGCGTCGGCCTGTGTTTATTTTTAGCCTGGCCGTTACATAACGCTGTCTTATTGCGTCGCGATACCATCTAACAAATGATGCTCCTGCAGAAGCAATAACCTTGGCTGCTGCTCCCGGACGATGCGATTTCTGCAGCAGGCTGGACCCAACTGGGAACCAGGAGCGCTCGCACGCTCGCAAACCTCTTTACCGCTTCCAGTGTTCCCGTCTCTTCCGCAAAATGAGGCGGAACAACTTTTAAAGTAAGTTTTGTTTTGCTCTTTGCATTCAAAAAGCAGCAGAGTTCACCTCAGGTGGAATTCAGAGACGGCTCAGATGGAAATCGTTCGACTTCACTTGGAAATCTCAGATCGGACGAGCTCTCCATCAAAAGGACGAGTCATGTGGAGGGAGGAGAGTTAGTGCAGCCACCATGTTGGTGTAATCGGGAGCCTTTTGATTTACACCATATCTATGAGGCGCTGAGCGTCTGATGCGGCAGACCTGCTGACGCTGAGCTCGGTGACCCGGATGCACGATGGATCCTTCAGAAACGTGAAGGAGGAGGGTTTTTCATCGCTAATGGGAGGAAACTTCCACGGCCGTAACTTGAGATGCATGTGCGCCTTCTCTCTCGTCCCTCTGGAGAAAGCTTGAGTGGACGCACTCCTCGTAGCCTTGGGTGCTCTTTTATATCACCTGCTCTAATGGCAGCGAATTATGCTGACAAAGTAGAGTAAGTGCTGCGAACGCTGTGACCCGAAGTCAGGACTCGTTAAAGCTCCCCTGAAATTTCAGAGAAGGAGCGAGGAGCCTTTGGACGTCTGGGCCGTGAAAGTGCAGCGGAAGCAGCCGGGCTAATCCTGCAGAGCACCACCGTGCTAATTATACGCTACGTGTGCTTCTTTTCGGTGCTTTTGACCCGACTCGCTCTGATCAGGCTCTGAGGAACCCAAGAATGTGATGGGCTTTGTTTGTTTGCTGGAATGGAAGCGGAGACGAGGACACAGAGCTGAGGGAAGGAGGCGGTCGAGGAACGAGGTGCCGTGTTGTTCTGGAGACTCTTCATCATTATGGCTTCTGCACTTCATTATTTCTTTGACTATTGACAAGGGTGAATGGTCTTAATCACAGACACACGTTCGTGCTTGGAACCTGGAAACAGTGGGACCTAATGCACAAGACTACTGTAAAAAGCTTTCACCAATTACTGCTGCATGAGCTGCTCAGCCGCTGGCGTCTGGGATGATGCTGACCCATCTCTGCCTTTGCTTTAGGACTGTAATCAGACTTGACATAAAGAGCGGCCTCCGTGCACGATTTCTCTAATTGCGTTTCACAGACACGTTTGAAATGCATCCGAGCTCGCCGGCCCATCCATCTGAGTTTTAAGATGTCTCCATGGAGATGACTGACGACGGTGAAAGGCTGCTCCGGAGGAAGGCCCCGAGTGAACAGATGAGATCACAAATCTCATCTCTTTCTCCGTCTCTCCCTCTGTCACCATCTCTCTCCCTCTCTGTCTCCATCTCGTTCCCACAAACTGTGGATGCCCCACACTTCATCACCCCCTCCCTTTATTTTCACGGTGGCAGTAAAACATGTGGAGGAGGAAAAAAAAGTTTGAGGGCGTCTTCAAGGTCCCAAGGGAAGAAGTGACCTGTGAGGCAGGTTTTACTTCCCCGGCCTTTGTCTGAGTCTTTCTCAACCAGACAACCGTTAAACAAGCCCTTATCTCATAACGTCCGTTTACGTTCCCTCAGCGCCGGAACACAGAGTCACAAAGCCAATATGAGCTGAGAGCTTTAGTAGTTTCAGTCAATACGTGTGGACAGATTTAGTATTAGCAGATGTTAATGGGAAGGTCAACGAGGACGCGCAGATGAAACACAGTCACACAGTCTAGCAAACGCCTTGATGCGACTGTGGCCATCGCTCACATGGCTTCCTGTGACTTGTGATGGAAGCAGCACCATTCCTGTGGTGTCCCTCAGGGCTGGGAAGGGCCGCCCCACCCACGTTCAGTCCTCTGAGGGTGGAGGTGAAGGAGCGAGTCTCCAGCCAATCGCTGCCAAGCAGAAGCAGCCCGGGGGCCTCTGCCGTCTGGTGTGCTAGCTTAGCGGGGGGCTAATGCTAAGGAGCCTCTAACAGTGTGAGCTACCTACCTGGTGGTTTAATTAGAGATTAAAAGCAGCTGCAGGATGTTTACACCATACTGCATCAATAATCCAATAAGCTGAAAACTCTCCATCTCCACTTGTTTTACTTCCTGCCCAGCATCACCACTCATCGCCCTGATCTGCTTCATATTTCATATTTATCACTGGAATATATTTTGGCATGTTTTCACACTGTTTTTTTCAATGGTGCTGTTATTTCAATAATTAATTTATGAAAATAAAAATCAAAATCAGTATGTTTCTGCAGTTGTTGAGTCTTTGCATAAATTTACTTTAACCAAGATGCATTTTTTATTTAGTGCTTTATTTATGAGGTACATGATGTTCTGCAGTTTTTTTAAGTAAGTCAGGCCAGTATTTTAGAGTATCAGTGTGTGTAGTACTTTAAGTTGACTTGGACATTTGGCATCTGTACTTTCACCATCATGTGCCGTTAAACTAAGGCCTTTCACTGTACAGGTGAAACGCACAGTGAAGATCCTGACAGTCTGACCTTTGACCTTTGCCGCTGCAGCGTGATTTAGCCACTCGAGGCCATTTCACGGCCGTCGCTCCTCCGATGCCATTTGTCCCCATGCGTCTCACACGCTGCTCCCACTTTAACATATTGGCATTTGTGAGGTGCTCGGCGGTAATTGTCAGCCGCGCGGCGGCTCCTCGTTTGTTTCACTGACATTTTGCCTTTGGTTGATTGTGTATTTAACAGGGGGAAGCAAAGCAAAATTAATTGGAGAGAAGCCCTAATCTGTCTGCTTGAAATGTCATCCCTGTGTTGTGATGCCTTCACTGACTGAGGGACACAAGAGGCACAAATGAATTTTAAAAATGGAAGGAGGAGAAACAGCTCAGCGTTGAAACGTCCTGAGCCTCACAGCTTCTAAAGTAAAGACGATGGAATTAGCTTCTGTTTGTTTCCTTGATTTAAACGTGGAAAGGACTTTTATGACCTCAGACACGCGTTCACGGCTGCTGTGACAGCACAGAAGTCGTATCGTTGCATCAGGCCTCTGCAGGCATTTTAATTAATACCAGTTCCTGTTATCAGTGAACACAACAAGGTTGTTCCTGGAAGCTTTATTTAACAGCGACGTCATCCTGCTACGTTTGGATGCAGCCTTTGGATCCTACACCTCATATGTCTATTTTGTAAAGCCACATTCATTCATTCATATCAAAGTGCAAATGTCCCTTTATACATATTTAAGCTAAAGCCTATTGTCACAGAAGGAGCTGCATTAATATATAATAAATAACAGGATCGACGCTCCGGGAAGCGGGTCCGGCTCATCAGGGTCAGGTTCTGCAATGAAGCACAGGTAGAGGAGCAGAAGACGCAGCGTTAGCATGGAGCCCGAGGGGAACTCGGCGCTCGGGCGCGATGAGCCGCACACTTACAGACGAACATGCGGATGCACATGCCGCACATGGCCACGACGCTGGAGATCTGCAGCGCGCGGCCGCACTCGGCGCTCATCAGGCAGTCGCGCGTCTTCAGGCAGCACGCGGGGCACTGCCGCCCTGACCTCTGGGGCTCCTTCTTCTCCTCGAACCTCTGCGGCTGAGTTTGCCGCGTGTCCGGATGCTTCTCGTCCCAATCTTCACTCGCACCCTTGCCCATTGTTCGCCGCTGTGCGTGTTGGCGACTGAAAGCGCTGGAGGGCAGATGGATTGGACCTGGGAGGGAAATGGCAGGAGCGTTACGGGGACTCTATATGCGCCACAGCCTCACTATAGTGGAACAAGGTGCATTATGGGTCCGCTCCCGCGCTCTCACACAGGAATCTGCTGAGTGAACGCCGTCGTCCACCTTCTAAGTGTTATTGTTATTGTGTCTCGATCCGACCCGAGGAAGCTTAGCATCCGGCCCGGTCACATTCCCTCCTCAAGCTCACAACCTCCACCCCCAGTTTACGCGTAGTTTGACTGAGGAGAGACGAGTGTGAATCATTAACACGCCGTCTCTTTACGAACGCTTTATTGAGTGAAGTCACATTGATTTGACAGATTAACAATTCTTCCGCGCTGATGCTCATCGCTGCTGCCAGCGGTTGAGGCCCCGCTGTTTTAACTGTCTGATGCGATCGCTCCCCACAGACATTAGCAGATATTAAGTAACCCCATCGCCCTGATGGTGAAATACCATCTTATCCGTGCATGTATTAGCGCTGACAGTAAATGAGTTTGCTGGAGGGCACGCCGGCGTTTTGAGTGCACCTTTCAGGCCTGCGCTGCTTTCAAAACTCCATTGGTTTTCGATCACGGGTAATGAAATTCCATGGTCCTGCTCCTCCATGAAAAGCAGCCCAGACGCAGAGGACGCCATTAAGAGTAAAGAACGCAGTAATGGTCCTACCTTCGCCTCCGCCGTCGCCCCTCTGTCACTTTGAGTTCCTCCTCTCAGACGAGCAGCCAACACTCGACCTCGACGCTCGCAGCCGCAGCGACGTATGAACGACCTCATTCCTCGCGTGAGCGGGAGCGTCTGCAGGTTTTACAGGTTCCACCGAGCAGAACCGCCCCGCCTGCTTCACGCTCAGTTCTCTCCTTCCAGAGTCACACGCGTCCAGGCCGTGACTGACGGTTTACTGACAGCACAGCGCTGTTGTGTTTTCTGATGCTTTGTTCACACATGTGATGTTTATAAACAGCATATTTAACATGTCAGCGAGTTTCATCGTTCACATTTCAGCGTGTGCGTGATTTCTTCCCTTAATTCATCTCCACGCCCTGAATATGGCCTTTAACAGCCAATAACACGCTGTTCCTTCCAGCGGCGCACGTCTGTCACTCGCTGCTTCTGAAAAGGCAATCAAGACCTAATAATTAATTACACCCGATAATTCATTAATTAGACGCCACGTTTCATTACGAGATGAACAATGATGAACTGAGACAAGCAATTAAAGCACAAACAAATAAAAAATATTCAAAAATTTTATTTCATTAGTGAATTAAATGACTGCCTGAACCGTTCATCATGTGTGAACGTGGCAGAGTCATGTTTCTACACTTTCGTCTCTAAATGTTTGTTCTGGACGAAAACAAAGGGAGAAGCAGTTGATCTGGATCATGGCTGGTTCTGGTCCAATAGAGTCGACACAAACTCACAAACATTAATTAAATATTTTCAGTGTTGTTGCGACGTGAGTCAAGTACAGTCAGAAAAATGCACATCTCATCTTTTGAAGAGCTTCTGGAAATGGCTCTCAAGGCGACATATTTATGGCCATTCACTGATAAAAAGCAGACTTTACCCGATTGAGCTGTTTAATAGGAAGCGTGTGACAGGCGGCTGCAGGTCACGCCGCGTGCATCCGCACCACTTGCAGCGCGACGTGGCATTTTCAATTTGGCCTCCTCTCTTCCTCCTTTCACATTCCCACTCGTGCTATTATGCATTCAGGCGGCACATCCTCACACCTGGCAGGAACATGACAGCAGCCGTGTCGTGGTGTCATCAGAAGCCACCGTCCCACAGACAAACTACCTGCCTCAGACCTGCATCCTGTCAATACCAGCGGCTGAAGGAGCGGTGCTCCGTCAGTCCCTCACAGTCATCATCCGGGTTCCAGCGCCATCTTTCACCTGCGTCCTCTGCTCCACGTGACAGCGATCCCAGCTTGGCTCTGCTTATAACCCTCCGAGGGACCGGGCTTTTCCAACGTGTGAGCACTTTTCATCAGCACTTGTCTGTCAGCGTGTCAGAAATGAGCGCCGGCCTCGTTTTCCACTTGGAGGCTTCGTGGAATTAGAGCCGTCGTCCTGAGAGACGTCTGCCGGTTCCTGCAGTCGCTTCGAGTGCGTCGTGGAGCTCGGTGTCTTCACTTCCTGCCCGTCTGGGTCCGTCTCGCCCTGCGGTGGCTCTGTGCTGCCGACTTCCTGGTTGAGGGACTGGTTCTGGCTCCTGCAGGATTCTGAGCTCAGACGGTTCCGTGGCCTTTGTTGATTCATTCGTTGTCCATTCATTTCAGTCAGCGCTTTATTCCTCGCACATTTTGTGCTGAAGTTTGTGCTGCTCCAAGTCAAAATGATAAATGTTCTCTCTGTGTTTATCTCTAAAACCTGAGATTCTCCACAATGAAATGAGAAAACTTTAGTTTGCTTCTCTGTTTTCAGAGAGAGTTGTTTTTCAGTTTGACCCGATGCCAGAGTTTTATTACTGTCCTTCACTCGTGCAGCTCACGTGCACGTTTTAATCGGCCCAGCTGTTCCCTGGTTCTGTCCAGAACCCTGAACTCACTGGCTCTTGCATGTTTAGATGCTTTTTGCTGGGCAGCAAGTGACAGCTGAGCTTCGAGACGCGCTTCAGCCCAGAAGGTGAGTTAAAGGAGGTGGTGCAGCTTTAAAGTTTGACCTTGTTTGTGTTGTTCTCTTCCAATAGGACAGAAAATGCTCCACTTTTATTTTCTCAACACTGACACTTCTGTTCCGTTTGATAATAATTACAGCCTGTTCCTATAAATGAAAGTTTGAAATGAGTGGAGACAAATATTTGACTCGCTCCAACCTACGTGCTACGACGTCTGCACACATACAATACAAAGCAATTAAAGAGGATTTGCTATGGCTGAGTAACGTCTAAGTGTTTATTGCGGGTTAATTGTCATGCAGGAGACGCTGGAGCTCCTGTGCTACTTCACAACCTCAGTTTAATTGAAAATGGTTATTTTCTCAGGTTATTGCTTTTTTGGCGTTGAAGTGTATTTTATTTCATTCCGCCGACGTTGCTCGTGTTTCATTAGGATGAGAATCACGGAGGAGTTACAGCTCAGAGTTTTTCTTGTTGGGAGTGTGGCCTTGAGAGACGCTTTGGCTGCGCTCTGCGTCAGACACCGTGTCTCCTGTGTCTGCTTGATGACTGCTCACATCCTAACGGTGCATAATAGCATTGTGCGTGCGTGCGTGCGTGCGTGCGTGCGTGCGTGCGTGCGTGCGTGCGTGCGTGCGTGCGTGCGTGCGTGCGTGCGTGCGTGCGTGTGTGTGTGTATGTGTGAGGGTCCGGGTCCGGACAGGAGCGTTGTCTGGTTCTGGATTCCAGCTGCTCAACAGTTCTGGGCCCTGGTTGATGAATTGTTTACTCTATGATGACATGTCTGGACCGTGTCAGGCCCGTCCAGACAGTTTTATCATTGTGAGGCCTGGACGGCAGCACCAGTTGCATGGATGGAGCCTTTCCAGATGTGGCGCCGTCGCACACGCCGATGCTGCTGCTCCACTTCTTTTTGCTCTGCGCTGCTGTTGGCGCGTCTGTTTCTGTTTACGTCCTCCACATCGTCCCGGCCTGAAGTGGATGCTGTGCTGTATGTGAGCGCAGCGGAGACGAGAGGCAACCACTGTTGAATGGTTGTCAAACATGCAGATGTGACCTTGATTACACCAGCGAGGAAGAGGCGCCCATAAATTCAGCTGTTGTGCTATGACAACGCGATTAATTCCGCCGCAACAGCGGAACCGGGGCATTTGATGGATGTGACGAGCAGCCGTGACTCTTCCCCAGATGTCTGCACCTCTCATGAGGCCTCAGGGAGACGGCACTTACATTATGGACGTAGTCAAGTGAGACGAGCTGCAGTTCATGCCACAGAGCAGCAGTGTGGCCTGGAAGCACACGCTGCAGCCGGAGGTCAGGGGTCGACCACGGATGAAACGCACCATTTGGCTCGTGTGGCCATGAACATAATTGGATATGAAGCATCGGTGGGAACCGGGGCTTCTCCTCCTCCTCCTCTGTACAATAAATCACCATCAAACCTGATCAGTGCTGGACGTCGCCACAGCCCTGCACCTCTTCCGTCCGCTGAAAACGCCTGTGAGTCCTGCTCAGCGTTTCTTTAGGCCCAGGTCAGGACCCTATATCTGCACCTTTCTTCTGTTTATTCATATTAAGTTGATGCTTTAACAATTCATCAGTCGACAATCCATCAAGCAGCGAAGTTGGCCCTTCACAGAGAACATCTGTCCCATCATCATCAGGAGACCGACCTTCAGATCTGAGCCTGGCAGCTGTTGGCTCCAGCCTGTATCCTTCCACAGACAGGTCCTTCATGATGTGCAGTTATTAATGTGCAAAGGGATCACATCAGTTGAGTGTCTGTAATAAACATGTGGACCATGGTTTTAAAGAAAGGAGTCTTCCATGAGCGATGGACATCCTTCCCGTCCAACTTGTTATAGCTCACGCTGATTCCTCCTACGCTCACATTCTACTGTGGCTCTCACAACAAGCGCCATGAAAAGAATCACTGACGGCTCCGGAATTGTTTGCGCTGTTGTTCCCGTCCTGGATTCGTTCAAGGCCCCTGACTGAAAGACAGCATTATGAATCCTCAAGGTAATGGCGAAGCTGCTGTGCTGACAGGCGGCAGAGACCCAGGGTCATGTTTTTCCTTGCTCACATAAATCCTGGCCTCCTCGTGCCCCCTGCCTGCCCTTCTCACGCAGCTGTTGTACGAGACGTCTTCTGGCTTCTTCACCGATTGAGAGGCTTGATTTATGCCCGTGGGTCAGGATTATAGCAGAAAATTCAATTAAACTGAGGAACATAAATAGAAGATAAATGAGTGAGGCCGCTCACCTCTCTGTATTTCTTTCCCACAGGACTTTGTCCACATGAAAACACATTTCTGTAAAAAGGTTGTTCATTTGCCGATGACTCACGCTCTTATGTTAATTACATCTGCAGGTTGGTGAGGGATCCATCGCCGGGCCGAGAGTGATGACTCACATGGGACCCAGCACCAGTAACAGCACCAGTAAGACGCGGTGCAGAGAGGACCTCTGACTGACTCCCGCTCTGCCTCCTTAAACCGTGAAGGATCTTCTCCCGCTCCGTTTAGTCCTGACCTTTCCGACCGCCAGCTGCACCATATCTCAGCCCACATCACAGTGAGATCGGCGCAGAAGGGATGCGATCGGTCTCCCAGTGCCCAAGTGGTCGCGGCCCAGCACCAGCGCCGCTGCTGAATAATTTATAGACCTTTGCGTACAAATGCAGCACATGTAAATGAAGCCTCATCATAAATAACCCATTGGGAAAAAACACGCACCTCTATAATTGGAAACAGGTTCAATCCCAGACTCCTGCCTCCATGACGTCCCGTTTTTTTCCCGCTGTCCCAATGTTTGCCTTGTTTTGCTTTGGATCATTAATACTCTATATGACTCCTGGTTTCCGATGCCCTTGCTCGACGAGGAGTTTTAAATCTACGTAAGTGGTCGGGAGGACACTCGTCTGCGCGTTGCAGAGCTGTGCCTGTCTTCCTCCTCAAACTGGGACTAATTTATGCCTGGTGATAAAAAATACATAAAACAAAAGCAAGGAGTAGCCCGGGGCAACAGTGGCAATAAGAGGCGCGGGTCCTCCACGGCAGTAATTCAGTGATTTATACCTGTTCGACAGAAGAAAACAGGCTTCGGCAGCGTGTCAGTCACACGCAGCCGCTGCATCTACGCTGGCTTCAGCTTCAGCCGCTGGTAAAGACACGTTTAGCTTCACATCTGCATGACTCCAGGTGTTTATCATGCTCTGCTGTTGAAACACACGCGCTCGTCTGCTTGGCTGTGCTGGAGCGCTGGCCGCTCGCTGGGCTCGTGTGTGTGGTAATGAAGCCAGCTATGGAGACGGGGGCCGGCGTCTGTTTATTCAAAGTATCACTTCCATCACCGCGTTTCCAGCTGGTGCGCCTTCGACTTGATCGGAAAGCGACTCCGACGCGAACACGCGCGTCTGATGCAAAAGTGGGAAAGGGAGGCAGCTGCGGCGCCGGCCTCACCCCAGCCTCACCCCAGCA
This sequence comes from Betta splendens, assembly GCF_900634795.4. Taxonomy (NCBI): domain Eukaryota; kingdom Metazoa; phylum Chordata; class Actinopteri; order Anabantiformes; family Osphronemidae; genus Betta; species Betta splendens. Next base: position 14,775,706 of record NC_040898.2, on the reverse strand, counting down.
TCTGCTGTGGCCTCATTAATCACGGGGGAGGCCGGCAGAGCGCTCAGCGTCACGCCGAGCCGCCCCCGCGTCCTGGCGTTTAGCTAAAGCGTTTGTGTCGGGCGTCTCGTCCGTCGTCCCTCGCGTCTGCGCTGCTTGTTGGTTTTCCTCCAGTTGGTAATGCAGCTCATGCTTCGCCGGCTCCGCGGGGGCTCGGTGCCATCTGTCGCTACACGTCACCGCTGTGATCTGGTAGGAGCTGCAAACACCAGGCGTTGGACTCCGGGTCCTGTGTCGCTGGAGCCCGAGACCTGCTCACCTGATATTCTTAACATCATATTTTAGCATTGACATAAACATCCTATCCCATACATTTTGCAGGTGTTTTTCGAATCTCCTTCTCTGAGTTCTGGCCGTAGCCTGGTTCAACTCATTCGCTTAGACCGTGATGGACTAACACTAACTCTGATGAGTTGAGAGGCTCCGTCTCAGCCGGTGAATCCATTACAATGAGCATGTAATAGCTTTGTGCTCGGAGAAGCCACGACTACGTAGAAATTCATTATCGGCTCTGAAACGTGGAGGAAAGTGTCTCTGATAGAGGAAGCGTCTTCCTGTGGCGTTTCTTCGTCTCAGTGACACAAGGTGATATTATCTCTCTCGCTCAGATTGTTTTCATCTAAATTAAACAAGAAGCCACTTCTTCGGAGGCTCTCGAGATTTTTTGGCTGTGTTAATGAACGGACTGAGGAAACTGATCAGAGCTGCCAAACAAGCCACTCGTGCAGCCGCCGCTTCTTCCAGGTACATGCGGGTTTAATGAGTATCAGGCAGCGTCGCGCTGTCAAATCACGGCTCCTGACAAAACCAGAGCTGGACCCGGACACTTACATCCTGAAGCCTTCGCTGACATCAGGGGGACATTTGATGCTCAGCAATAACTAAGAGCCCTGTCACAGCCCATAATGTGCTACCCTGGTGCCGAGGATGTGTTACCTGTAGGGTCATGAGAGGGACACGGTGACACCTCGCTGATGTAGTGGTGTGTGACACAGCGCAGCCAGGAGCCATTCGTATTGAACCCCGGCAGAAGCCGCCACCTGATTAGCGTTGGAGGTGTCTGAAGCAACAGAGGTGACTCTGTAATTGAAAATAAATGAGTGCGGAGAGTCAAAGCCCAGAGCATCACACTAAAACAAGGAGACCTGATCTCCATTGAGCCTGGGGTCCCTTCAGGCGCCACAGTGATGATTCTGGGGGGTTCAGGCGATGACTTTGATAATCAGAGCTAATTTCCCCATTGACACCTTCAAATAAATCATCTTTTATCTTGTAGCTGCAATGTAACTCATCTATGTGTGTCTACCTGACTGTATTGTGTGTTCTTACTTACCTTGACTGCATCTACAAAGCTTTTATTTTCAAGGGCCCCAAACAATCCAGCCCCACTCATTGATTAGCAGAAGCCTTATGGGCCCCGAGCAATTGTTAAGAATCAGCGTCGGCTTGTGAATGAGGCGTGTATAATCCATACACATGCTTTGAATGATTTATCCACAATTAATGTGGAATGGAACCAATTTGTTTCATTAAATGCATTTGTTTATTTATTGAGCTGTTGGGATGAAGTAAAAAATTAATAAGCAAATAATTGCCGAGCTCAGAACGGCTTCACGCAGGCTGCTCGCCGAAATGTTGTTGTGCGGCGTGATCCTGAGCGACTTCACTCTTAATATGCACAGAAACTCTCCCTGCAGCTCTTATTAAACAGGAGGACACGTATCTGTACAGCCAGTGATCAGATAGATAAGACTCGACTGATAAACATCAACTCTTGTACGTCCTTTGGTCGTATCTGGGACTGAACCCAGACGAACTCTACCTGCTAATAGTTAACTTGTAGTCGTAGTGGTGTCGTGTGTTGTAGGGAAACGGGACAAAGGTCAAGTTTCCCTTCTTTGTGTCACAGAGACAAACGTTTCATGGAGCAACGGAGCGATGGAGGTTAGATAATAAAAGGTTAGATAAAGCCTCTGCTCCCGCTCGCTCTCCAGCTCCAGGAGTACGTGTGTCTTTGAACCGTATTCAAATCATTTCCTTGGGAATCTCAGTGGCCTTTAAAGTCCTGTGAAAGAAACATCTCCTTTCAAAGACGAGAGGTGGGAGTCTTTTAGAAAAGACATTTTTGGCTTTATTCTCCATTATGAGCCTGCGCCGTGTTCCTTTTATGTTGAAGTCCAGTTCCTGACTGTCAAGGCCTCATTTATGGGGCTTTTATTTTTGATCAGACTTCTCTGACATGAAGTAGAAAACACTGATTCCGCTGCACGTTCACCATGTTGTGACATGTAAATTAATGTTTCAGAGATTCCCTGTATAAAAATATAAATATCATCACTACGACAGCTCTGGTGTGTCGTTAACGGGTCATTAGAGACGTGGAGCAGAGCCTTTACTGAATCTTTTAGATAATGTCGTGCTCAGCTGGTTCCTGGTCTCCAGTCAGATGACCTGATCATTCAGGCTCCTCCATGTTCAGCCAGGTGCTGAATTGATTCTACATGGAAATCACCATTTGCATGAAGCTCATCAGCCAAAGGCTGATTTTAAAGCTGCAGCGAGCGGCCGCGCTGGCGGCGGCAGCATGTGGTCCGCGGCTAACGCTAATGCACGCGCCCCGAACGCCCGCCGGAGTCTGAACTCCGTCCTACTGGGACGACACAAACCAATTTGTCCCAGAATAAAAGGCCTCTGGCTGTTTAATGCAAACTGTGCAGCACACCTGACTTTACCTCATTAGTATTTAGCAGAAGCGAGCGAGCAGCACGGCTCCTGACAGATGCAGACTTCCTGTGCCGCGTCGTGATGGATGGAGCGCTTGACACGCGCTCAACAAAAGCTACTCCACTTGTCATCGCTCTGTTTGCAGCCAGGTGTGCTTTGACAACTCATTTCACATTTGAGGGGTGAATTGACTGAAGCATGTTGGACTTGAACCCAACACAATAGCTCCACTGCTCCTCACGTGCGCTTCCTGCCAGTTATTCATAAAGGCTTTCACGGTTGCTGCGTCTGCTGCTCACAGACTGAGTGTTGATGTCATTTGTTTGGTCGACGACCGCCCTCAGGCCGGTTATTAGATGCTTGTTAAGAAGGGCAGCTTTTATCTCATCCACCATTCGGATGTATTTTTATGAGCACGAATAACATGAGAGCAATTGCTTGAACTGCTGAAGTAATAAAAGGGAACTCTGGTAATTGAGGATAATGGTTATTTGCTCTTCACCATCTGTGTGACAGAAGTCGGCCGTGCTGTCTGCTGTAGTTAATGTCACGTGTTTGGAGGGAAACAGGAGACGGGGAGGATCAAACCGTGGCCGATGACATGACCGTATGCAAAGCAGCATCTGCAGCCGTCCTGTCGCAGCGTCGCGGCGCTCGCTCGCCCGCTCACTCGCTCACTCCCTTCAATTCCGCCCTTTTTCCCTTTTATCAACGAAATTGAGAGCTGCTTCTCAGAGCAAGAAATAAGAAGTCGGTCTCACTCCAGTGGCCAAAGTAATAGAGAAATGACGGGAGCAACAGGCAGCGGTTATTTACAGCTTTTATTTATTTATTTGCTCAGACGTTATCTGGTGCCCGTGTTGAAGAAGAGGCGAAAAGCAATATTCATTTTTTTTAATGGCGCTGCCCTCCACAGATAATGTCCCGCTCTTATTTCCTTTCTCCTGGGTTTCTCATGCAACAAAGTGTGCCAGGAATGCAAAGTGCTGCTTTGTCCTCACATCCACTCAGCGGAACCGGCTACAGTGATCGACATCGGCATCTACCTGTGTTAGACTGAGGACCCTGCAGCACAAAGCAGGGTGAATGAGCGCATTCTGGGTGACGAGCAGTTTTCTTTCTGGCCAATTAGCACCAAATGTCCATTCTATGACCTGAGAGCGGACGGACGGAACCAGCACTTCTCATTCCACGCATGCTTTCTTGTTGATCTGCCTCTTTTGTTTTGGCTTGTTTTTTCCCTGTGTGTTTTATTCATGATTCTCAGGCCTCTTCAGCGTCATCATTTACAATGCAATCATTCTCTACGCGTCGGTGCGGCTTTGGGGGGAAATCGGCCTCCTCTGGTTTAAGGACACCCGGAGGCCACGAGAACAAATACTTCCCAGATGCCATTTGAGAGCAAGCGGAGCGGCGGCGTGCTGGTGTTTGAGGTGATTACCATCGATGAGTCTGAGCCGTTTGATAATTTAGTGCTCACTCAACTCCCAGCATATTTTAGCCGTGTCATATTCAAACTGAATAATTCATGTGCAAATATGCAGAAGAAGTTTGCTCAATTTGAGGTGTTTGCTAAGTTACGAGTCCTAATCTGAGGGAACAGAGCAAATCACATTAGGGGCTGAGGGCGGCGGGGGGCCACGCGTGAGCTGCATGTGAGCATCACGTCCTCATCACCCCCATCACCGCCCCAACAACTCCCCATCGCCTCCATCACCGCCCCATCACCTCCCCATCACCCTCATCACCCCCATCACCGCCCCAACAACTCCATCACCGCCCCAACAACTCCCCATCGCCCCCATCACCCTCATCACCCCCATCACCTCCAGATCACCTCCATCACCGCCCCATCACCCGATCACCCCATCACCTCCTCATCACCCTCATCACCCCCATCACCCCATCACCTCCCCATCACCCAATCACCCCATCACCTCCCCATCACCTCCCCATCACCTTTCATCACCCCCATCACCTCCATCATCTCCCCATCACCCCCATCACCTTACCACCCCCCTCCCCCAACCCCCATCCTCTCCACATCACCTCCCCATCACCCCATCACCCCCATGACCCCCATGACCTCTATCCCCCTTATCACCTCAGCTCCCACCCCTTCTGCTGGTCCTTCAGTCCTGGGTCTGACGGGGGCTCAGGCCTCGGCTCACGGCCGTCAGACCTGTCTAGTCCTTTGAGGTGACTTGGGAGCAGTTCCTACCGGACCGCGAGATAAAAGACAAAGAGAACGGATGAAAGACGTGCCGAACACATGAAAGCGCTGCCCATTACTGGACTCGGCCGCTGAAACTGAAGCCTGGAAGCTTTTCAAGTCGGCGCTGCCTGCACAGGCTTTCCGCCGCTCCTCGACGAGGAGGCTAATGATTTGTTTGAAAGCCAGCTCACCGCTCCTGGGTGGGAGGCTGGAATAGAAAACAAGTCCAGCCAGGTGTGCCGGCTGCTGGAGGCGCCGGGCTGGGAACAGCCGGCGTGGCATTCAGAGCCGTGTGAGAGGTGCCCTTCTCTGCCTCTAATGCATCCGGGGGTGCGTGATTGATTTCTTTGCACAGGAGCCGGTGTCTTAATGTCCTAATGCATTGCTCTGTCACAGAGGGCCGCCTTGGCAAGCTGCCCTTTCCACAGACTGATCTGCCACTGGATTGGATGAGACCGGGGTAAATAAATAGGAGGGGACGCTGCAGGAGCAGAGGGACGGCAGCAGGCGTGATCACAGCGGCAGGTAAACGCCGACGCGTGCACACATCGTTTGCTTTAAAACACAGCCCTAAAGTGGTGAAAAGCATAGTCTCACTGCGTGTTTGTTGTTTCTTCACTGGATATTGATTTGACAGGGTGAGGCCTGGTTCATTTCAGGGCACCAACTGCTGCTGTTGTTGTTCAGAGCCTGAGGGAGGAAAGCACCAATCAATAAATTGTTTGACAGCATTTTCATGCACTTCTACTTTGCTGAAGAGGCCCCTGTGGCTCACACCTCGTGCCACTGCGACTGTGTCTCCCCAGCATTACAATATGCTCACGCCGCCCGGAGGAGCAGGTGCAGTGACGCTGAGGAACGTGCAGCTTCACGCAGACAGCGGGCGACCTGCACCCCCGGCGGAACCGAGAGCAGCGTTCAAGAGAAGCATCCTCGCTTCTCTGAGCACGAATTCATCAAATTAAATCCAATTTCAAAAGTCATTCACCTTTGGTAAATGAGGGTCGCAGCAGACATTTCTGAGCTGGATGCCTTCAGAGCCTCGGCTGGTGAAACCACTGCTGTCTGTGGGTCAAGTGAGTGTTTGGAAAGTTTATGGGTGGTGAACTTGCCTCGTGGCCATTTGGCTGCTTCGCCTCAACCCTCCATCCTCCAGTCAAGGCTTTTACTCAGCAGCAGAATAAGTAAAAGTAATAAAAAGTGTCTTCAGACAGAGAACTTTTTGGAAACACGTTTGTCTGAGATGGTAAATAAGTTTGTTATGCTTGGCGCTGCTTTCGTGCATATGGACATCATTTGCAGGAGATCAGCTGCTGTGTATGTTGAGCAGCGCAGCGCAGAGGTGGGTGAGTCTGCAGACGTCTCCCTCATTATTCAGCTCTTGCTTACTGTAATGTTCCTACGCTGTTAAAATAAATGAGCAGCACTCAGGTTTTAGTGTTTATGGGCCCACATTAACAGCCTTTTACTCCCGTGGTTTCTAATGAGGACTTAGAGGAAGAAAACTCTGTCACATGCGTGTTGTGACAAGGACTTTTACTGAGCATATAAGCAATAGTTCATTATTACCTCTGTGGTCTGAACCCTGTTGACTGCATTAGACAAACGGAAAACAGACTTGTGCATGTAATGAATACGTGTGATTCTTGTTCAAATCCAGGCCATATTCATGAAGTCTTGGTTGTATTTGCTCCACATCATTATCTATTATTATCTGCCTCAACTTTATGTTTGTGCACATGTAACTCGACTCGACTCCAAACCTTCACCCGGTCCAAGTTATCGTCTCCTGGAATCAACAGCCTCCAGGACTGTTCTGTCTGACTCCTGACTTTGCTTTGTGAGGTCAATATGCTGGAATTGGCGAAACAATCTCTGAAGACGCCTTTAAAACATGCGCTGTTCATTAGATACTGAAGGCGCTGTCGTCCTCACGCTTGTTTCCAACTTGACGGCCTCTCGTTCGTTTCGTGTTCGTGTCTGATTGAATTTCTGCATTTGTTAATATTTGTATTTCTCCGCTGCTTCGCTGGGACATCCTACAGCGCTGGGTGCGGCTGCCAGCCGGGTCCTGCAGGTGCCGTTTTCCACCTCCAGAGAAATAACTCCTCAACAAGAGCGTTTTTATGGCCAAAAAATTGTAATTTGTGGCTTCAGTGGAGTGTTAAAATGTAATGACCCAAGGTGGAGCAGAGCAGAAAAAAGACTTGGGAATTAGGCAGATTCAAAGGAGTCGTTTCTCGCTCCCCCGCCTCCCCCGCCTCCCCCGCCCCCATGACAAACAATAAACAGGCAGTGATGCTGTGTGTGCACAGACAGGACGATGCTGAGAGACTGGATTCAACAATCAGTGGCTCCATCTGCAGCCACGTGGCCTCTGCCCCGACCTCTGGCCTCCCACTGCAAACTCAGTCAGCAGCTTTTATTCTACAGCAAACAGCCGGCTCCCACTGGTGCTGGAGGAAAACCAACAGAGCATCCCAGAGCAAACGGCACCGGTGAAGCCGGGGTGCAGAGGTCGCCCCCTCTGGCTGCACACGAGGTCTCCTTCAGCTTCAGACAGAAGAAGTGAATGACGGCTGCAGGTTCACAGCTCAGTGTGAGGCGCATGCAAACCTCACGTTTAACAGAGGGTTGAATGATTAAAGGCTCCTGTGCTTGAAGCGCGTTACAGATCCTGTCTGCTCTCTGTCAGCAGCTGCCAGTTCTGCCGTGACAGGCGCCAGTGGTTCTGCAGCAGCCAGGTCTGTGGGCTGACGCTCACACAGGGCTCAGAGAGCTCTCCACAGCCTCTCAGGCTCTGGAGCCCGAGTCGGGGCGGAACAGGTTACGCTGGAGAGGAAAATGTGAGCCGTTTAAAGTCAACACAGGTCAAACATGCGCTCGGTTAGAAATCCACTACAGGTATGTGGCTGCGCTTAGAGATGACATCTGATTCACACATGAGTAGAAGATCACCATGTAACGTGAAGCCGCCAGCCGCTGTATTGGTTTAATTACTGTAGGTGGTCTTTGTGTGATATCACTGTGACGCATCTGTCTGGTCTCACAAACGCGCTGTTTTTGCCTCCTGCTCCTCGTGGGTCCAGTACTGTACCTGTTTGAGACAACCTGACTCGGTCACACTTGGTTTATGGGGTGGAGGTCAAAGGTCAGGGACCAGCGACAGGCCGGTGAGTGCAAACCCCGCACCCAGCTGAGTGCTGTAGTCCTGTTTAGCTTCATAGAAGCAGGATTATGGAGGACGCTGGGAAGCGATGCTCCGCTGTCATGGCAACAACGCGGCTCCACGCTTACGAGTGACCCGTCATCTTTCAACTTCTCTCACGCTGCGGTTGCCTGCTTGAAGTGGTAATGGCCAAAAATGGAGGTCAGATCACACAGGGTCATTATCTGCAAAGGCACATTAGATGATTATCTCTGCAGCTGTTCTTTGTGGGTCACTGCAGACCGCTGTTTAAGCTGTCAGTCAGGGAGGAATAAGTCTGCTCCTCCCCACAGTCGGGGCTCATCTACAATATGGACACCCACACACTCGTAAATGTCATCACACTGGCTGAATGCAAAGCTGAAAATACAGGCTGCAGCATCTCATCAGCAGCCTCAATGACAGCGACGCCCACTGCTTTGCTATGCATAATGGATATTTGGACAATAATATTCAGTTTAGGCGTTGAATGTTTGCTGAAGGCCACTTTCCTTTGATATTTGGATCACATAATGGCAGGATGCGGTTGAGGGGAATCCAGGCAAGGTCAGGTGAAAATGGAAGGAGGGGCTGAGTCCAAAGAAAGTGAAAGGATTGCATAATCGCCAGCAACGCGTCGTATCTGCTTCAACGACTCCATCAGCCCAGCCAGTAATTAAGACTAATTAGTGGGCACTGGGGAAAAGCCCGGCTCTGAAAACGTAATTAATGTGAGGACCCACGGTGTCTGCGCATAACAACTTCCTCAGCACCTGCTTAGCACCAGGCAGCGCATTAACCTACTGTTGCTGCTCGTCTCCAGGCAGTCCGCACGCTTCCAGGAGAATCCTTAACTAGCTGCCGCGACCTTTGATTAGCAGCGATCTGAGCGGATCAGCTGATTAATAGCTCAGCGCCTTCAGTGGAGCATCGCAGCAAGTGTTAAAGACAAACATGGTTGCGGTTTCAGGTTCTTGACATTTGGTGTTATTATAAAAATGGAACCCGCTCTGTCTCGGGAGACGTGGGACCTCGGTGGAGTGGAGCGAGTGAGGGGGGGCTCCCGGTGCTCAAGGTCAGACAGGGGAGCAGGAAGCAGCAGCATCCACGCCCCCCACTGGGTTATCTGGGCCCGGCAGACGGTCCAGGAGAGGACCTGCTGGGCCCAGCTTCCCCGACACGCGCTGCGCGGGTCCAGTCCTGTAACGGCGGCAGTGAGGAATGAGGCAGATCCAACATGTGCTCCCATGACTGCGCTTGTAAGGATGGTTTCCATTACTGGCCTGAACCTTCACCTGCTGATTGATGCGTTCAGGAAGTGACTC